>NC_024311.1:5035049-5179061 GCF_000523025.1 Cynoglossus semilaevis | reverse complement strand
CGCAGCACTGAGGGGCTCCCCGATGCTGGGAAGTCTCCCATTTCCTTTGGATGCTCCGATCCCTGAGGAGAACCCGTCTCTCAGCTCTCGCACTGAGTTACTAGCTGCCGACTGCCTCTGCCAGGCGACACCAGAACATCTTGGTGAAGTCGGGCCATTCTTCAGTCCGCTGGAATCCACTTCCATACCAGATTACCCAATGCAGCTGTCTCCTGCCACGCCGCATTACAGTGGACGCCATTCTCCATCTCCAAACCAGAACACTTTGGCCAAACCTTTTAAGGCAGATCTTAATGCCAACACAACGATGCCTCCTGATGATGGCCACCGACAGATTCCTGGTGTCTACAGCCCAGGAAGTACTCCTGATGCTCCACTCAGCCCTCAGGTTGATTCTAGACCCCTGGATACAAAACAGGAAAGTTGGGAGCTGAGGGCAGAAAAGAAACAATTAAGCAGAGAAACCAAACAGATGGCATCTACTCCTACAGCCAGACTTTCAAATGGAAACCCCAGCCAGGCAGTGCTGGAGTTTGCCCAGTACTTGGACTCTCTGTTCAAACTGGACGGCAGCAGCTCGCCACCTCTGGAACTGTCCGACGGGGAGTCGGAGTCGGGTCGAGGCTCCTTCAGCCAAGGTGAGAGTGGTAAAGATGGACAAGACATGGATGAAAAGCAGCTTCTTTTAGCCAGAGCAACACTGGAACCAAACCTTGTCCCCAAACCTCCACGCACTTTTGCTGGATCTGCTGATCCCTCATCCGGCATCTCTCTGTCGCCCTCCTTCCCTCTGTCCTCCTCAGAGGAGCTTAATGACTTTTCCCCCGGTGATGGCGCCCTGCCAACCACACACTCTCTAATAACGTCCGCCCCCTGTCACTGCCCTGAGGAGAACACACTATCAACTATGGTCTAGTCCTGAGACTTCGATGCCATCTGCCCTGAATGGAGAAGTTCAGTCATTTAAATCCAAAAACATATCACAGTATCAGTGCATGCATGCAAAGGAATGCAATCACGTACCAGAGAACCAATGACTGATCAACTGTTTCCATTCTTCAGGTTTCCCTTTTTCAAAGGCTGTTTGTACCATTTTGACACTATTGCAATGTTTAATGAAGAAAATGATACCTCTCTGCATGCCAGGGGCCTGTGCTGCTTTTGGGGGATTACAAATAACTGTAGCTTCACGATGCCATTCCAAAACAATGTTTTCCCACTTAAGGAATGTGTCAATACGTCACGTGTTCCCTAAATAATCAAAAAATAATAAACAGAGCAGGGAAAACCAACACTGTAGAATAGGTATAGGTAAATCATCTGGGCTTCTGTACTGTACTACTACTACTGCTCCCTGAGCAGCCACTGAAAATTGTCCATATTATTCCTTTTTATTTTTTAAATCAGGAATGTGATAATAGTACATTGTCAGTAGGTGGCGATGAGAAGACAATGTAACGTTCCTCAGGTCTGTGAAGATTTTACAGTTTGAGAAAGAGAGAGTGCTACGTTGGTGATGATTTATGTCTTAAAAGAATTTAGTGATTGTGACATTTATTGCAGACACATATGGATGTTTTTGAGTCTTTTGGTTTTTAATGCATGAAACCAATTTTTTTTTCTAAAGAGAATTGTCATTTTGCACACGGCAAATTGCAACTCAACCCCCCCCCGCCCCCCGCCCCCTTTTACCAAATGGAATATGTTTTTTTTTTGCCAAATGTATTTATGAGATGGTGATTTTTGTATATGTGTATGAATATTGATTTATGGAACCGCAAGCTCAGCATAGCATCTCCTGCCATTTCTACATGATTGGTTTCTATGTAGACTGTTAACGAGCAGCACCACAAAAAAAAGGTTGTTTAAAACTGTATGTACAGAAAAATGAGAGAGAATTTAAAGAGAATGAATTTAACTTATGAGACTGCACCTCGTGGCAGGAACTTCTAGCACTGGTTAATTACAGCAGGACTTGTCAAGTTGATGCTGCTCGTACTGGATACTGTGATACTGAGCACCTGACAACATCATGAATAACAAAACATTCTAGCCAAAATGAATACCCTTTTCATGAAACGTCAATGTTTTTATTTAGAGATTTATAGCGGACATTCCTGTGAGCTGATCCCGGTCCTCCCCCACTACTTACTCCCTTGTCTTTGAGGTAAATGGCAGCTGGCATCCTATAAGCTGGTAACTACAGGGGACAGGGGGTCCTCGAGTTACGTCACTACGGTGTGACATAACTCAATTTTCACCGTAAGTCTACACTCGAATACTGTACATAAATATCTGTCACTCACCTACGCTAACACAGTGGTGACATCATAATCTAGGACATAAAAACATCAGAAGAGTCTGACGCTTGAAGGACATAATGAAGGACTGAAGGTTCCCAACAAAAAAAACACAGACAAAAAAAAGGCATCTAGTTCCTGTGCAAACTAGTTGTCGACTTTTAACGTCAAAAATAATGGAACAAGTCTTTCTTAATAAATGTATGAGAGATGGCGATGAGGTCGTAAACAGAGGAACTCCTGTAGTTTCAAACATTCCCTTAGAAATACAAAACCAAGAAAGAGAGCAACAGAAAGTAGACAAAAAGAGAAAACTCATACAAACTTACCCCGCAATACTTAAAATGCTATTCAGACTCTGTAGTTAAATTTTAGAACAAATTGCAGCATACGCTATCTTTATACAATTATTTAACATGCTGAGCTTCAGTTACTTGGTAATAAAGGTTTTATTTAATTTAGAAAAAAAAAAAAGACCAAACTCTCTGAGTTTTGTATTCATTCACGATCCATATCATAGCAGATGGCACCAAAGTGTGTATCATAAATAAACACCTCCCAGAAGGTCGTTGTCTATTAGGTGCTCTGAAATAATACATACCTGGGATGTAAAGGTGTTTGCTTCCCTTTAAACTATTTCACATCATCGTCCACTGCATTTATGTTTCACTAAAGAAAAAAATCTGAAAACATTTCAAACGCCAGCTCTGAAATGTTTTTGTACAATCTTCCGTATCACACCAAGGGTAAAAAGCAGCTCACAGTTTACATTTTTTATTGTCGTTCCTGTTACTTTTATCACCTCTGTTGCTGTTTTGATGGTGTTGTTGGCCCTGGTGAGCTTGGGCAGATTGGTTTGATGTCAGTGCATTTTATTTACATTTTTGGGCGTTTTTAGACTAAACCCAGACACATGACATTACATATATATCTGCTTTCTTTTTACCCGATTCTGTAGAATGGTGTGATGAGCTGTAGAGTAATATTCTCAAGGCAAAGTAAATGCTACTGATGTGTACACTTTTAATTTAGAACAGTCTGACACGTTACAAATCTCAAAGCCAGTTAGTTTCATACCATAAAACTAAGGTCGATTCAGCAATTATCTACATCCAGTAGCTTTGCTTGAAGCCAGTCCTACACTAAAAGCTGCTGGGAGAAAGCACTACATTTTTTTAAAAAAAGATAATGTGTACAGCACCATCTTCTACTGTATGTATAAATATTTATGCAGATGTCTAAGAAAAAAAATAAATTGCTATAGAGTCATCTAGAAAAAATAAATAAATATATATAATATAAAGAGTTAAGGTTATGGCAAAGGAGATGTACTGACATAGAAAAAACATTTCAGTAATTTATTCAAATTATATTGGCAGGTTGATAAATCACTCTTTATTAAAAAAAAAAGAAGAGAAATGTCAAGTCCACATTTATTCCTGTTGTTTCAGTTCGTTCCTGCCCCGAAAAGAGAATGTATTCAACTTTGATTCCTGCCTACAATAAACTACAAACTCTAAAAATAGTTTGAATTCCTGTATTTTCTTAAATATAAACATGTATGCACCAATGAGAGCATGTGCCCTTCATACAGAAAAGGATCAAATCAGTGTACCCTAATATCTTCTTGTTATAAGGCAAGTGCATCCACCACTCTACCACCGTGCGGCTACTTAAATGTTAATAGTGTACATTTTACCAAAGGGAATAAACTACAACACTGGTCTGCTTTAGGTGGAATACAAATATGTGTTACTTCCTTTCACAGTGTGGGTGGATTATGAGGGAAGAGTATTTCAACATGATATTTGTGGCCAAGTGTAGGAGCAGCATCTACTACAGTATAAGCCTACAGTGGATGTACAAGAGCTTAAAATACACATGATCATTACTAAACAATAAGCATTTAGTCTTAAGAAGGAGTTGTGGGTCAAACGACAATGTGTTTATGGCATGTGTTTGTTCAATAACATTTTGATGAACACTGAACCACCAGATCTGTGAAGTATACAGTATGTATTCAAATATAACTAAATTGATGTTCATAGTCACACATATATAGTCACTGTGACATTTGACTTATGAATCAGACTGCAGTCATTAAAACATAAAACATTAATTGTGCTGTAGCACCAGAAGACAGTGTGCATGAGATCTGTTTAAACCTTGAAATACAAATATTGTTGAGGTCATATCACCTTTAATTCCACTAGAGGGAAGCAAAGGATCCACCTCCTGCGGTACAACCGAAGAAAAACGACTTCCGTTGTCTATTGGCCGAGTTCCTTGAGTGCTAATGTTAGCTTAAGGGTGGGTGAGTATTAAAACTTAACTATTGTATGTTACCGCTTTTCCAGCTATCATAGAAGATGACAGGAGCACCGTTGAATCAGAAATACGTCTTTATTTAATTGCCTTGGTTTAAATACGAACTGTAGACCTAATTTAACTCAATTGTTTACAGTCTAGAGCTAACAACTAGGCTAGCTGAGATTAGCCAGGTTAGCTTCCTCGAAAAACGACGAAACAATCTAACTCATAAACGGATGTTAATTTGCACAACAATTTTCATTTACAGATGTAATGATATTCTTACAGTAGCATGTCACAGTTAAACATTGTTGTCATTCTTGTCGAAGTATCGAGGCTGAGTTTTGACGTACGTATCTCTTCTTTGGATTTAACGTATTTAGTTAGTGTATGTAAGTCTAAATTAATGATATGCCAGGCATCAGCTTAATCAAATATGAGTCTAAATTAATGATATGCCAGGCATCGGCTTAATCAAATATGAATAGACAAAAGGTCAACGACAGCAATACAGATACTTTAATGTGAATTAGTTTGACTTATTTTTATGAGACATAGACCCTGTGATATGTCAAACACTGGACAGTTCTTAGTGCTGTGTGCTAAAGTTACAAACATATGTCGTTCGACAAAGTTCTTAGAACCCTGGGGGAAATATGTATATATCTTTCATCCTTTTCCAGAAATAGTTTACTTTCTTTTTCAGGTAAACACGATGTAATCTATTGCTCCCTAGTAGTATTTGTAACTGTTTGATAGATTTCTTTGTGCATAACACTGCAAATCTGGTAGTAACCCAAAACAATTTCCTGTTTTCTGTGTTTATTTTCTATGATTAACTGCTAATTTGTATAAAAAGACATAGTTGCTCACCCACATAAGAATTTAGTGTGCTATAGCCTTGGGCACCCTAAGTTCTGGGTAAACCAAAAAAAGTTTATACAGTAGTTTGATAATGACACAAAAACAAACATATTAAATTTGTATTAGGAACGTTCCAATCCACAATTCCAGTGTTATTAGCAAATCACACACCTGTTTTATACCATTTAGTAAAAAATTGTCTCGTACACAATATTCTCTTTGATCTCACTCTTCTTGTCTTCACAGTAGCTGGTTAGACAGAGAGGTGTCAGGCATGTATGCCTCTGGGAAGTACAGCTCTCGGGGCCCTGCTCTTATCCCTCGGATGAAAACCAAACACCGCATTTACTACATCACTCTCTTCTCTGTGGTGCTGCTTGGATTGATTGCCACTGGAATGTTTCAGTTCTGGCCACACTCCATTGAATCCACAGCTGATTGGACTCTGGATAAACGCAGTGTCCACGATGCACCACTGGTTCGCCTTACTCTTTCCAGCCCAATTCCTGAAAGAGGCGACCTGAGCTGTCGCATGCACACATGCTTTGATGTGTACAGATGTGGCTATAATCCCAAGAATAAAATCAAGGTAACTGCTTGTCAAAAGGAATGTATCTATTGTTTTACGTTTAGATTTTAAAAAGTATCAATCATTGTGGATTTGATGTCTATGGCAGGTTTACATCTACCCTCTACAACGGTTTGTGGATGAAATGGGCGTTCCTATCAGCAGCACTGGGCTATCACGAGAATACAATGACCTGCTCAGTGCCATCTCAGACAGCGATTTCTACACTGATGATGTCACAAGAGCGTGTCTTTTTATCCCATCAATCGATGTGCTGAATCAGAACTCCTTGCGCGTCAGAGAAACAGCCCAGGCTCTGGCCATTCTTTCCAGGTAAACCTTTACTTCCGTACAACAATTAAAATATGAAGTGTATATGAGTGTATTTAATTTTAACTATGCATTTTTCTTTCCCTTTAAGGTTTGATTGTGTTTATGCATTACTCCTTCTTCCTGAACCTTGTGTGTATCTTACATGGCCTTTGTTTTCTTTAATGAGGTGGGACAAAGGAATGAATCATCTGCTCTTCAACATGTTACCTGGAGGACCCCCAGACTATAATACTGCCTTGGATGTCCCCAGAGACAGGTAATTTGGTTAAAAAGAATATTTATATTGCACAATGTTTAATTAAATTGGTTGGTTTAAAATGTATACTATGTAAAACATTTTCTAAATATTTTACAGTGAATATGTTTTAGACTGATAGGCACAAGTAAAAGTAACAGGTAACCAGGTAGCATATTCGATTTTATTTTTTTCCAGTGGCAAATCCTTTAATAAAAATAAAACAAAACAAAGTTTTTTCAAACCCATTAACGCAGCGACGTGTGGCTTTTACCCATTTTGCCTAAGGGCTCAGCACTCTCAGTCGATGAATGTCACTGCCCCCTATCGCACGTCACTGCCGCCTATCAGTGCAGCATGGTGCGTTCTGCCTCGCCATACCTGTGGATCTGTGTCATTTAAATACCTCCTTCCCTGTTCTCTGCAGTGAGGGAACATGTCCTGTGTCCATCAGCAAAGAGAATAAGGTTGAACTCTAATAAAGAGCAGAGTGAATTTAAGATATTTATCTTTTTTGTTTTTATATGCATGTATATGAGTGTCAGAAACTTAAATGTTGGCCACTAAAAACTTAAAAATTAGTTAATGTTAAAGTACCAGGGTAAATAAAGTAAGCAGATATTTTTGTGCAGAATCAAAATATGTCACACGCTGCTTGGATGGAACATATGTTGAACATTAAAGAAACCAAGACTCAACTTCTCTGTGCATTTCCAAGGTTATCAGGTAGTTTCTCATTAGGTGTTTAGATGAATCACTTGATAAAGATAAAAAAAAACATCTTATTGGGATATGATTTTTTTTCCTGGGGTCCTTGAGGATATGTTTAAACTGTGGTAGGATTACTGGTGAAGAGCCCGTAAGTCTCAGGATGTTCTGTAGTCCAGAGTGATTGTTGAGCATGAAGATGATTGGTTTATGAGCATGCAGCCCTGAAACAATGAACACTATCTTTAGCTGTAAGGAATTTCCTGGGCTCATCCAGCTGGAGTCCATTTGGGATGAGGCTCATCAGAACCAGGTGTGTGACAGACGGTGTGTTTCATTTTATATGCTTCTCGTGTTGGGTTGAAGAGAAGAGTGTATCCTTTTTATCCTTATAGACAGAGAAAGTTTACCCAGCTTACCAAGCTTCTTTCCTATGGGAGAAAAATAAACATGAATTTTCATTTCACTGTGAGTGTGTTGCTCAAACCAACTCTAATTTTTTGTATCCTCACTGTTCCTTCTGTTGCAGAGTTCTCCTGGCTGGAGGTGGGTTTTCTACATGGACTTACAGGCAGGGTTATGATGTCAGCATCCCAGTGTACAGTCCTCTTTCTGCAGACATTGATCTTCCTGAGAGACAGCCCGGGTGAGCACATAGCTAGGACTTTTACACCACAACTTATTTGCATTTTTGTAATTTTTTTATCATAAGATGTATAGCAAGTGGCGTGTTGTAAACTAACAATGTCATACCTGCACCTACAGGCCACGTCACTACTTTATTCTGTCTTCTCAAACGGCCATCCACCGAGAGTACCGCGCTGAGCTGGAGCGCTTAAAAGAAGAAAATGGTGAAGCGTTGCTCCTGCTGGACAAATGCAGCAACCTGTCTCAGGGAGCTGCATCGGCAAGAAAACGCTGCTACAAAGGGCAGGTGTACGACTATCCACAGATCCTGCAGGTATGTTCTAAAGTCTCTGGGTTTTTCTCACTTAAGATGAATTCTTTTTTATATCTGTGCCAGATACAATTTGTTATAAAAATGTGTTAGCACAGCCAGGTTTTAATTTGTCTGCCTGCACAATGCAAACATTTATTTCACTATCATTGTGTTTCTGCAGGAGTCTTCATTTTGTGTGGTTTTGCGTGGAGCACGTTTGGGCCAGGCTGCCCTCAGTGATGTGCTGCAGGCTGGTTGCGTCCCTGTCATTCTGGCCGACTCCTACATTCTGCCATTCTCTGAAGTGCTGGACTGGAAAAGGTTGTGTAACCATCTGAAATCATCTGTCCTTTGACAGCTTGTCCATTTTTAGTCCACTAATTGAACGTTTCTGTTCCTGGATAGGGCGTCTGTGGTGATCCCGGAGGAAAAACTGTCAGAGATGTACACCATTTTAAAAAGTATCCCACACAGACAAGTGGAAGAAATGCAGAGACAGGTAAGAGTCTCAAAACTCCCTCAGCAAATGTTATTTAAAGGGGCTCAAATTTAGCTGTGGTTCATAGAGTTCAACTAGGTATGCTATATTTTGAGGAGCCAAATGAGATTTACAGGAAACAAACATAAATCTTAAATCTAAGTTGATTTTTGCTTTAGTGAATTAAAAAAAAAGTCTTAGTTTTCCATTTTTTTGAAGCTTCGTTGAACAAAATGTTCAGCTGCTCTTCATTCTCTTGAATCAACTCACAATTTCACAATTACGCTCGGCAAACAGACGTCTTAGACCAAGTGGAGGGAAACATAAAAAATCGACATTGTGGGCTCAGGCTGTTTAATGGTAGAATGCATTTTTGTGTCTCCAAGACACTGCAGAGAAAAGCAGTGTTCTTTCTATCTTTTGTGTTTTAGCACAGGTTGTACAGATTCTACGAAAAATTCTCCTATTTAGTGTTTTGTTCCTTCTTTGAGCTGGAGAACTTCGAGGAAGTTCATTTTCTTATTTTACTGTTAACTGATGCAGTACATAAATTAACCAGCAGATGGCAGCTGATTTTATTCTTTCTCTTTCTTTGTTTTCCCCTGTGATCCGACTTTTGCGGAGACAAATATTAAAAGAAAGCAAAAGCATACTGTGTTAAAGGTTACTGTATTAAAGGTTGCACACAACAATACAACGAAATGAAAGTTGTATTTGACATTGATTATTTGATTAATTGTCAGGACAGAACTTATTGCATCTGAACATTCAGAGCACAATGTACAGGAGTATGGCCACTCAATTAGTTCTGTAGGTAAACACAGACCTTTGTTGATTAAAATGTCTTTTTCAACAGACCCCATACACTCACATGTCTGTTGTGCTCTCAAGTCATGGCACTGAATAGAACACCCTGCTGCTTTCTACTTAGTATATCCTAAAACGATCTGATTTACACCTGTGAGTGTGTTTTGATCACAGTTTAGAGTAAAGCAGTGATAAATCTGGAGGAACAGAGCAGAGACTCGGCTTCACTGCTGCTTTTGATTATGTCAAACACTAATGATTGCCTGCCTGTGTTCACAGTTCGCTGGCTGCCAATTCTCATATATACTTTCAATCTTCCTGACAGCCTGCTCCGAGTTAAACAAAGTGATGTAATGTAAACTTCCTGATCACCTCTTTAACCTTTGTTTTAATTGTTTTTGACAACACACTGACAGCGGCCGAGATGCTGTTTCCAGTTTGACATATACAATGCTGATTGATTTTAAACTATTGTTGCGATAAACATTTTAGAATGGTAAGAAAACACAAATATTTTCAACTAAATTGCAATATTTTTCATTGCATTTACAATTTTCCAATTTGATAGCTTTTGACTTTTTAGTCTTCTGGTACTCTGTTATACAGTACATCCTATTTTTAAATAAAGGAGACTGTAGGCAACAGAATGCTGGTGAAAGATGTGATGTATGAACCATCTTCCTCTTTCTCTTTTGCAAACGGTCTCTTCTTCACTACTCATAAAAATTCCTACAGCCGCTGCGATCGGGTGGAGGTTCCCGGGGCCAACAAAGTTTGCTTTCAGTCTCCTCCCAGTCGGAAAAGCAACTTTCATCACTGGCTGATTTATGAGCCTCTGGGATTCCCCCTCGAGATTAAAGAGTCTTTTCTGATTCTTCACATCCCTCTGTTTTGCTCTTGCTGTACATTGACAGTGTTTCACCTCATAGTGCTGCTCATGTGGAGCTGAAACCTGCTTTGGTAAAAAGATCATTTTTAATTTTAATTATATAAACAGACAGCCTGGCCCATAACACTTGACACTAGTGGATAGCGGGTCAATGAGGAGGTGGTGGGGTGGAGTTAGGTCAGTGAGTGTTGTTTAAAGCTTCATTAACTCTTATAGCTTTCTTTCCCCTTTAAACGGCCCCTTGAAGGAGACACAACCTGCATCAGTAGACTAGACATGCTTACTGTCATTTAAGTCAAATATTCAGGGTTTTTTATTTGATTAATTAAGAGAACTGAATGCATAATAAATCTAACTGCTTGATTTTATTATTAAAAATATATTACAGAACATGTAAATCCTCAATGAGAACAGGTGGAATACATGTTTTTACTTTTTTCTTACAACTGTCACAAATGATTTATGGCTGTTCTTCTTAGTGCACTAGAATGTTGCTGAGAATGTTTGTGCCCAGAGTCTAAGTAGTTGTTTTTTTCCTTGTCCACAGGCTCGCTGGTTCTGGGAGGCCTATTTCAGTTCCATGAAGGCTATTGGTTTGACGACGCTTCAGATCATCAACGACCGCATCTATCCATACGCTGCACGCACCTATGAGCAGTGGAACAATCCACCTGTGGTGGTGAGTTCACATTTTTCACTTTAATTTATTTGAGGTTATTTGTATCTCAGACGTCTTAATGACACACACGAAGGATGAAGAATTACTCTGGGTTGCCCACATTGCCAGTCATGCTTGTAATTTAGAGCCTCTACAGGAGAGTGGCAGTATGATGCTGACAAATGCCTCCACTCTGTCTGAAGCACCACACATGCAGTGTTTCATAGTTTGGTTTAAACCCAAGTTGCTTTCAGGCCGTCAGTGTCAGCACTTCTGCACCAAGAAGATGCCTCCACTGTGGTGAAAAAGAAGTCCTGCATGTTTGAGTCACTGTGTTCACATAGAGTGTGCTGGATGTGAAAAATGATGTGTGTGCCCGTGTGTGTGTAAGCGCATCTCTGTGGTTGTGGGAGTTTAGGGCTGCAGACAGCTTGGCTGTGCGACCATCTCTCAGGAGCTGTTAATCAGCCCTGTCTGATCTCCAGTGTTGTCTGTGCTCAGCTTATGTGCTAGACTGAGGCATGTGCAGTTGTCTTACAGTGTTGAATACATTTGAAATTGAATGTGTTCAAGTATCTTCGCGTTACTTAGATGTTCATATTAGCAGGGCGCAGGTACAAGGCTGTACAGTGATTGAGGGTTGAAACATTTGTGTCTCCCTCCACCAGCGTTTCCTGTTATTTTGAAGCTGTTGCCCATGTCATTGCTCAACCTTTGGTCCAGTCCATCAGAGTCACTTGAGTCTTAAGCTCTTAATGGTGTTGGGTCACAGACTTTTAACCATTCCTCCTCACGATAAGCAATGATGTGTTTTCTCAATGGCTTCAGTGAAAGGATTGTGAGAAGGGCTCGCACAGAATACTTGCACACAGAATAAATCAGACAGACATGTTCTCCCTCTCCTCCTGTAGTTCTTTATGCTGGTAATTGAAAGCACATTTTCCTAGGATCGCTGGTGCCTTTAGAGGGGATTTCAGAATAAAGGACAAGCTGTTTTTTGTTTGGAAGTTGCTGGTAGTGGGCAACGTACACTTGTAAGGTTTAAACCTGACAGGAATACAATCCTTTTAAACTTTCATGTGTGCCAGAAATGTAATAACGACTTAGTTCACAAGTTACAGTAATGGCTAGAACTTTGTTTATCCCTCGCTTCATGAACAAATTTGTGGGTTTTTTCTTTAAATATAAGGCCAGGCAAGTTTAATTAATATAAAGGATCAGTTGGTTCAACCTATTCTGTCACATACTGTTGGAAAAACTTGGCAAACATTTTACTGTTATTGTTGACGATGATTGCTGTAGACTTCATGTGTGCACATCCACAAAGGCCAAAACAGAGAGACACAGTACATTTTATGTATCTTATCTTTATTCCAGCTCCAAGATATAGTTCCTTCAAAGAAGTGTAGTTTAATGTAGTTTAACCTTTTTTGTAAACATTACAGCTACTTGTAAAATCCAGTGCTTCAGATCTGTAAGTGAAATACTGAGATGTGGTTTTTCTTTTCACTTCACAAAGTACTTGAAGTGGTGCCATTTTAGACATACATGTTACTTTAATAATTTCCTCCTTTTCCTAAACATCAATGTGACAACAGCTACATGGAAGTTTCCACGTGCCAGTAAAGTGTTTTTTATGGGTGGAGCAGTTTTTGATGTTGTGTTAAGGATGAGTCCTGTTGACAGACCTGTGTTCCTGCAACAGAAGGAGCTACGTAACCGTTTGCTTGTGTTTACTTGAGACTGGAGGAGGAACAGGGTTTATATGGACCTTACATACACAGAGTCACACGGTTCAGTTTCTTTCTACCTGGTGGTGGGCACAATCTTGTGACTTGTTAACTACTTTTAAAATCAGTTCAAAAATATCTCCTGATTAAAAATATTGAATATATATGTTTTTTATAAAGATAAGTTAGAGGTACTTGTTTATATTAGCAGGATATACTAGTGTTCTGTATTACTGTGTGAACCCCTAACAGCATAATACGATACAATACAATATGTAGATGGTCACTACTTCACTCCAGATGATTGGATTTTATCTATTTTTCAAATGGGATCGACTGCAAGATTGTAATCTAGTTATTGGCTGTCCCTGTGGGAAACAGCCATTCAGGTTTATTGAGAGTGAAACTTTATTTGTCACTAATGTTGGGCAGAAGGTACTGATTATTTTTCATAGTGAATTATTTTCCTCCTTTGCCCCATAAACTAAGAAATAATTGAAAATGTTCTTTTCCACTAACCAGAGATTTTCGCCCAGTTTTATCAACAGATGATTACCATATAACCACTATTGAAGGGTCTCCATTAAAAAGAAATCATTGGTCAATTGTTAAAACCATTTTTGAGTCAATTTATCTTATTAAACTACCTATTGTTGCGGCTCCAGCTGTGACCCCTTGTCTTTTTGTGCTAATCCAAAAAAATCACCTCATACAAGTTTGTCCAGCAGGGATCTTCTTTCTCTTTTTGCTTCATTTTGTAAGAGTTATGCAAACGGTTTTTAAAGAAACCTACAGATAAGTGGCTCCTCTGGACTTCTTGGAAACCAATCCTCCAATTTTTCAATTTTTTCTTCACTCGCTCCATTTCACACACATCTGACAAAAGTTCAACATTTCATGACGACATCACAGGCAGTAGATAAATGAGTGCAGTCCACTCGTCTTGTGTGCAAACTCTCATCTCATGCTTTTTGTCATCTCGCTGCTTCTGTAGGGTTGACTTGGCAGTCTTCATGACAACCTGTGTTTTTTTTTTCCCATTCAACCTCTATTAGCCTTCAGGAAAATTTATTGAATAATCCTCAGACTTGGAACTGACTGCATGTGACCTCACTGTCCAATGAGAAGTCATTATATTGCATTAAAATCATGAAAAACTTGTCAGAGGAGGTTGTTGGAAAAGACAAAGGACTACCCCAGTTTATCTGGAGGAGAGGTTAATATAAACACAGATATGATGAACAGTTTTTTTAAACATTACATTTTTCCCCCCATTTCCTGTAGAAATGGACCAGCGTGAACAGCCCTTTGTTTTTGCCACTAATTCCACCAAGGGCGCCAGGATTCACAGCTGTGGTGTTGACCTACGATCGTGTTGAAAGCCTTTTCAGGGTCATTACTGAAATCTCCAAGGTACCCAGCTTGGCTAAACTTCTGGTGGTTTGGAATAACCAGAACAAGAGTCCTCCTGAGGGTGAGTGTAAGAGATAACCTTCAAGAATATGAAAATATATGTGCTGTAACACAAGTGAAAAGAATTACGTGTAACAGCAAGTAGATGTTTTTATTTCACACTTGTTTTTAATGTTTGACAATTCCAAATGATGGAATTATTAATATGTAAAAATGTCAAAAACCCACTGATCCATTTGAACACTGGTCATGGACTCATTTACTGCCCCACGCTCAATATGGCTGGTCTGACGGAAGCTGGGTGTCTGTAGTAATCCTTGATATTTAAGGTAAAGTCTCTGGTTTTCCAGCATGTAGTAAGGAGGATAATAAACTCTAATATGAACTGCTCAATTTTACAGAAACTGTTTTTTTGGTGAATATGTGACTGACCAAGGTACTTTCTAATAAGAAGTTTCTGCATCTGGCAGATCTAGAGTCCTATGTTGTATTTCTCAGTAAATATAACCTCTCATTCTGACTTTCTCATCCACATATGTACCATCATAAGTTGTGTACTATGCTTCTCATCCAATTGCAACTTCAAGTGTTCATTTGTGACATTGAGCTGCTCTTTCATTAGGAGAATTAGTGGAGCCCGCCTGCAGCTCTGTCACTTATTAGACTGAACATGTAGCTATTGACAAGTCATTCCTCTATACTGTGAATCCTCATCCATTTATCCAAGTGGTGTCCTCTAGCCTTAAAAAAGCTGAGAAGATTGATGTCATTTATCAAATCCACCAGCCGGTTTCCCTTTAATGATCAACGCGGCGGAGATCAACTGCCACACAGCCCCAATTAGTGCAGAACACTTGGATAAAAGAAGTCACTTAGTCGTCACCATTATCATTTCCCTTTGTTGTGTGTTTGTTGCCAGGAAGTGTGCATTTAAACCCGTGCAACAGTTTTGTACTGGAGATCATAATTGGTAATCACCTCGTTTCTACTGTCTCTTTCCTGCTTCAAATATATAAAAAGGACTGATGGCAACTTGTGCAGTTTGAAAGAAAAAAACAACCCAGAGTGTTTAACATAGCACTTTAACTGACAATAACTCCTGACAGCAAACCTCAGACGTGGTTACAAAGAATTGGAGCTCTTTTTAAAGGTTGCCAGGCTTCAGTTAACCCATTAATGATGGGACACACTCTGTGTGATCCGTCTGTGCAATCGTCCGTGCCGTGGATCATGCCCAAGATCTTTGAAAGGCTGGCCTGAAGAATGGAGAATGCATTGTGGTTAATTCAACACGTGCTTGAGGTTAGCATAGAGATACGAGTCAATGAGTGAAGTTTGAAATCCTGGAGAACTGTTCTCCACTGTCAGGACACGCTTCAAAATGTTCCTGTCAGTGGTAAATGACATCATAATACCTCACCCGTCTTCACAGACTGGTAGTGGCCACGTTTCTAATTCAACTCAATCCCTGAAAAATGAGTGAGTTATAGTGCCAAGTGGTGAATTTGTCTGTGTGACTACAACTCATATTTATGATAATTTGCGTTTACAGACCTTAGTCTGTAATTTGGTCATTGACCTGAACCTGTGTTTAACTGGAAAAAGGACACGGAAGAATGTGTTCAGTGTTTTCACTGATAAAGGAGGAGTTTTTAATAAGGCCGTTTTGATTGTTGTTGATATTGTAGTTAATAAATAAATTTGTGCTTGTGCTCTTAACTCCAATTAACATTTGCTTATATGCCGTTTCAGACTGATTGTCTGAGTCACTGGGAGAAATCCCACTGCACCAGTGGTTCCTTAAAACATCAGTAAAAGTTTTTATTGTCCACCTTGTCAGACAGGGAGAACCAGACAGAGTTTCACGTACAGATGTGCACATTCTTGTCTAGGTCTTTCATCAACATCTGGACTGTCTGTACCTAACGTTCTGACAACTACTGGCTGAAAGAATGTGAAGTTGACTCAAATGCCATCTTTGTGTTGTTGTTGTTGTTGTTGTTGTTGTCGTCTGTAGAATCGCTTTGGCCGAAAATCGGCGTTCCTCTCAAAGTGGTGCGTACCAAGGAGAACAAGTTGAGCAACCGCTTTTTTCCCTATGACGAAATCGAGACAGAAGCTGTGCTCGCCATCGATGATGACATCATCATGCTGACTTCGGATGAGCTGCAGTTTGGCTATGAGGTAAGAAACCGACTCCTGCCCGTGCAAAAGAAAAAAAGAAAAGTTCAACGTTTTCCCTGCTTTCCCTTTAAGGTATAGCAGCGGAGCATTCACCGTTGATCCCAGAGATTAAAGTCTGTCAGAGAGATTACCGCCTCATTCTTGACCACTTTGGGGTTGCCTGCCTCCTGGAGGGGAGGGTGTTTGATGTGTGAAGAATGATGACAGACATTAAGCTGATGCTTTCCATGCCCACATACCTGCCTTCTCCGGCCTAGTGCAGCCCACTCACCTGAATCCATTTAGAAGGCATTTTATAGAATTATGCTCAGTTTAAAGATAATTACATAGAATTACAGGCGGAGTAATGTGACTGACAGGCTGTGTAGATGATATGGTTTCTACCAGAAGGGAGAAAAGATGTTGGTGTCAATCCCTGGCTATTCAGCTTAGTCAGGCTCCATATGACAGTCTTTAGTATTTCAATATGTCTCCCAGTGGTAAACTAAGTCTAGGAATAATGTGTTAGGAAATAAAAGGTGACATGGAGAGTTGAGTTCTGTTTTAAACCCCAGTTCGACTTTATTAATTTACTCTTGAGACTTCTGTTCTCATCCGATCTCACACACATGCTCCGACTGCCATCGTCTCACCAATCTGCAGGTTTGGCGGGAGTTCCCAGACAGGTTGGTCGGTTACCCAGGCAGACTGCACCTCTGGGATCATGAGATGGGGAAGTGGAAGTACGAGTCAGAGTGGACCAATGAGGTCTCCATGGTCCTAACTGGAGCTGCCTTCTATCACAAGGTAAAATAGTCTTTTGGAGCTGAACCTTAGCTAGCAAGCTGCTTAGGTTTACGTTGTCTAATAGTTATTTATGAAGGCTAAAAAATGTGTTTATATTTATCCTAATTGCAATTTGTACCGTATTTATAAAAAAATATTGACACATTTTTGCGTGTGTGTGAGTACGTGTTTGAGGTCAAACTAAACCACAGTGAAGAATCAAGCAGGGAAATCCAAACTGTCAGTTTTATTTCATTCTGATTAACAGAAGATTTATTTCAAGCCAAAAGGAAACAAATTGTTTTGTCTCAAGCACAAATCTTCAAACTGACACATCATATAAAACAATTTATCAGTAAACAATAAAACAAATAAATATTATTTAAAAATGCCAATCAGTCAATAGTGCTTTTCAATTGAAAACGCTGTCTCCTGGTTTGCAGTTAATAACTGTGTAGCACTATTTCAATGTGTCAATAAACAACTGAATACAATGATGGTTAAATAAGTCTCAATAAAAAAGTGACTAGAAAATGGTTTCTGAGAACAGCACGCTCAGAGCTGAGTCTTCAATATGAGTATTTGAATGAAGTACCTGGCAATCCCCACATTAGAGCCTTTTGTTGAGCAGATGTAGGATTTCATTAAATCCCTTGTTCAGAATAAGAGATAAGCACAGTGTCCTTGATAAGGATGGGCCATCACATCACACAAGGTGAAACAGCATCATCAGTGTTCCACGTACTGAACCTGTTGAATCAACACTGCCATGAGGCCATCTTTTGTGTTTCATTTTTACAGTACTTCAACTACTTGTACACCTACAAAATGCCAGGAGACATTAAGAACTGGGTGGACGCTCACATGAACTGTGAAGATATTGCCATGAATTTCCTGGTGGCCAACATCACAGGCAAAGCTCCAATAAAGGTACATTCAGTGGTGACACCGTTCTGTGTTGTTGACGTTAGCAGCCTGACAGAACAGACCACCATCTCTGGGTCTGATCAGCTCTCACTCCTCGTCAACACGGCTTCCCCCCTCCTCATCTCCACATCAGACCTTGTGCTCAGTGTTTTTTTAGGCTCACCACAACTGATGAACGCCTTTCCTGTCAATTCACAGGCTGAACATTTCAACTAACTCCTATGTTTCAGCGAATCTTCAACAGGTTCCTCTAAAAGAAACACACCAGAGTCTCTAGTCCTCTTGTCTCCATCTGCCTGTCCTCTATTTCCTTTACAAGTTCACTGCACGGACATTTAAATGCAGCATTGATGTCAGATTGTAACAGACATTTTTGTTAAATTACCAAATGAGAGTGGACAGTTTATTGGCTTCTGACTAAGCAGCTGAAGTTAAACAGTGGAATTGATTGATTTAAACTGACTGATTCTTGTTAGGTAACACCGAGGAAAAAGTTCAAGTGCCCGGAGTGTACGGCCATTGATGGACTGTCCCTGGACCAGACACACATGGTGGAGAGGTATGGTAGTCAGTCTGTGCAGAATTTCTGAAAATAACATCTGAAAACATCTTATCATCGCTGTGTTCTCTGTGCTAGATCGGAGTGCATCAACAAGTTTGCTTCAGTGTTTGGTACGATGCCCCTGAAGGTGGTAGAACATCGCGCCGACCCGGTTCTCTACAAAGACGACTTTCCTGAGAAGCTCAAGAGCTTTCCTAACATCGGCAGCCTCTGACTAAACAATGACCAAGGTTTGGACCTGGTCACAACCTCAACACTTTAGGATTCCTCATCTTTTATATGGAGACATTCAGACATGTATGGTTGGTACGACTTTGTCAGTTCTTTACTTTGTTGAAAGTCAGGAGGTGAGTTGGACCGTCCAGCACTGACCGTGGAAACTTAAAAAAAAAAAGGTTTGACAATGAAAGTAATTGATAAAACTATTCTTTAGCACATCACAGCCCCGTCAACTGACTATAAATGACTTGTCTGTTACAGTGTTAATGCTCAACACTTCTTTCTTCATGAATCTGTGTAACAATCAGTGAATAGAGCAGGGGTGTCAAACTCCCGGCCTGTGGGCCGCTTTTGGCCCATAAACCACCTACACATGGTCTGCAGCTAGATGGCAGTATAATGTAACCTGACCCCCTGCTGTTAGTTGGTGGGCCTTTATTGAGGTGGCATGGGCAACAGATGCCCCCCAGCTCATTTGAGTTTGACACCCCCTGGTGTAGAGTTGTGCTGGGCGGTATCACCAGAGATGTGGAGCATGATTTTACATTTTACTTGATATTTTATTTATTTATTTTTATATTATTTGGTCTACGTGTCAATTTTTTGGCTTTTTTTTTTCAAAGAAAACAAACAAACAAGTAAAAAAACAATATTGATTTTGTATTTTATTAATTAAGGCCAGAAACCTATTAAAGTAATGATCATTTAGCTGACAGAAACCTATTAAAGTAATGATCATTTTGCTGAGCTTAGTGCTGCTGCTACTACTGTGTCGTCAGACCTTCATTTTAATTTAATTTAAAACACCTTTTCTTGCATGAACATTTGTTACTGTTTTTTCTTTACGGTCAGCATCACTGATGCAAACACACACGTGTTTGTGTGTGTATGTGTTTGTTTGTTGTGCAGACAGTCTGTAGTGTAGACCGGTTGCCCTATTTTCACAGGTCAGCATTAATGGCTCCTGCTTACTTATTATATATTGTTAATTGACCCACAGGTGAAGTGGTATACCGCCCAGCACTACACATAAGACTTTTATACAGTATACAATCCTAAAATATCACGGACCAGGTTCTTTTAGTTCTGCTGTAAATAAATATCCATGTTATGTTTTGATAAAGTTGTTTTAACATATTTATGTAGGTTTTATCAATGTGATATATTTAAAAAAATAACAGGGACACATGGCAGTTGTTTATTTACATGGATCATACGGACACAGTCTGCTCCATAAAATGGTAGTAAGAGGAAAAGTGGAAAACTACAAACCGAGTTATGATGCTGAGCTACTGGAACACAGTGAAGTGCAATTTCTTTTTATGCCCCAGCAGTTTTATGTTGTTAATACATATGTAAATAAACGCAGTGGTGCCGTCAGACGCATCCACTAAGTACTTTCTGGTTTTATGAATGTGCGTGAAACAAAGTTATAGTAGTCGCTGACATGCATCTGAAAATCTACTATAAATGTGAACAATGGCCGTTGAACTAAATCCACATTTCTGCCGTCAGACGTGTATTGAAATGGTTATATATATATATTTCCCATGTTTTTGTTGTTTGTGGTTTAATTTCTGTTTTTTTCACACTGTTTGTGTTAAACGAGGTCTGTCCAGTTAACCTCGTTTCCAATCTTTTATCTTTTTTGCTGGAGAAAAAGCAAACCCCAGCCAGAAGAGCCTTCAGGTTGATCCGGGACTTGAACAGTTGACTGTTTTCCTATCAGGCGAAAGCTACATCCACTATGTCACTGTGCCACCTTTTAAAATTTGTGCTTGTCTTTACTCTACATGACCTTTACTTTTTTAACACATTCTTCAATCTTCTTCTATTTGTGTGTTTGTATGTAAAGATACAAACACACAAATTCACCTATTTAATTTTAAATAAAGATCAGGCTGAAGTCGTGTGTGTTTTTCCTCTAACTTTCCATCCTGTGATCCATCTTCCACTCCAGAGCCTCTGTGACTCTGTGGATCCACTGTTCCCTCCAGCCTGTCACCTGTTGTTAATATACGCCACCTAATCCACTCTGTTCAATGTCAGCAGTTCAAAAGGGCGCAGTTCGTATTTTTGTCATCTTCAATTAGCGTGATACTCTTGTGGGCTGTGCGATCTCGTTTCAGCACTTGCGTCCCTTCAAAGGCACAGTGTTGCGTGGGGATTTGAGAATGTGACTGTGAGGATGACACCATATTTTGGCTGAGCGCGACGGTCCAAAAAGAACCAAAACTGATTTTTCTTCTCACTGAGTCGCCAGACAGTGTATTTAGCACAGACTTGAAAATGTTTTCTGTGACACTGGAGGCAACTTGAGTGATATCAAATTGTTGATGGGACAACAGTCTTGATTGTCTTGATTCCTCCCTTGTGCAATGTGGTAACAGTTTGTCTGCAGAGGGGCTGGAGGGAGCGGCGTCACATCCAACCACACAGGAACCCTTTGTCTCGCTCTTACACTGTCTTTTAGAAGACGAAATGAGGGGAGAATAAAAAAAAACCCGGTTTGCAATAACTTATTGTAGTTTAATTAAACACAAAATGAAACAAAAGCACAAAAGATGCATACAATCAACACATTTTTTACAAGGGACAATGTAAAAGTCACAATAAAAAGTCAGAGAAACAAACCAATAAGATGGTCAAACACAACCTTTACCTTTAAAAAAAAAACGTTTCCGTGTTATCAAAAAATCCTATAATGTGGATAATCCGTGTTATCAAAAAATCCTATAATGTTCCAATAGTTTAAACTGTTCCATCCATTATTGCAGGTACTCTTGTTGATTATACTCATACCTCTATACTGACTACCTCACCTCAGTAGTATTTAAAACAAAAGTGGCCAAAAACTGCATCATAAACAGATTAACAATTGATTCTAATTTAGAGAATGGCTTTTGAAGCAGTCCGACTGAGGACGCAGTAAGAAACAGGAACTGGTAACAAAGCAAGTTGGTGTCCACAGTGTTAACCTGAGCTCCTGCTCTAAGTGCCAGTGAGTTGTGTGTTGCCTGTGTAACACTGTAGGGAAGCAGTAATGTCTGACTGTCTGAGCGACTGACACAGTCTCGTAGAAAATGTCCAGCACTTGGATCAGTGTTAATTAAAAAGCCTTCCTGCCCCGGTCACTGTGGTGGGTTTGAAGGGAGGGTTACTGCAGCTTTGGACCAGTGGACACCGAGACAGTGAGAGACACGGGTGTTTGTGTGAGACAATGTGGGGGTGAATCTGTGAAAGCAGATCCATGACAGCTGAGGTGGAAGCATGTGTGAGGCATGTTTGTTTTGCATTTACCCTCCAGCACAGCTGTGTGCACCGCGCTTTTTTCAGAACACGGCGAACGTCCTCAACATTGCATACAGACACTGTCTCCTTTGTCATTTTTACTTTAAAAAAAATAGTACTATAGATTATTCATTTGCCTCGGATTTGGAGCGGAGAATAAGAGTGGATATAATTTGGAAGAGTTGAGGTTGAGCTGCTGTGAACCTCTGCTGCTTCAACCTGCCCGCAGGAGGACAAGTGAATGTGGTTCAGTTTAGAGAATTAGCAATGGTTGCTCTGCCTGGAGGTGTTCTACGGGGATTCAGACTTGCCTTTCAAAACCATGAAACCCCTTTGTTATGCTCAGAGCTTAAGTCAGACCATGACAACAAAGAAAAGAACATGCACAGGCTTATTGTTCGACATCATCTGCTATTCCTGTCCCCGGAGGAGGCAGTCGCCAGGGCATCTGTGTTTGAATATGTAAATAATATGAGATGATAGATAAAGAGATGTTTTTAAAATTCAGAAACGATTCTTATCATTTTTTTTTTTTTTTTTACTTTTACCTCATTTTTTACAGAGCGAGACAAACACAAGGCACATTGTTCCCCAGGCCTGATGTTGGTAAACAGAAGATTCCTGGCAGTGTTTTTCTTTTCCTCCAACACGTTGGTGGTCTCACTAAAACCACTCCTGTTTATGTGTTGTAATGGTGGGAAACAACGGTGCGATGTGACAAGAGTCAAACCTGCTGCACCTTCTGCCCAAACAGTGCTGGTTTAAGGTCAATCAAACTTGGGCTGCTGTTGCCTTCAAGTTCACCTTCAGGACGCAGAACACAACAACATGTAGATGAGGAGAAACCTGAGACGTGGAGCCGAGCAGGCCGGGCTTCAGGTCTAACGGATTCCAGAAGGTGGTGACTGTCAGTCAGTGTTACGCACGTCATGTGATCACACAGGCTAACACAAACAATGGGTTTGGAATATGAACGCAAAAACTCAGATGATGGTGTAGATCGTATTATCAAAATCAGTCAAAATAACTAAAGTTAGTACAGCACGGTCCGACTGGCTGTGACTGGCTGTTGACACTGATGCTGTGAATTCAAAACCTCATCACCTCATACTGGTTTTGTTGGTCTATATAACGGGTCACCAACCAGTGTATATTTGTCTGAGGGTAAGAATTTTTCTGGACAGACATCCTGGGGGACGGACTTGCAGATCAACTTCAATAAAAATCACATTTTTATTAATCATCAACATAATTATTTGATGATTATGACACTGATAATTATTAATTTTCATTTCAGTTGCTTTAAAGGTAATGACCACACTTTTTATTTTTTCTTTGATCGTCACAAATTTGGAATCCAGTCGCGCCTCAGATTAAACAGTTTGGCGTGCTGGATTTGGCCCACAGGCCACATGTTGATAGTCACTGCTATACACCCTCACTTAGGTGGAGGTGGAATTGTGATAATGATTTTTTCTATTATTTTTTTGTTATTGCAGACATTTGTGAACTGTATGATAATGATGCTTTTGTATAGTGTAAGGTTACTGATTCTCACAGGTTCTGCAAGATGGTAACAGTCGATTGTCGTTGTCTCTACAGTCACTAGGTTTAAACTGGGCTTCTCCCTAATACTGCATATAAACATGCTCCTTGGTGTCTTATAGGAATCCAAAATCATGTTGCGCAGCATTTGTGATGATATTTTGGGAACAGCGATTGACAGCAAAGCTCAGCTGGGCTGCATTTGTCTACACTCTTTGGTGGATCACTACACTACACTTCTGTGTCCCACATGGACCAAATAAACTGAGATGAATACGGACGATTTTTACTGTAAAAACTCCACTTGAAACAAACACAGTTTTCCAGTTTTGAAGGGAAATTGAGGAGGAGTTGAAAGATGTGACGGGGCAACAATGAGATTTTATTGCTCAGCTTTAACAGAGCTGCACCAACATCCTTTGACTGCTCAAGGGTGTCAACACACTGCGTTGTGTATCTGCTGCTTCTGTTTCCAGTGTGGTAGCTGCTGGTTTCACTGTTATTTCTGGCGCTCGGACTGACAAGTAGGCACTGCTTTCTGTGAAACTCCTGCGAGTGGAAATGCTGGAAAACAGAGGCGTCTCTGTTTGAGAGGCCGCCGCTGTGACCCTCCACTGCTCACTCACACACACACACACACTTCCTCACACTTCCTCTGTCTGCGGCCATCAGAAGAGCGAGTCAGTGTGGCAGGTTGATGTGTCTGACCAAACTATGTTTGCTGTTGAAATGCTAAGGATTAGTAACTGAAAAACACCGTCACCTTGCGTCTTCAGTTATTTCCACCTGGCACCAAACATGACGAGTCAGTCTTGTGCGGATCAAAGACGTCTTATAAAGATTAGAAGGCTTTCTAAGGACGCTTACAGGAAATAAACATCAGCCACAAACAACTGTGGGGGGAAAGAAACACTCGAACTTTAAATAACAAGATAAAGAAAAAATCAAAACGGCACCCGAACAACGAAACAGAACGACAACTGGACACTGTACAAACACCAGTTCCTGTATTTTAGCATTAAGTGCACGGACTAGTTTTTAAAAATCTTTACCTACGGATGTCTCACTCCTCCAATCAGAAATACACTGCGTCACTCTGTGGTTCTGCTCACACAGCTCAGGTCACTCCCCCTCCGTCAGAGAGAACCGCAGCACCGATGTGCCGTCGTGTCCTCTCTCCCGGTGTCATTGTCATTGTGTAGTCTCTGTATTTGCATAATTAACATATTGCAACACTCATTAAGGTAGTCGCTGTTGCCTGCAGATTTCTCTACTCTGTCGCCCCCTAACGCCATGCTGGGGTTTGTGTGGCATTCTCGGAGTGGACCCAATCCTCCCTCCGGCGTCTATCTGCACATCATGTGGCCCAAGATATGGCTGCGCTGTGCTCTTTGGCTTTCATGCGCAGAGCTGCGATACTAGAAGACTTGCGGTCGGGGTCCATGTTGAGATCGTATGCGTTGATGCCCGCGGCCATGCCCGGCGGTCCTCCAAACAGCCCGCCCATGTGGGCCTGTCCCACGTGACCCCCAGGACTGGGCACGCCCAGAAAATCAGACACCCCGCTGGCAGAGTGGGGGTGAGGAGTCATGCAGGGGGTCACGGTGTCGCAGGGCACGACGCAGCCGGGTACAGGAGACGCCGCGCTGCTGCCGCCGATCCAGGAGGGGTTCTGGATCTGAAATCAGCGTTGGTAAAGAGACGTCATTCACATGTACAGGTCAAATGGAGCAGTTTGAGAGTTCAGAGTAGATGGATGCAAGATAACGAGAAAATAAAAACACAATGAAAATGATTATATTATTATTATAAGTAAATAATCTGGGACTGTAGAGAGTGATCACAGCAGGTTAGTCGACTCCACCGGTCAGATCAGAAGACACGTCCTAATGTGGTTGAAAAGGAGGAAGGCTAGCTCCTGTTGGACTACATGGACTACCTAAGGCATTGTTTCCCAAAGACTGGGTCGCAACCCTCAGGTGGGTCGCAAGAGGTTTTTTTTTTTGGGTCGTCTCGCATCAAGTTTCCCCTGATTCCCAGGAGTTTACGAATAACGTCGATGAATGTTCGTGACTTTTAAAATAGAGAAAAAAAATGTTTGGGAAAGACTGACCTAAGGTACCAGCAGGGTATGATCTAAAAATAAAACAAGTCAACAAGACGGTCAACAATTGTACTGTTACTGTGCTTTTGGAATCAGTTCCACTGGCAGTGATATTCAAATAGGTGGAATGACAGTGGTAAGAAGAGTGTCTGCTACTGTCTGTCCCAGAACTAGTTATTAGTATTACGTTGTTCAGGAAGTCTGTATCAAACGTGTAGTTCTTTGTATAACTAGGTGACCGCTAAAAAAGTTCACTGACCCCTGGTCTAAAGAGAGGGAGGTGTCAGACTAAATATACTTGGGGACAAACCTGTTTTTTAAAAGAAAAAAAAGCATCTTTAATAATTCCTTGACTGAACAAATCACCATTGTAATTTTTTTTTTCTGTACCTGTGCGTAGTTCTCAGGCCGTGTCAGCAGAGGCAGCTCATAAGCTGTGGAGAAGTGCGTCCTGACCTGCTGCATCTGACCGAAACGCTCCCTCTTCCTCCATTTGGCTCTTCGGTTCTGGAACCAAACCTGCGTCAATGTAGAAAACAGCTGAAGGTTAAAGTCTGCACAGTTCTGGGCCCGATCAGAGCAAACACAGCATATCTTCACTGACATGACGGCAGAGAGAGGTGACAGTCTCTGTCCATCCATGTCTAAACAGGGGTTTCAATGTGAGATGGAAATACTTTCAGCTTCACCGACAGCCTGAGAATGTGAATATAGTTTCAAATGCCAGTGCTGTCGTTCAAATCTCCGTCCAAGTGAAAGAGAAACATTTCAATCCCGGCTGCAGCGCTCACTAAACCTACAGATGTAAACACGTGTCACTCCTACGTCACAGGGAACATTTTTCAGGAATCATTTTTAAGCCCCTTAATCTGACGCCATTGTTTATCTGAAGCGTCGTTGTGTTTGACGAACCATCGGAGTGTACCAGACAACTCCACTGCTAACAACCTGACTGGACCGATTATGGCCAAACGGAGGCGCTAACTCCTCCTACCATCTTTTTTTTTACTTCAGACAAGAGCAGCCAACATGGGGAATGGAAACATGAGATGGGATTAGAACTGGAGTTTGTTTGCATTTCCCTTTTTAATTTCCTGAGGACTAGAGCTCCGGCTTAGAGATGCAGTCTCCTCCTAAGATACAACAGCACACAGAGCCGAAGGATGTGATCCTCCGTTTCTGAGGTTTTCATACGTGAAGAAGAAGTTAGCATCATGACGAGGAACAATCTTCAGTTTTCTGACAGTTGTGAGTTTTCCTGACAGCGTCTTAACGTCAGATTGAGACAGGTGTTTTCTGCTAACCTTTAGCAACGTATAAGATATCTTTTAGATATCATTTTAGCTTTTCTAGCCTTTTCTTTTTAGTATCGTCCGTATCATTTTAGCTTTTCTAGCCTTTTCTATTTAGTACTGTATATTTCCAGGCCAGATTAATGATTAGTGTTATCCTTTTTGGATAAAGTGTTGTCACTGTTCTATAGTGCAGTGTATATCATGCCTGCCTTACACACAGAAGGTCATGGGTTTGAGCCCAACAGGAACCACATGCTTAACGGCGCCTGTGTGGATTGCAAAAACTGAAACTGTGAATTTCACATTGTGGGATGAATTAGGGAATTAATTAATAATTTTTTATTTTTTATTAATTAGAATCTACAGTATGTACTACTCATCTTCCAGTTAAAAAACCCCCATATGACTGGACCTACAAAGTCAAGAAACCATTTTTCAGATCTTCCTGACTAGGACCTGAAACTTTAGAACTCAGCACCTGATGCTCTGGTTCTTTGGTTATCACTTCACCCACCCATGTTAACTAGCAGTGAATTTGTCCTTACCCTAATCCAGTCTGAGTGTACAGTATCACCCAGCAGTTTTCCTGTGGCCCCTCCCTCCCTGATTTCGCCGAGTCTGTTGGCCATTACACCAGCAGAACATATTTCTGTGTTGCACACACTGCATTGTGACAGTAATTGCTAAAGACCTTGACAGCTTAAGTAGCTGGTGGACTTTCAATAAGGTCTTATTTATGTTACAGCCCCAGAGAGAAAGAGCAGAGAAGTGCCAAACTGGCCGCAGCAGGAGAGCCGAATGGGCTTTGAAGGCACTTTGAAGTAAGAGAACAACTCAGAGGATTGATAACCCGCCTCTGCTGTCACTCATGTCAGCTTCTATACTGAAGTTCAATGGACTCATAATACGATGGAAACACCTCGGAGTAGTTCTGTCCTTCAACAAACCCATGTTTTTACCCAGGATTCTCCTCGCAATGACTTCATAATTCCCCTGTCAATTAAAGGGTAAATCCAGGACACCATTTTATGGTCCATTATTAGGATGATGATGTCACTGTGAGCTGTGCTAACAAGGACATAAATTCTGACCAGACAGATTTTGATGGACGTTTGAATCTAGATTAAATCAGATTTGGGTTGTGACTCAGATGCTCTTCACCTTTTCACTGCACTGACACTGTGGGAAAGTGGAGTTTTCTCTCATCGATTGCTTCAGACGTGTGTTCCCAGCACTGGTCTGCCAAACATTTTTCTCATCGCCTGTTTTAAATGTCAAACCAAGATGTGACACATGCTGTCGTTGTTACTTTCTCACTTTCCTTTAATGAGTCTGCAGCCACTAAGCCACTGAGTCACTAATTACCATTATAAACGTAACCCTCTAAATACAATTAAAAGATTCCATTCTTTTCCACATATAAGCCCTTATTATTTTCCAAGTTTTTCAACTTCTGATCCTGAAATTCAAAGCAGCAGCTATTTTAAAAAATAATAACGTTGTGTGAGAATTACTGGCATCAAACACAGTTGGCATCTTAATCGTCATCTATAAATTAGAACGTGTCTCAAGTCAATAAAACCCTAATCTAAGGCTATAGAATAAGACACAGATATGAAGGCGGTCTACAGCCAGGCAAACACATTTAAATTTTAATATTTTCCTTTAAGCAGTTTATCCTGTATTTGGATAAAAAAAATCACTGCTGTGTCATTTTATTTCTCTTGTTGCACCATGTTGGACTATTGGTGTAGTGTCAGTAAAGTTGAATGGACTTTAGAAGCACTAGCTGTGAATGTATCACAACATACTGTTGGTTTATTTTAGTCGGCGGTAAACTAATTCACATAGAAGTCATTTTGAGGTTCAGAACTGAATGGTCAATCTGTTATGTCTGGTTTCTAGCATGACATAAGCTGACGTTTTGATGTAGTGTTGGAGGTGAAGTTCAGCACAGAGTTAGCGTAGCCAGTCAGGATGGGTTCATGTTAAATATATAATGTTAATTGACTCATATGACCTGACCATACTTCATAGATACTTGATGAAGTTATGTATCTGTATGGTACAATATGATTGGATTCCTACAGTAGATGGTCACTACTACACACTACAGAGTTATATTTATATATTTTGTGTAATTATTTTAATTACCCATGATCTCCCAGCACTCTCCAAACAAAACATGCAGGTAGTAAAAACACCGGTACAGACAGTGGTTCACTCCCACTGTCATGTGTTTTTATTTCTGTTTTACTGTCTCGTCTTGAATGTTTTTTTTTTCCACCTCCAAAATGAAAGCCGATACCTTTCTGCTTCACATCCAATCCCTTTCCTCCGTCAGCCTTTGCACTTTGTTTCTTCTACGTGGTCAAATCCCATTTCCTCTCTTGCGTCATGCATTTGAATCTACAAACTATTACAGACACCTGTGTTTTCCCGCACAGCTCCACATGTCAGACGCTGTCCCGGCTCAAGTCTGAAAGATGTGATGTTTTTGAAACCCTCCCACCCTTGACCCCTGACCTCCACATGTATCTGCGGTACATATGACTCTCTGATCTGGACTGGCTCGCCTCTTTGAAAGACAGAGAATAAAAAAAGCAAACAACCTCCGACTCTGAGGTTTTCAGCTGAGAGCACGGAACCATCTGTCAATCTGAGCCGTTATCGCACGCTTCAGAATCCTATAGTTTTCATGGAATTTGTGTTTAAAGAGTCAAAGCGTCTTGAAAATTGATGTTACGGCAAACATTTTTCTTTAGTGGCAGTAAATTTTTTATCATCTCTCTTTTCTCTCACGCGCCAGATGCAGAGCTCATGAGCCGCGGCTCCTTTTGCGTGTGAATGAGTGAACGAGTGCAGAGCCCCATCCTGTGACGGACAGGGCTTCTCGGGTCTTTTATCTTTTTAACTCGGGTGTTTGAGAGGGCCGCTGGGAGGGCCGGAGACTGTGAAGCTCCATCCGTCTGAGGCCAGTAGCTCTGTGCTGATCAGAGCAGCCTACCTCCACTCCTGGAGCTTCACTGCAGAACCATATTAGAACCTTCAGGGCGGCACTGAGCTCTGGCTTCCTGCGTTTGTTTTTCTGTAGATATTTTTCAAAAGATTCAGTTTTGACCTTGTCACGTCAAAGGTTGATGAGCCAAAAGGCTCTTGGGAAAATGTTCACACCTTTCCTGGAGACCACAGCGGGGACACATTCTTGTCTGGGATAGATCTTAATGAAAGAAAAACAGAGAGAATCCCAGGGCTTTAGTCGTCCACGCTGCACAACACACACGTGTGTGTGTGTGTTACGCAGATATAGAATAGGTGGCGATCACCTCTGTTCCTCAGAGGTGGTCACGGTCATCCACGGGGCAGCAGGGTCAGAGAAAGGTTTCATCCCTGACGTCCTGCGCTCCTCAGACTCCACCACTGCCACCTGAACTGTCTGGACTCCTCACACTCAGACACGTCCGCTCATGTGTGGATGAAAACCTACTCCTCGCACATACGAGGCCCAGGCAGCTCAATTCTCAGCCCCCCTAGGGCCCCTTGGCCTCTGTTAGCTCCCACTCCCCCACTCTCGCCCCATGACTCCCACATCACCAGATAAATCTCTGGTGTCGTTCTGTGACTGACGTTTTCTTTGCCGAGCTGCAGATGTTGAAGGATCCATGAGGTTGTGTTATTTCAACAATGTTCTGCCTTTTGTCTTTTAAGGATTAACTGACAGGGACACGCTTTCATGACTCTGTTGGCAACTTGTTGCCTGTTAATCCTGTGAGAAATAGTCAAATTAAAACCTGAAAAGTCACACTAATGACTTGCTTTTAAAATTAATAAATAAAATAAATAATACAAATGTCCCCATCTCTTTAAGTGCAGGAAGAGGTATAAATGTATTATATGTATTGTTTCTAGTTCTACAGACTATTGATCGACCTCAGAGTGCCCCTCAGGAGGACGAGCCAATGTCAAACCATTAATAAACTTCATTCACTCCCTGTTGAACTAAATATTTAGAAACTTCTCTATCAGTTTATATTTCTTTGCTTTGGGATTGGTCCTAATCTCTGTCTGCAGTTTTATTGGACTCCATCTCCCCTCTGTATAAATCACCCTGTGAACAAAGTAGACGCCGTCCTTCTTTACCTGCACTCTGGCTTCAGTCAGGTCTGTCCTCAGTGCTAGCTGCTCCCGGGCGTAAACATCAGGATAGTGCGTCTTCTGGAAAACCTTCTCCAGCTCTTCCAGCTGGTAGCTGGTGAAGGTGGTGCGATTCCGCCTTTTTTTGCCCTTGTTGCTCTCGCTGCCATCGGCCTTGTCCAGAGGACCGGCTAAGTCGGTCGACGCCTTGACACCTTGATCCTTCACAGCTAGGTAGCTGGAGTCCATTCCGGGCGGATCAGAGTTTGGGGCCAAGTCGGCGTCTGTCAGACCTGGAGTTTCTTTACCTGCCGACATGGAGGGGAAAAAAAAGAAATGGAAACCTGGTGAAGAAGTTTCTCATTTCCACAGGTTTGTCAGTAGAGAAATGATGGAATCGAAGGAGATATATCTAAATTAGGTGCCCTCCAGCAGAAGGTGAACATGAATATAAAGGAATGTATGAAGGTTATTACATGATGTTGAGCAAAGAGTTGTGTTATAACTTGGCTCTGAGGTACACCGTCCCTCATTTTCTGCAGACAGCGTATAAAAGTACTGTAAGATAAATGTGCGTAATGATCTACTGCTTCTCCTCGGAGTTTTGGCGGCAGCGTGGAGGGAACTGATGAGAGTCATGTGTGTGGATTCTCCAGATGAACAAGACAATAAAGTACAAGGGGAAATCTGTTAATATTCAGACTTCAAAGCACTTCAACTCCCTCTTTTTAGTGCCTCACTCCAAGTGCTGAAACTGTCTTTTCTGCTGTATTTTTATGGCGTTTCTTTCTGTCGTTGGGACACTCGGAGTTTTACAAACCTCTGAAATGACCACACAAAAATGCACCTGCTTTAAAAGTTGAGAAATGTTTTTTTACCCGACAGCTGCGGGAACATAAATGCTGACGTCCATCTGTACAAAAGTCATGTTCTCTAGTTTTCTCATAGACCTGAGGTAATGAACCCGAGAAAGTAGTCCAGAGATGTCGTTCATTCCCAGTTTACTTCTAGACACATAGTATATTAGGATCAATTTATAAAAGACAATCAGTTTTGGATAGATTTATATCTAACTTCCTGTTCATTATCTATCCATCCATCCATCCATCCATCCATCCATCCATCCATCCATCCATCCATCCATCTATCTATCTTCTTGTTATTGTATTTGTTACATTAGATATTTAAATCTAATTTAAATAAATAGATGGAGTCTGTCTGACACAGCCCAGACTCACTGGATCTTTAATCTTTCGTGGATAAAAGGCTGCAGTTATTTGGACATTTCTCCTCTATCTGCTAAAAAGAAAAGAAAAGAAAGAATTTACTGGCAGCAGCTTTTGTAACTGACGATATCATAACCATGGACCGTGTATAAGAAATGGACAAATCTATATTAAACCTGAAGGAGAGCTGCACTGAATTTAAACTTGTCCATAGAACAAATTCTTTCTTTGTACTCTGTATATACTCTTTTTTTTTAGGACCTGCTGTTCCTTTTCTGTCCACTGGTGTTTTTGCCCTGTTGTGCTTTATGGTCTAATTTACTCTTAATGGGACTTTAGTTTCTGGAGTTTCTGATTGATTTAAACCATAAACCCTTTGTTTATTGACGTATTCTGTATGGAGTTTGAAAACCACTCACAATTTGGACTAGTGTGTACCTTGGGTCTTACCTACGATGCTTTTAAATGTTTTTTTCAGCAAAGGTAAAGTAACTAATTTCAATTTGATGACTGATTTTGATTCAAGTTTATGAGGCCTAAGAAGAAGTACCTCAAGGTTTTTGAGGGTCTTGATTTAAAACCAAAAGCCTACTCTTGATATATTACTTTGTTTGGCCATTTCTATTCAATAGTTAAAGCTGTAAAAGCTGTAAAGTACATATGTTGACTTAACAATTGACTAAAACTTAGTGACGGTCTGGTGAAAGTCAGAAGTAGTTGTTGTGTTTTCTACAGTTTTTTCCATGTAGTTGTTGTGTTTTCTACAGTTTTTTCAGTTTTTTCCATGAGCTTGGTTTGTTTGTTTCTCAGAAAATGACTGAGGTTTAGCTGCGGCCTCAGGACGGGCACATGGTGCTGGTATCCCGCTGAGTCCGGGCTCCGCCGAGATAAGCTGTGTGCAGGAACACAATGCCACATGAAGCTGTTGTTTTCTTTCATTCATCCCTGCAAGGAAAGCATGAAACCCCGCTAGTTTAAAAACCCCACACTGCACACAATGCAGATACTGTATTATCTGACAGTATTGTATTGTATGACAGTGCACCGCAGCAGATGAATTTCATCTCTCGCAGATCCAGTGGGCAATGTGTCTCTGGTTTCTGAGATGCTTGACTAATAGTGCCAGGAGCGTATCTGGGCTGAGGGTTGATGTTGTGGTGGTAAACCCCTCACTGGGGGTCTCAACACCAGCAACACTGTCTCTGTCTTCATGATGAACGCATTCTGTTAGGTCTGTGGGGAGTAAATGTGTTTTAGGCAGCCAAAATTCTCTGGAGTTATTTCTTCATATTTCCCTGGCTGGCACCCACAGGCCCCACAAGGCGAGGCCCCTCACTGATCAAAGACCGTTGTTTATATCCAGTGTCACTGATGTTTTTCTGGCATGAGGGGAATATTGTGACAATCTCTTTCTTGTTATCCAACCAAACCTCTGGAACTGTGAGAGTCTCCAACAGAGCCCAAGGTAAAGAGCAACGGAGCCTCCTGCAGAGAGGACCATATGTATGATGAACATAAGAAAGCCTTACTGTAAACAACGTCTGTTTGGATGTAATCCATGTGAGAGAGACAGGAAGAGACTGTGAAAAACATGTGCCGCTTCAAAAAGCATCTCCGTTTTTTTCGCCGTACAAAGTCTGACCTGAACCTGCACTAATGGACCTCAGGTCTGGGTCTTTGGTCAAACAGAAAACTAGTCCATTTGCTGTTTCAATAGTCATGCAATTTTCTTTTTTAAATTATAACAAAATAAGATAAGAGGATATTTAAGAAACTGCAGAACGTACAGAAACATGAAAATATTAAACTTAAACTGGCTGGAAAGCCACGCTAGAAACAGACTTTAAAGTCCATTCAAAGGAATATAATGGAAAACAATACACTGCTGTGTAATGGCAGAGGCACTGTAATCGGGTGAATGGGCTGCAAAAAATAAAATTATATCAATATATTACAGTATGTTAAGTAATGATTATTCATTCTGAACCTAATCATAATGATAATAACTAATTATAATAATAGTGAATTCTGCACAGTATTTAGAAATATATTCATATTCTTGACTGTGTTACATAGGGGCCCATTGTGTGTGTGTGCGTGGGGGGGGGTTATTAAATTCGTGGCTGTCAAATATAAGTGAGAACACTCTAAAATGTAATTTTTTTTATTAAAGAAGAGCAGTCTGATGTTTGTCAGTCGTCATTTGTTTCTTTTGTGACCTAAATGTTTATTATGATACAGTACATAGTTTTTTTCAGTTCATCTCATATAAATGCAAAATTCTAAAATTTCATCTAATTAATGTGGAATGACATATACCAGTGGTCCTCCCCCCAGAGTGAGGGGTGAAGCCCCTGGGAGGCACACAGCTAATGTAGGCATGGCCCAGCAAGGCAGATTCATTTCAGTTTTGAAATTGTCTTATTATGTCAGACAATGGTGAACTTGACCTGATTGGTAGTTTGATTCCCTTTTAGTCCCATTGAGAACTTTTGAGTGTTAAATACAGTGGATGTTTGTAGCAGTAGCTCAAAACCTGTTGATGTGGTGTGACATAACTATGTCTTATGTACAAAAAATGTGCTTTTATAGTGAACACTGTCATACGTTTTATTTTTATTTTATTTTTATTTTTTAAGTGTCCTGGCCAGGGCAGACAGCAGCAACAGTTCCTTAAAAAATCTTAAATTTCACAAACAAATCTAGCCAATAGATTAATTTCAAAATATAAATTCAGAAATTAAATATATAGACGTCAGCTTAAACAGTCTCCTTAAATCCCTTCAACAATTCCTTTAACTGTTATTGGTTTCAGACTTTCACAGAGGAAGCAAAATAATTGTTTTTAGGTTTAGTGAAGACCTAACTCCCTCAACCTCAGGTGTAGATATAGATGAAGCTCTAATATATTTTGAGGTTTCCATTAAGAAACAAAGTCACATTGAGTCACATCAGCACTATACTGACGATGGATGACAGGAGTCACCTCACCGTGTGAAAAGGAAACACTGTAAGTCACACTCTGCGCCGCAGCTGAACGTGACACTTTACATAAACTAAAACATTTACTTTTCTAAGAGACGGAAAAGAGATGAAGGTGAGGGCACAGTGGGCGTCAGGACAGAGAAAATGAATTATCACAGGAGTTTTAAACTTCAGTGTGGATTCAGGCTGTATGTGTGTGTGTGTGTGTGCAGTGTGTGACTGAAAAAACTGAGGGCTGGATCTGTGAGGCTTGGACAGGAAACGACAAGTTTATCTAATTAACTTTCTTGTTAGATTTGTCAACAAACGCTCGGCAGCTAAAATGTGACGATCATTCAGAAGATGAATAAAAATAAAGTTTCTTTCTTCTTATGCATTTTTCCACAACACTAAATTATACATTCCGATTTTTTTTAAACTTAAGCAACAAATGAAAATATATCATTCATATGAGAATTTTTAAGGTATAGCATGCAGGATTTAGCAGCACCTAGTGGTGAAGTTACATAGATTAAGTCATCAGAAACATCAGAAACAGCCTCTACACCAACATCAAGATGTATAGTTTATGAAGGGCATTTCTGGTGGGGTGATGGGACGGGAGGGGGCTGTTGGTGGGTCTCCAAGTGCATGCTGGGAATATATCCTCTCTGCTTCAGAGCCATAATAAAACGTACTTTCCTTCTGACTCTAATAAGAAGTATCTGACTCCATATTACCCATGAGCTGCTGACTCTTCCTCAGTGTTCACTCACTACCGTAGCTACTGATTCTACTCCTCATCGTGGACGTCTGAGGACAACTGTCCACCCCTGGAAACAACTGCAGATGTGAAATATGTTTGTGAAGTTGAACTCAACAAATAAGTCTGATTTCTTTTTCACACTGACTTGAAGAGTCCGACACGGCGTCAGCAGAGCAGACGTCTTTCCCCTTTTCTTTTACCCTTTCCATCCGACTGAGAAAATCTTTCGAAGCCTTTGAAATCCAATACTACTGACGACACGGGGGTCCAACATACGAGGAAGCTGCCTGAGATTTCTTGAAGACATTTCTCTCTCATCCAAGATTCTGTTTCAGTACGGTCTGACTGTGATGGAAAGCTCCAGGTAGTTCTGCCTCAGTGGGCAGAATCACAGAGGAATTCTCTTGGATGAGAACTCAAACATCCTGAAGGAAAGTCAAGGAAGTCTAGTTGAAGATTTCTACACTGTAGTTGATGGACTTCACAGGTTAGCACTGCTGACTCATGAGTCAACATCGCAGCAGGACAAACCCAAGATGTTGATGAATGAAAAATTCATTAACTCTAAGATGGAAAACTCTTCTCTCCCTAAAAGCCTTCCCCACTGTGTGTGTCTCCATCCCAGAAACTCTCTTCCAAATGTTTTTCTCAGATCTTGGAGCAGAGCAGATTTTTTTTGTGTGTGTGTGTTTTTGTTTTTGCATGCACGCAAATAAAATGAAAAATACTCTGCTGGCACAGTGACTTAACAGCGTGCCCCATCGCTGCGTGAATGGAAAATGTGAATGTTCAAACAACAATGCAGCAGCAGCTCCAGACGCCAATATGGCCGTACACGCAGCACGCGCTAAAGCGACGTGGCAATATTTTAGCTCTGCGGGAGAAACTGCAGAAAATCGTTCGAAATAAAATCTATATTTTACTTATTTACTTATTTCATTCATTTTTACATTTAGTGATGAGACCTACAGTCAGAAGGAACATTAAAATGGTTTAGACATTTATTTTTTTAAGCACATACAATGTTTTATATATGAGCTGTATTTAAATTCTGGTATCATTTTGTTAAATACTCCATTTATTTGTCACGTTTAATCCTAAAAGGTAAATAATAATGATAAATTGACAAAAAAAGATAAAGCAAAAAAAATAAAAAATTCTATTCCACTGTGTTACTCACATCTGTTAATGATGAAGTCGACTGGGAAAAGTGAGGATTTAATAAATGTGTTTTAATCCCAGGTTTCATGCACATTCAGCAGTATTTTCCAACCTTGACCTTTGCCCCTAAACCGTATTGTCCCAGTCTTTCACTGAGGAGCATTGTTTTTTTACACGACTCATCCTTGATTACTTCAATTGGAACTCATATTTACTGTTCCTCCACTCAGTCAACATTTTCATTTTACTGTTCCTCCACTCAGTCAACATTCTCATCTTTTCTATGTTATTTCCCCTGGTAAATATTTTTACGTATATTGTTCACTTTTCTGGTTAATGCAGTTTGTATACTACACACAGGGAGTAAATGTACTGCAGTTCTCTCCACTCGGTTCTTTTCATTTAACATGTCCTGGTGACAGTGAGACCAAAGGAAGTGCTGGAGCCTTTTGCCCTGCTGCTCTCACTGGACCATGCAAACTGAGCCTAATGTAAATTGTCCTGCCAAACTTTGGGCTAAACACTGAAATGGACCCGAGTCGGTGTCACCTCCACTCATGTCGGCGAGCGGCTGAAGTGTGCCCCACTAGTCTGGGCTCTCTGGCTGGTTCCTATTACTCCCTGCTCAAACCAATCAGAGCAGACGGCCATTACGAGACGCTGTAGTGGAATAAAGATGGCGGCGGAACACTGAGACAGAGGAGCAGAACTTTTTAGTTTGTGTTGACAAACTCTCACATAGCCGTGAACAGCTGAGTTCTGCCTCAACTGTCATTTGCTGGTTCTGTGTGGGATTAAATATTTAGACTGAGTGAGCGGAGCAGCAGCAGACCTGGATTGAATTCTTGCTTCGCCTAAAACATAACTTATGGTTAAAGTTGAAAAAGGCTGCGGCCTTTTGGTGTCATCGACTTACAATCAACAGTATCATTACCCTTCACATCTCCGTCTCTGCGCAAGAATAAAAAGCGACAGGAGGCAGGACGCCACTAAATGTATAATTAGACCCACGCAACAATAAACTAACATCTTTCTGTCTGGTTGCAGCCGTTTAGTGTTGACTGTGTAAAACTAGACTCCAAATGTAGCAGAGGGCCCGGCTCTGACTCCAGAGGGTTTCAGATGGGGGGTTTCAAATGGATTTTTTCTGCCCTGTGCAGGAAGGAGAACTTTCTCTGCTCTGCAAACAGATGAGAGCAGGAGAGTCGACCTGAAGGTCAGCACCCTGAGACGCTGAGAGAAGACACGCACATATCAAAAGAAGAGACGAGGAGGGTCTCTGGAGCTTCACACAGACACCGGTGGGAGGGAGGGGGTCGCCTTAAAAACACGGTCTCTCCATTATCTCCTGTTGTTTTTATATTTATGCATTAAATATCTGTATATTTATCTGTTTTTGGTGCACACTTTACTGCTACAATCAGTATTTGAGTGTTTTTAGAATTTTTATTGACAGTATTCAGTTACTGAGTGAATTCATTTTTGGTTCATCAAAAAATTTTAAAAGCACTTTAAATACATACATACATATACATATATATATATAATCCACCATTGTCAGCTTTTAGCTATTTCTGGGCCTTAAAAACCTTTAATTCAAGCTAAAAGTAATTTTAAGGCTAACTTTCTTTTGTGATGATTTCACTTCTTGTTACTTTTGAGCAATTTCTGCTCTGGCTTCTTATTATATATTTTTTAACCAATCACTTTATTTATTATTATTATTATTATTATTATTATTATTATTATTATTATTATTATTATTATTATTATTATTATTGTCCTGTGTAATTGTCTTGTATTTTTGCCACTCACTTTAGCTGCATGTTGTTGTCATGTTCGGCAGCGGTGTTTTGTCAAAACAACAAACCTGTGTTTTAGTGAACTCTAATGAACGTTACCTAAATGTTTATCACGCAATTTGCGCTAGGTTTCAACCGGAAACGTCTCATTGAACACATCTCATCACATTTCACTGGGCGGAAACAGAAATGAGCAAAGTAAAGCTTGATATATTTGTTTACAATTTAAAAAACAAATATCTTCCGGTCCGGTCATTTCGTTTAACTGTACTTTGACAGATTAATGTGCAGATTTATTTGTATTAATCGTAGTTTTCCATCCAGTGAATGTGTTCAAATGTAAAGTTCGACTCTTGTGTTTTCTTGTGTGCAGAGAAGTGAAGCAGTTTGACATCTGAGTCGCATTAATTCTCCCCAGCTCTTCTTGTTTATAGCGCCGACATTTTTATTTTTTTGTTGTTGTCATTTTTTCAGTCTGAACTTACAGTCAAAACAACAACAGTGTCTGTGACGGCAGAAAAAAAAACGACACAAAATTGAAATCCGAAAAATTGTAATGGAAAAATAATTCAAATAAAAAAAAATTCGTTTAAACGAAAATACTTAAACATTTCCCTAATTTCCTTTGAAAGAAATTAAATTGAACCCGGGCGCGTTACTGTACAGTACAAATGTAAAAGGAAGAGTAATTATTCGTTTTAAAGCCTGTTTACAGGCCAGTATAAATGTGATTTAATCTGACTTTACCGGATCTGTGTGTCAGAGTTAAAGGCTCATAAAAACTTAACAACCGTCATAAACAAAGCCGTGAGAGTTGTTGAACTGTGGCTCCGGGTCCACCACTGTACATTAGGACGACGCTGCTGCAAACTGATGACAAATAAATAAGTACCACTGTAATGTACAGTGTGTGTGTGTGTGTGTGTGTGTGTGTGATATGACAAGCAGCAAGACTTCTTAAATGTGTGTTATTTTGTTTGTTTTGTTATTTTCATTTAAAGCTCACTGCCGTTGTTCATTCTCATTCAAACCTTCAAACAATGGTGTTTGTTTAGTGGCAGTTTTTTTTTATATATATGAATAAACAGTCGAATTTGAATCTCAGTTACGGTTTGTGACATTTTCTGGTTAAAAGCCGAAAACTACGAAATCTTGTATAATGGTGAGGCTGTGAAATCGTTTTTTTATTGTCAGGAATATTAGAGAGTTACTCTAGGGGACAAGTTCCCGAAATTATTTTTCTATTGCTTGGAAAGAAAAAAAACGGTATATATTAGTTTTCACTGAAAATATAAAAAAAAATTTGATAATTGAAATTTGATATATTTAATGTCAACATTTTGACATATAGTCGGGGTGTATATTTATCGGGATAATTATTATTATTATTATTCAATGCGTATTATATTATGTTATTATTAATATAAACTTAATATTATTTATATTGCCTGGAATATTTATACACATCTACATAAAATAAAATATATGTTCAGGTTTGATTTGCAATTTTCACGCGCTATTATAATTTAACAGTGTGTGTGTGTGTGTGTGTGTTAGTGTTCGCCTGCATCTCTCTCTCTCTCTCTCTCTTTCTTTTTCTGTTTGTGTGTGTACTGATTTGTCGACATTAATTTTTTTTCAAGCCTATTTCTTGACACCAGATCCTGTTGAAACTATTTCCTTAACACGACTGTGTTTCTTAAAGAAGAAGAAAGTGACAGATTATCACAGATTATCTCTGTTAAACTTCGTTCTCGCCCTCGTAATTTAGCTGTCACTTCAACCTCGGGCCTAATCTAATCTAATCTAATCTAATTGGAGTCTATGAGTAAAGCGTTAGTATGAAAACATGTCTAATCTAATCTAATCTAATTGGAGTCAATGAAGAAAAGCGTTAGTATGAAAACATGTTAGACATCAGTTCAGGGCCTGACACTCGCTAATTCAACAGTTCTGATTAACTCCAATATTAGGGATTACGGTGCAGATTATCACATTAAATCAACTCTAATTTAATCGTGATATCAGTGGAGATTAGGGCTGCTGTTTTACCTCATTACGGTCATTAAGAGCCGTTGGGTCGTGGACTGGGAGTTTGTTTGGCCGAGCGTTTTAACGCACGCAGAGAACAGCAGTTAGGGTTTAGACCGGACACAGTGGACAATCAATCAGACAAAACTCACGAACAGACCAAAACTGTTAGAGTTTTTAAATGACATCCAGATATAACATAAAGGACCCACTCTCTTAACGTACCTGTCTGCACGGAACATAGAGAAGAAAACCTTTCGCAAAATAATATCTTTACAAAGAAACCCTCGCTCCAACTCTCCAAACACACAGCACTGTCCCATACGCAGACTTGTCTTCTATGTCCACTCACCATAGCAGGAGATGGACGCTCCGTTGTGTCCTCTGTCCCGGTGCAGCTCTTCGTCCTCGGGGGGTGTTTTGCAGGACGACCTCTGCATAAACAGGTGGTATTTACCGAACGTCCCCGGCCCAGCTGTGGCGGCATCCAATGACTGGCACTCCTGCTGGAATGGGCTGCGGGACTTTTCTCCGTAAGCCTGACCTTTGCTGGGCAGGAAGGCGGTGATGGAGCTGTATTTGGTTTCAGGGCTGGTGGAGAACGTCCTAAAGTGGTCCGTCTGCAGACCTTGCGCAGCAGTGGAGCTATAATATGAATCCATGGATGTCATGTCGCTGTATGGTACACAGGTCTGTGCGTTCATGCCTAAAAAAGTCATAGGAACAGAGAAGAGCACAGTCTCTCTCTCACCCTCCCTCTCTCTGCCTCTCTCTCTCTCTTTACCTCCCTCTCTCACACACATGCACTCTCTCTCTCTCTTTACCTCGACATCCTCACCCTCTCCGTGAATGGCTTTGGCACAGCTGGCTTTGGTTAGAGGACCATTCAGATCTTTTCTAGGAACCACTATCGTTGACCAAACAGTCTCAACTCCCCGCAGGTTTGAGGAGAGTTACACAAAACGCTCTTGACTCAGAGGATCATGGGAGCCCGCAAACCTCTCCCAGAGTGATTCTGTGGATGACATGCACCAGTCTGGCCGCGTATTAGCTGTTAAAAAGGGATGTGAGGGCGGGCGGGGGCCTAACTCCTGACAGTATAATGTCATTTGGTTATGAATATAGCGCATGAGTGATGGCGCTGGGGCGGAGAGGGCACGATTTTACGCGTCGTTCGTCATGGTTCAACCGCTCCGAGGCAGAGAGGCAGATAAATACCCACAATCAATAGCTGCTAATAAATAAATCCTCAACGTTGTCATGTGATGCGACTGTTGTTTAATCCCAGCTATACCTTTATTTAAACCGGGGCCGTTGATGGAATATCCAGCTCAGAAAATGGCAAAAAGAATTCAATGACAACAGCTGATTTTCTTTATATATAAAACATGTAATTACCACTATATTCGGTATTACCGGTTTATTTATTCTAAACATAAACACATATTATGAAGGTTTGCTTACGTATATAATATTTATATATATATAATACATCTTTATAAATATAACAATATTTAGAGTTTTGCATTTTCTTCCCAGTATTGAGACATAATTTGCATGCGATAAAAACAGTTCATGCCATAGGCCTTAATACGAGCAACATCAAACAGTTCAAATACAGGTTATGTAGGAATACATTTTAAAAACATGTCAAAGAGAACACGCTCTCCTTACTCAAACACTACTCCACTGTTGCTACACCCTCAATGTTACCAGAATGAACAGTCACATCAGCCAGAAGTCCTATCAGATCCCTGCAGACAAGGTTAAGTCACTTTAGTCATGTGACCTACCTTCCTGCCACCGCAAAGATGTAAAATAAACTCCTATATTTATATTTCCACTTAAACTGATTGGGTCTAAAGGACCATTAAAAGTCCAAATAGTTGTCATATTTACGCACATACACGAGCTGAAGCTGTGAGGTCATGAAAAACATGTGCACTGTATTTGCTTTAAAAATTAACTTCTAATTTCCAACAGGCCGTCCGTATTTATAACTGTCTGTTTATCTGGGATGGAGAAGTGAACGCTCAACAGCTTTTCTGACTTTTATTACCTTAGTTACATCTACTGGGAGGAGAACGGCAGTAATGGCAGTGTCTTTTGACTCATATGTGATTACATTACACACAGAGGATTGGTATTGAATTAGGTTTTCTCACTCTGACAATACAATGAAAGAGCTGCAGTTTTAGGAGTGTTGTTATCCCGTCCTGCTGCCAGTGCAGTTATTTTATAATGTTTTTATCACAATGGTCATAATACAATTTATATTCTACCATATCTTGCTGAAACTGTTTATATATTTACATTTATATTATCTTGCTGAAACTGTTTATATATTTATATTTATACGTATACAGAAATATACGACAACAGTCGCCAAATTATATTATAGAGATAGTGGTATCTTTTGTTGTGGCTGTCACTGGTAACAGACCAAAGAAAATAAAAGTAATACAATCAGCCTGTAAATATTGTAATTCAGGTTACACTCTGTGCTAAACAACAAACATCCTGGTGTTCACTCAGGTGCCAGTGTTTAAGTCAGACTTCCTCCTGTAGATGTGCTCAGATCCTGTATCCACGTACACACTGACAGGAAGCAGAAAGATGTGGCACAGATACACTTATACAGACTGACAGAAAACCAGCTCTACAGAGTCACTGCTGAACGTACATCCAAACATCCATATCCACGCAGTCCTGCACACATGGTGAACACGTGCACATATATGATTAGGCCTGTGTTGAGGGGGCAGAGGGGAAATAGCAGCAGAGAGAAAACCGAGAAGGAATTCTCTCCATTTTACATGATTGGATTTTTACTTAATTCCATCAGGCGGAAAAGTGTCACTGCACATCTGAGCTCATGTTCATGCTCTGCAAAACCTGGCTGACACTAAACTGTCTCCAGAGGAAGGGGGGAAAAAGATAAAATGACTTTACAACAGTTTGTGTTTCATCTAATACGGTCCAGCAAATTCTAATTAGTGCAGAGTTTTTTCCACATGTCATCAGCCTGCAGGGAAACTGAGTTAATAAAAAAAAGACGAGTACTGCCTGGAGAAATATACTTTTGGATTCAACTCATTTTTCAGGGAATAATCACATTAAAGATTCTATTGTATAATAATATTATATCATTTGTTTAAATTTACAATTCAAAAGGTTTTTGGTTACAGTAACTACACAGTTAAACTCAGTGCTGCGTTCAAGGACTCCTTCTTTGCTTCCAGACACTGGAAACGTTTTACGTGGGGTTTCCTCCAGGACACACAGTGTTTACCTGCAGCGCTGCAGGGCTATAGGTGCCTGGACGTATTCTGATCTGTTTTTTATTACGTGCATTGCCGCAGGAAGTCTGCAGCTGTAAATAAAGATGGGCCGTAGTATGTTTTTTATTTCCATTGGCATGTTTAGGGGCTGACGGTTCATGCTTTGGCCACATGCTAGAACTTACAGTATATCTTCCTTTTCCTTTAGGGGAAAAAGAGTGTCCCTTTTCAACTGACTGTAATTGTTTATACTGTATGAGAACCAGGCCAGGTCACATTATTTTACAGCACGAGGCGGCCGGTACTTGAACGTGACGGAGGAAGTATCGACTATTGAAATGTTATTTACTTGTCAGTTTTCTGGCGTGGCTGGTGGAGACTTCCCTTCAACTGCAGAGACACCTGCTCCGAATAAGACAGGATCGAAACGCAGGCGTGAATATGTTCACAAAAAGATCTTTTATTAACATCTGCACAAACACGAAGAAGAAATAAACATTAACACAAAAAGGGTCGAATATTGACTGAGCTGATCATTTATAGCTGCATTATTTGACAAACAAACTATATCTCATGCTATAAATCAACAAATCAAGCTTTGGTTTAGTTCATTTACAGTTTGAATTTTATTGTTGTTTTAATGCATTCTTACTTTTATATTTTCTTAATTTTATCACGTTTTAAACACTCTCATACATTCAGAAATGTATAAAATATAAAATCTTTATTAGTCAGGAATAAAGATGATAATCACGTCTCTATGACCCTCTCATATTCTTTACCAGTCTGAAGGCCATTTCGATTGACCAGTCTATCTAAATAATGTACTTGTGCAATACAAGAATCTAGTAGAACGACATCCAATATTCTCACCACACAGCTATTTACTGAGTTTTTTTTTGAAAAACAAAAACTAAATTTTCACTATAACTACATTTGTTTGTGCCTTTCAAACACTTTGGTAAATGTTCACCTATTATTTTTCTAACTTAAAAAACAGTTTATATATATATATACATAAAATTCTCCTTCGTCACTAATCTCAGCTCTTCTTGCTGTGTAAATCAAGCTCAAATTTGGATTTACTAATTAGATATTCCTATTTCTATTTCTATTTTATTTTAATATTTATTCTTAAACATAGATTTTAAAGTGTAAAGGAGAAAATGTGGAGTTTCTCCAACGCTGAGGTTTTAAAGTTTAAATACAGAAATACAGTGAAACAATGGGTTGTCTTACCACAGATGCCAGCCTGTGTCACCCCAGTCCACAACCTTTTTTAAAAACACTTCCCCCCAATGAAAACTCCTTTTTAGCCCAAAATAAATTGAGTTACTCCACTGAACAGAAGCTTGATTAAGATGAAGTCCAAACGGCTGCAGACAGTCGTCAACTTCTTCTCAAACTTTTCTCGGAGCCGGAAACTTCTAAACTAAGACTCCATTGACGTGTACAGTCGTGACTAATTTTTTAGGAAGCCCTGTGTAATTATGTTTTATTATGTGAATTTTCCGCTCTCTCTCGGAGACATAGATCAAGACATTGTCCTGATGGTACAATGAGTGAGACTGTTGTCACAGTCAGTGACCCTGAAACGCCTCCGTAGCCTCTGCTGGATTCTGATTCCTCGTTCCACAAACAGGGCTTACGAGATATTTGTGAACGCGGGGGCTAAGAGAAAACACAAGGGGCACGAGGAGGAGACGGGAGCCCACATCCTCGCTGCACTGGCAGCATTAAACTCCTGCTTCCACAGTCAGACTTTAGCCTGTGGCAAAGCAGGCTTGATTGAGGTCTTTGATGGGCATTAATACAGCGTGGAGAGGCAGCTTTGTGTAGGGATGGAAATGCAGAGTAAATGGAAAGCGGAAGAGGAAGACCAGAGGCCCATAAAGTGATCTGCTTTAATTTGACACAAAAGAGACATTTCATCTGTGCTGGACATCACAGTTTATACACCCAGTGTTTCTGTGTGCTCACAAAGACACACTTGTAAGGTTCTGGGGTCAAATGTGTTATTCCAAATTATTGGAAAAACATTCCAGCAACACCAATCGAATCGTCATCGCAGAGGAATGTGTTGAGCTGGACAGCAATACCTGGATCTGACCCTGAGCAGGACATCTGCGATGAGTTTGGTTCATGTTGTATCTTTTATACAAACAGCAGTGTAACTGACTCTGTTAAAGAGGAATCCTATTTCAGATTCTGTTTCAGTGTTTTTAGACGTTCACTCTCATACTGACATTGTCTAATGTTTTCATCTACTAAAAACAAGTAAAAAAAAGGGAAAAAAATCCCTTATTGTTGCAACAACCCAGAAACCTCAACAACCTCCACAGCTTCATTTAAACTGATTTTTTTATTTAATTTCAGTATTACATCAATGCATTGGTAATCTATTGTCAATATTAGCACATAAATATTTGTCCAATCACATTGATAATTCGGTCATATGTTGTACAAAGACTATTTGTCAACAGATTATCTGTTAGCCACGCCTTTTGTCCTGCCAAGACCTGCTGTGCTTCACTGATGTTAGAATGTCAGGCCTGGCTGTGATGAAATCAGTGTCGGTGACACACCTGTGACTTCACACAGCTGAGAGGTCGTCAGAGATGAAGGTGAGTGGAGTCTCTGCAGGTTTGGAGTCCTTTTTAATTGTAGCTGAAATTGCTTTCGTATGGGTGGGTTGGTTGGTGCACAACATCGACAGTGTGTTTTTTAGATAAAATGACATAAAAATATGGCTGTGCTAAATGTATTTGTTGAAATATACAATGTATTTTTTTTAATATAAATTAATCTCTATCCAGTTTTTTTATGTACATTGAGACGATCAGATGTTTTAGGCCGTGCTATTTGTACTTGCAGCATCATTTTCTTGCACTGGAAGAAGGATGATTTAAGGTCGAGCAGTTTTGCTGAGGCGGCACGTCTGCAACAGGTTGGAATTCAGCCAAGGTGAGTGAGAAAGTAGGGTTGGAATTCAGCCAAGGTGAGTGAGAAATCAGTAGGGAATTGTGCACGTCAAAACTGGATGTTGCACACCTGATTTCTGTAATTGATAACACACATGTACATTACTGTAGTTAACGATACTCACTGTACGTCAACATACAAGTGACATTACACATCAACAGGCACAGAAACACATGACACATCTTCTGTGTGACCAGGTCACCTCCACACTGCCTTCGTGAGAGACCAGCCTGCTCTGCTTCCTGAGCCACTGTCATCTCCAGCTCAGTGCAGAGGAGCTCTGCTTCACCTCAGGGTTGTTGTTTTCCGTCTGTCTTCCCTCTTCTTCTTTTCTTCTTTTCCTTGATTTTCTGGCCTGAGTCTGGGGACGGTGCCCGGCTCGTCCAGACCCTCAACGTACACAAAATTCACAGATGAAAGTTTATTAGGATCTGGAAAAATGTGTCCCATATGTGAGTCCAGAATCTGGTGTTGATCTTGGGATTCTTCCTTTACTGATATGATCAGTTGAGAGAATGATCCTACTTCATCAAATTCAGAGCACACCCTGCTGACACACACATACACAGAGAGCAGCACAGGGAGGTCCGTGTGTGTATGTGTGTGTGCGTAGAAAGGTCAAATTGAGCGCTAGCAGGCTACACATTTTTGCAATCAAATAACCTCTGGAAGATATTAGCGATCAAACTGATGTAGTTTCAATCAGCAGTCAGAGGGAGCCCACTGTGAGATTGTGCATATGGCATCTTTCACTGCCCACCACCTCCTTCGCTGTTGTCATGTTCTTTTAAGGTTAAACGGTGCAAAAAAAAAGAAAAAAAAAAGTCTAACCACCACCTCCCATCTGCAAAGAAGGACTCAGATGTTCAAAAGCTGCTAGTTTTTATAGATTCAGAAAAAAAATGTAGCCGTCATTTTTGGATAGTGAGTCAGTCAGGGAATTTAGTTTAAGGTACATCATGTGTTCATGGTGTTTTTAAATGTAATATCTACAGGGATATATTGTTGTAAGTGCTATATAACATGAACTAGAACTAATGAGAGCAGTGACTTTTTTTAACTCTGTTATATTCCGTGCTGTGAACAGGCTTCGCTGCTTCAGTCCGATGGTTTTGATGTCTGGATAAGGCCATTCCAGGAAAGTCTTGTGGCAGAACTGAAGAAGCCTCTTGGATGAGAGGTGAAACGTCTTCAAAAAAAAAAAAAAAACTACTTCGTCCAGTTGCCCTCGATGTGACCATTTTCAGCTTGTGGCCCGCTCTTTAGTCCAAGGTGAGCATCATTTTGTTCCTGGAACAACAGCAGAAGGCTGACATGTTGCTGTCACTGTGTCACTCCTTACTATGAATTTACCTCCAGTTGTTAGTCGTCAGTTGTCCTTTGTCAGTTGTCTCCAGTTATTCCTCATTACTGAGCAGCTCCCTGTAACTGCAGCGGTCCCAGTAGAAACCTCCTTATACAGGAGGGTCCTTGACTCACGTCGGGGTTCAGTTTGTAGAGGTGACGTAACTTGAATATTTGTCCTAAGTCGGACCTTACATGCAGTTACGTTTACACATCGCAAAATATTTAGGAAAACTGAACCTGTTCACCAGAAAACTATTGCTTTTACATGGAGTTAGTCACAGAGATTGTCAGTTTGGTCTGACAAAACCATGCTTGTGAGCAATAATGAAACAACAAGGAACAAGACTGTTTTAATAGATATGTACGTAGGAGGTGTAGCGACCGAACGGCTAAACGCTATAGGTCGAAGATGTCGTAAACCGAGAACCCACTGTAGATGTTTGCTTGATCACAGGTGTGTATTTGTATAACAGACTGGGTGAAGTTAAAGAGTGACCAAATAGTACCTTTGATAGTGAGAGTAAGTACTGTAATATTTTATATATAGAAAAGGTATTTCTTATTTGGTTGTTCCCACTACTTTTCTAACTAAGTTTTCTTATCCTTATCTTTGAATAACTCAGTTATTTTAAACAAATACATTGTGCAAAAATGGATCTGAGACTTGGAGGTTTGGTTCAAACTGTAACCCGCTCCTGATGCTCTCCTTTAATAGCAGCTTGTTTTGATTTTTACAGGATTGTATTAAACAGCACAGGTCACAGAACCTGAGCTCTACATCCTCACTCCTTCACCCCAACATTCCCCCCAGGCTTCAGTGTAGATGTATAACAGAGTCATCAAAACTCCAGCCACGTCTTACTTCAACATTCATGTAATAATATATTACTTTATTTTAAAATCTCTTCCTATACATGACATTACATTACAATACATTTAGCAGACGCTTTAACCAAGGCGACTTGAGTCAGTCAATCAACAATCAAGCTACAGTAAACATACAAAATGCATGCAACATTACTACACAGTACTATATCATTCTGTTCTGCTTTAAGATTTATTGTTCACTGGCTTCAAATAATTTACTTGATAATAAATGGTAACATTTGTAAATCTCTCTTTTGCTCTACTGTTACATTTTTTTTTTCTAATAAATTGTTCATTTTATTATACGACCTGGTTGAAGTGTAGGCCAACACAGACATACAACATGTGGTGGTAAAAACCTCCTCAAACAGAAGTCCAGCAGACAGCAGCAGCACACTCTCTCCCTCCACTGGAGCAGAGGTGTGTTTTAACGCTGTGATCTCTCTGCTTCACCTCTGACCCCGACAATATTTTCATTAGAGGAAAGAAGATCCTGCACATCTATAGTGTTTAATCTCAAAGACTCAGCCAACACTGGTCATGGGGGGGGGGGTGCTGTGGGCGGGCCGGGGTAGACCCTCCCCGTGTTTATTTTGGTGGGCAGGTCGTCGTCTCGCAGCAAGGTGCCCGCTGTCATCACCGCGACCTACGAACTCGGGCCACCGGACATTGTCAGACTTTAGAGAGCGAAGCTGCAGCAGCATGTGGGACGGGGTCAAAGGGCAAGACTGCTGCTGAACGTGTGCACAGATGTCAAGGCAGAGCTTCAGTTCTACTTCTGTGGATCCAGGCAGTTGGAGGCTGACGTTTAGAGGTTGATGATTGACAAAAGTACAGAAAATTATTTTTGAGGACAAAAATATTTTCTCACGTTGGGTTTTGCTCTCTTCTAATGTATTTTAAATATTTTTGAAATATTTATAATGTATATAAACATTTTCCTACAGGCGGATCGTTTTTACAACCACAGTGTGGGGTCCTAGCTTGGGCAGACAGCTTCTGTGTATGGAGTTTTTTGTAGGGGTTTTCTGTTGGTTCTCCCTTATTATAAGTATGTGTCCACAGGTGTGAATGTAAGTGCAGAGGGTTGTCTTAACACGCGGCTCGCAGTTTGACTTGTGCACTGTCCAGGATCTATCCTGCCTTTTTCTTAGGTCAGCTGTTTGGATGACATCATAGAACAGTCGATCAGTGTGTTGTTGAAGATTCTCCTGAGCTACCTCTGAATGCTATAATATGATGTGTTAAATGGCCTTAATTTGAATCGGCTGCAATGATAATTCAGCATTTGATGTCTGTCCCCGTCTCTAAGGCTTCAGTCCGCTGTGGTTTCACAGTTGTGGTTGAAGACGTGTTGACTCCCCCCCACAGCTCTGGTTTCTGATAAATATGGAGAAACTCTGTCACAGTCGGGGAGTCTCCTATTTTCATACAGCGACAATTGCCTCCTGCAGCTTCTTAGTCCAGGAGCCTTAGAAGAAAATAAACTAGAACTAGAACTACTTTTTCAGGGTAAAATCTAAGGCCATAACTCCACAAATCACTGATCAAACTAAAACAAAGACGCATTTAATTTTACTTAGATTTACATTACAGGATTATTGTGAAAAATCGAATTGTTACTTTAAAAAAAATTATTGAAAAATCGAATTGTTACTTTAAAAAATATTTATATATTTTAAAAGTGTTTTTCAAATGTAAAAATATATTAAAAATAAAAATGACAAAATAATATGTATTTCTCTGAACACAGATGCAGTTCATACATTATTGTTTTTTATCTCGTTACATTTTATCTGCCTCTGATATTACCTCTGTTGTAAATGCGAAAGTTAAATAGAAATTATAAGAAGAATCTGAATGATTACATTAAAAGATAGATCATTATTATTCAAAATAATAATAATGATAACAATAATAATACATTGTATTTACTTCTTAACTGTACTTTGATTATACAATGTAATAATTTCTATTTATTAAGACTACAAAATTGAAGAAACCTTTTATATGGATTCTGTAGGGCTATGTATTATTTTGTCTGAATAATCAATGCATAATTAATTAATTTAAAAAAACATTATAAACTTTGTCCAACGTAAATGCTATTTCTCTACATGAAGACAACAACAAACCTGAGGTAAACAACAAATCTGCTGTTGATTCTGACACACAACGCTGATGGCCAGTACAAAAAAACAAAATATCACTGACCCTTTCTTCAGCAAAGGTCAGCATGAGAAAAACAGTGAGAGAAAACAGAGTAGCCAGTCACTGGTCTAATGTCCTGGAATGTTCTGGAAGCAGCCAGAAGGAGAGGAAAAAAACAGGGATTTAATCAGAGTCATGTTGTTCATTTAATTTAAGGAGACACTTGCTCAGACGCAGATGACCTTCTCTTCAGATGGTCATTTATTCACTTAAGGACGAGGAAGGACTGAATGGGGACTATTTAAGATATGACCACAAAGAGCTTTATTATTGCACTAAAAAGAGTAAGGATTGTTCTGGTAAATGGAAGTCAGTTAAAATGAATTATTTCAGTTTTACTTTTGGAAGCTATAGCTATATATATATATAATACAAATATACAAATATATATGTTTGAACATTAGAAATTTTTAAATTGTAAAAACAGTTTTTTATTTGCTTTATAATTGAATTTTGTTGATACATTCTCCAGTATTAAATGAACATACGGAGCAGCTGATGAGGATTCTCCTGTTTCTAAACACACCTAAATCCAGGAGTGGAAAAGCTAATTACTTGGTAATTATTTGAATTAGCAAACCGCTACGTCCTCTCAGTAACCTGTGGACACATTTTAAAGACAAAGTATTACGTTTTTATTGTTATCATATTACCTCCAAATGTAATATTTTTACAATAATTACTGCATGTTTGCCTCTTTTATTACACTGACTTCAGTGTTTTTGTGTTTTAATTTGAATTTAATAGCATAACAATGCATAACTAACTGTGTAAAGCTCATTGATAGTTGAATGTAACACTGTCCGCGTTGGACCAATTTCCTCGATGAATTCCAGCTTTTCGCTTGAATCACGTCATGTTTACCAACAGTAACGCAGTGTTCCTGCTAACTCAACCTTCAAAAATCCACAAACTCTAAAGTTTCTCATCCCATTTACCACATCAGCCTTAAAGTTGTCGAAAGCGTGAGAGTTTTCCTGCGGCCCCCGAGGTGCGGCCACCTCCTCGGGGGTATCCATGTCAGGTTGTTGTGGGAGCTGCCATGTCGGCAACAAAGCCCTGTTCATCCTGCTGCGGGGTGACCAAGTGATTCCAATTAAAGCCGCATGTGTTGTTTACCGAGGCCGGGGTTGTTCGAGTCGAACATGAAGGAGTGAGATTATGGCAGCAGAGGGCAGAGCCTCAGTTCACTCTGTCCCCAGTCCGTTCAGACAAACAGCGAGCTCTGTCGTCTTGGTGACGTTTGCCACCACGTGATTAAAGCAGTGTGTTTGCCTCAAGAAGTTGACATTTTCTTAAACTCGTCCACAGCAACACAACTCCGACCTAGAGTTAGAGCCGCTCTGCTGAATGAATCGGAGTGATATACTTTTTTTTTATATATGAATATAAGACTGACCTGCGGAACAATGCTTCAACTCTGTCAGCAAATTGGTCCGATCATACTGGAGGGCAGTGGGCAAAAGCAAGACAAATCAATTTGTTTTAGTATAATGTTGCATCCGCTGGCTGAAGGAGAGCGGACGGGGTGAGGGAGGTGGTGGGGGGGGGCAGAGGAAGGAAAAGATAAATGAAAGAATCTGAAGGGCCTGAGGACAAAGAAGGAGCAAACAGATACTCTGGCCGAATCGTGTGACGCCATTGTCAAGTTGCGCTACTTTTTGGTGCAGCAGCAGCCACAGCAGCAGAGAGCAAGGTTAAACAGTTCATACGTTTTAAACAAAGGCAAAGAGGAGATTAAATAGAAACCATGGGAGGTATTCTTCACATTCCTGCCTGTTGAAATTGGAAACAGTACCATCGACTGAGCGACAGCGATTTAAAATAAAGCTGTAGAGAAACTCACAAAGATCACATGTCACATGATGGCGCTGGTCCTGCTTTGTACTCTGTGCTCTCTGAACTGGGCTGTAATCATCTTAAAACACACAGTACATCTCTGGGATACTGGTGAAGTGTGGTTTTCAAATGGTCTTTGACTGATACTGACTTGGAAATATGACGGTGCGGTTTCACAGTGGTTTTCCCAGTTTAACACAGCGAACACATTTTTTAAGCTGGTTGCTGAGTTTACTCACGGCCCAGATGTTTGTCGTCTCTGCGAGAATCTGGTCAACTGTTAATCTGGGTCAATGCAAATTAGCATTTTTGCAAAAAATATAGAATTGCGTATTTGCCAATATTTTTTGCCAATATATGCCATAAGGTCAACACAAAAACATATGAAAAATGTATTGTTATGAATTTGAGAATAAGGTTTATGTAGAATTGGGCTGAATTCTGGTTTGAATTAGTGCAGGAAATAAAAATGTCAGAATTTGTCCTGCATCTTAGAATTAATAAAATTTAAAGTTACATCAAATTTCTAAAAGATTGTGCAACACTAGGAAACACTGGGAAACACCAGTCATAAAAGATATGTTGAAATAAGTAGATAAAGAAAAGACCATGCCTTGGCCCAGAGTGGAGATCGGCTTGTGACTCACTGATTGTCAAAGTCCAGGGCTGTGACTGTGTTTAAAAGAAGCGCTCCCCTCAACAACTGTCCTTTTCATTTTATGTTTCACATCCATCTCCTCTGCCCCTTCAACGCTGATTCAATTGTAGCCAATTACTCAATTGAAATCACATGTATGAGCAAGTTAATAGGCAATGTGATTGCACAAAATGGTGGTGCACAAAAATAACCTTTTTTTTCTTCCTTTTGAAGGCCTTGGAATCTAATGAAATGTTTTCCACAGTACAGATTACTAATTATGATTTATGATATTTTTCCTTTAAATGTAAAAAACAAATTCCATGGAAATGTCTTGATTAAAAAATGTAAGAATGTTTTTTTATTATTATTATTTGAGATTTTAAAATAAGAATTAAGAAATAAGAAATGCTCTGTGTCATTGTTGGAGACACAAACAGCTATAGCACCAAAATAAATACTACATTTTAAGTATTTGTTTAATTTTGCACTAATGCACTCAACTGTTGTTTACAAATGCCAACCAAGTTTTCATATAGTCCATACTTTACCAAATATGGCGCAAATAACTGAAAATGTATGTTCATTTGTTGAACAGTTCTGAAAGAGTTTACTGCCACCTATCTGTGGTTCACAAACTCTTCCTTTGGAAGTGACTTTTACGGACAGGTTGGCTATTTGTACTGCAATTTACTTTCACTTACGTAACAAGGCATTTACTAAGTAAGGGGTCAGTGACTTTTTGTCTTGAGTAGCTAATGTGTATATACAGAGAGAGATGTGACGAAAGGAAATGAGCTCTGGCATGTTGACTTAAGACTACATTTCCCAGGAGCACTCCACAGACGGACGTTAAACTTTAAGGAGGCCGAAAGGCTGTCAAATTACAGTGGCCACACCTGTGGCTCCGAGGTTGTTACTGTTAAACAAAAAATGTTCACATGAGAGGGAGGAACCGATATAACAGCATTATCTGGAGAAAAATGAAAGATGACAACAAGACTTAAATTTTCCAAACGCCGGTCCAATTCTCGATGAAAAAAAAAAACCCCAGGCCGAAGAGGAAGAGAGTATCTGAGCTGTGTTTCTGGGTTGTTTGCATAATACACTTTGATGGCTGGATACTCGTCCCAATCCCTGGCTCTTTTGTGTGTGCAGATTACAAAAGGCCTGTTTCCAGTGCCGTGCAGGCTACTAAGAAGAGACTATCAAAGGGAAGGAATTGGCTTTCAAGTCAGGACCCTTCGATTGTGTTACAGATTGATTCCAGGTGAGGCAGCTTTAGGAAGTTCAGCCGAAGGAAAATTGCCCCTCCGTGCGGGGCTTGCAAGAGGCAGGGAGGCTTCACGGTTGGCATGGTGCTCCGGAATTCCAGTACTACTCACGTTTGGTGGGATTTCTGAGGGATGAGAGCTGGGCCTCAAAAATCTTGTTGTGGTTGATTGCAGTTACATTTAAAGCTAAGCAGGGACAAAAGGAGGTACACCGAGTGTCTGGCTGTTTGAAAATCAGACTGAATAGCACCACAGTCTGCACACAATAATTGCCAATATTATGTTTAAAACATGCCTTTGATTCGCTCAAAGATAAGACCTGGATTTATTTTTCAAAACAGACGTTTTCCAGTTCCACTCTGGTGTTAACATGACTCTTGAAAATGAATGGTTCGTGTTCCTCTTTTTCACACATGCTATTATGGCAGAAACTCTCTCAAGGACTCTTGGCAGAGATGCGCCCTTCACATTGGATAAAATTGGGATTCTCAAGTCTAACATTGCACAGCTCCACCACATAACCTTTGTTCTATTTTGTTCTAACACAGCGTTGATTTACAGTCTTTTTGGGCCCACATTCCCCAGAGGAAACAGGCCTTTGATTATGTGGAGATGAACCCGTGCAGATACGACTGGCTGTCCACTCCACTTAACTTACCTTTTCTATGGGAAACAGCATTTATCTCTTTGCATCTTTGAACCCTTTGATTTTTAGAAATGACCAACAGATTATTTGCTCTATGTTGTTTTGACAAACTAACAATCATTAAAACCACCCTTGAAACTTTGTTTTGACAAACTAACAATCATTAAACCCACCCTTGAAACTTGTACCAATGTGCATTTAAAGAAATCAAATTTTATTTTGGCACTTCCGGTTATCAGCAGCGTGAATTATTAGCATATTAGCTATAGATTTAGTTTCACCCAAAATATTTAGATCTAACATTTAGATTAAAAATTTAAATTTGATTTATTAAAATGAGCCACTTTACAAGTTAAACTCTTATACACTTAAACACAAAGGGAGCAGTTGAACAACTCAAAGAAACAATATTTTAAAAAATGTAAGTATGTATGAAGATGATGCCTTAGGTGTGTGCAGTAACCCTGTCAATGTGACCTCAGACCGTCAGGTCACCCGTATTTATTTTTCAAAATTTTCAGTGCGATTCTAACAACTATCTTCAACTGCAATCAGTACAGAATCAGCTGTTGAAAACATTTAGATCTGCATTGTCATTCCACACCAAAGAGTGTCTGACGGAGCTACACACACACACCAGGATCCGTCCGCTTTTAACCAAGGCCACACAGAACAAATAAGCTGTTATTCCACTGTTGTTTGGAAGGACTTAAGGAGATTGGTGCAGTAATGAAAAGAAAATAGAAGCGATGTTCCCATGACGGATATGGAAAACTAAATTAAGAGAAGCTGCTCTGTCAGCTCCGAGTTCACACCTCTGGTCCCAGAGCACGTCGCTCCACATCGCCCGACTCCCCACCGCTTACCCACCGCTTCGTCTCATTCACCCTCTGTTTCTCTATTCCCATTCATTGACTCACCCTTTCCGTAGAACCTGATCCGGCCCACAGGCCCATGCGCTCATGTCCTGAGAAGGATTTGTTGATTTCTTTAATCACTGTTCCAGTTCCCCTCCTCTTTGTTTGTTTTGTGGAACGAGGCGTTGATGATGGTCCTGTGCAAGAGAGAATAAGAAATGCTGGAGGACACTGAGCTCTTGATTGCATCTCTAAGGTCAATGTAATTACCGTGTCCTGGTTGCTTTTGTCCTAATGTGCACTCAGGGTTATGTCAAGTGTAATTATACAGTTGAAAAAAAAAATAATTTTGCAATATTTCCAAACTACTCCCATGAGTTTAGAGCTTTAGGATGTGACCACACATCATTGGCTGGTGATATAACTCAGCAAATAGGTCTGTTTTTTTGGGGGGTGGAGGGGCTACTGCTTTTACCTGATCTTTGTAAAGGCATTATTTTTTTCTGTAAAGTCGATTGAATTTTCTAAATATATATGTTTAAGAAACACCGTGTTAAAGAATGACAAAAGGAACAGGGTGGTAATAATAAATAGATTGTTAAATATAAAAAAAAATTATATACATAAGTATTCGAGGAGAAAAGAGAGTGGAAAACATTCATGTGGTTTATTTATTTATTCATAGCAGTTCAGTTGAATCGGTGAGGTTGTGACTTTTGCATCAGTGTGTGACTGAAAAAGAAGTAAAAAAAAAAGGCTTTTACCAACTTCATGGCCTCCTCTCCTTAGTGACAGGAGGAGAGGAGTCCTTCTGGCTATCTGTACGGTTTGGCCCTGATTCTCTGACAGGGCAGTCTGTGGTGTCTGTGGTGTCTGTGGTGTCTGTGGTGTCTGTGGCCCTCAGTGCTCCCCCTGGGGCAGCATTGGATTTGAAACCAGAACCACAACTCTGTTCCCAACCCCAGAATCCCTGACTTGTACCCCATGACCTCCAGAGATGTTTACCAATATGTCTCCAAAGAGGTTTAATTATAGTATTAACAATAATATATTTTCGAATTTTCGAAGTATTTCGGAGTATTTTGATAAAAATCTGCAGTACTCTCAATTATCATTAAGAAAGAAAAAAAAGGCAACGGGAGTTCATTTTAAAATCGAATTGATCAATGGAAGGAAATCCTTTACTTCTTGTTTTGGTCGCTCCCTTCAGGGGTCACCACATCAGGTCATCTGCCTCCACCTCATCCGATACTCTGCCTCCTCCTCTCTTACACAAATCATCTTCCAACTGGAGTCCACTGTATCCATGAATCTTTCAGGGGTTTTCCCTTTTTTCTTCCTCTTCTGGCAGATTCATTTTCAACATCCTTTGTTCATCAAATCCACTCTGTCTCCTCGTCTCTCTGACTTAATCTCCCAACTGCTCGGCCTCGGCTCTTCCTTTGGTCTGCTCATTTCCGACCCTCTGCTTTCTGATCACTGAAAAAGTATCATAAATCATCATAGTTTAAAGTATTGAATGTTACACTACAAGGATCCGACCAACAAAATTACATTTTTTTGTTACAAAGTAACAATTACAAAGTTGCTCACTGATAAGTTTACCCTGAGAGTTAAGCCGACACAGCTTCATTAGGTGATCTTGTAACTCTGCCAGTGTCCAGTTCCTCCTCTTTAGGAGTTGCTCTGTTATCAGAGTTAAACTGTTTGTCAGGAGACTTTTTACCAAACCTAATAAACCGACTGAATTCAAATGCTGACGATGGGAGAGTTTCCAAGCTCAATTATCTCTGCTCTGTTTTTACCTGCTGTAACATAGAGCTGCCTTTCAATGAATGCGCAGTCACACCACCACCAATACCACTGGAGCTGCAGCTTTAACTACATAATGAACTGTTGTGCCTCAGATGTCAGTCACACACTGTCTCCCACTGTCTGTTTCCCGGCCTGCTTCTCTGCTCACAGGATCCTCTCTAACTGTCCCTGGCACATGTTAGAAAAACAACAGAAATACGTTCTGACATTTTCCATTCGCCTTTTGTTCATATTTGGAAGAAGCAACGAGTGGTCATGAAACGAAACGTATCGTTTTGGAGTTACTTTTAATTACAGGATCAGTTATAAGTCCTGTTTACTTGTTTCTAGAATCTTCATACGAAGAGTTTAAATCAGGCTTAAGAAGAAAATGCAACAGAAAAAGTTAGAAACAGACATAGGTGGTAAGAAAAACAGTGTATGACTGTTGATAGTCACACCACCACAATATAGTTTTTGTGCCACAGACATTGGCTGTTATGCTAATTGACTTTTTCAGATGCACTGTGTAAATAATGTTGTTAGAAAGTCTATTTTAACATGTGGCTAATTTGAAAATGTTCTAAAAGGAGATTTACATTGAAGCTTTGTACAGTCTATTAACAGTGGATCACAAAAGGACTGCGTTTGAAGCTAAATTGTGACTAAACCGAGTCCAGTGACGGGACCCAGTGCTGCCCTGTCACCAGTGCCTCCACTGTGTCTCTGGGACTTTAAAGGGTGTGTCTGCCATTGCGTGGCAGTGTATGTTTGTTGGTGATGGTGTCTGAAGGTACAGGCTGCTCCACATAGTGACACAGACGCCTGGTGTGTAATGTGAAATGACTACCTTCGCTTGAGAGCTCTTCAGGCTCAATCTTGTGCTTGACCCCAGATCCTCTGCAGAGCACCTGCCACAACAGCCATCGTTCCTGTCTCAAGGCCTCTGCACTCCGCAGTCTCGGAGTTGGCAAATGAGCCATGAAGCTGGATACAATTGTTGGTGACACCTTAACCAGCAATAGGGAAGCAAGAGATGGATGGGAATGACAAAAACACAGCTCCATGTTATTCCCTTCATTTGAAATAACAATCAAAGCTGATCTAATTTAGCCTGTCTGTATAACCGGAGCCTCTGGGCAAAGGTTGACAGGGTCCAGATACTCTTCCCTTCTGTGCAAACATCTCACTGGAAACACGAGGAATTCTGGGATACCGGGAAGTCATGGCACCAACTTCTGTTATGGATGTAAACCAGACACCAGGCGTCTGTGTGTCACAGAGTTTCTCGAATACATATAAGAAATGTACATGCGAAGTATCACGACTCTGTCCACGCTCATTTGAAGCATTTGCCATTCTCCAGGTCTTTGTTTAATTTTATGACATAAGGGTAAGTGTGTATAACATGCCTTGAGTTTTTTATTTGAAAGCTTGTCAAGAGGGCTTTTCTTCACAGGTCCTCCCACTTTACATGTCCTTTCCTATTTTACCTATAGACTTTTAGGCCAGTTAGATTTACTTCACTCAAGATCGGAATAGAAAATAATCCTAAACATGTATTCTTTATTATCGCATTTATTAAATACTATGTTTCATCTATATTAAACTATTGCAACACAACATAGCTTGAGTAAATACTGTTACCATTTTAGCAGCCGTTCATAGTTAGCGGTCAGTGCCATCTTCATGGTAAAGCTGCAATCAGTTAGAAACCTAGTTGGAAAGGACTCCCCACTTCTTGTTTTGATTTTCAGGGGGGCAAAAGTCACTTGAGGTAAAGTGTAAGGTTCTGACAAATAATGATGAGATACACAAATTGACAGTGGAGGATTTTTGGCCCTTAGTTTTGGTAGAGATATCCATCCAAACTGATTTGGATGGATATCTAGATGCAAGCAAATGTGACATATTTCATGTGCATGAGGGCAAATTGACTGAGTTTTAACCAAAACCAAATTATGTTTCAAAGCAGCACAGGGTCAAACATTTCGGCTCTCCAATCAAATCCGGCATCTGTTTCTAGCTATGTGATTAAATGTATTATCAACACATTACCACAAAATCATCCCTTTTCAGTCCTTATTTAATTGATATTGATCAAATGCCAGCACGGAAATTAAATGTATTTTATGTATGTATATATTTATTTAACTTAAATATTTATGAAAACATGTCATAGTTACTACTTGCATCGAGCTTCCCTTCCAGACTGTAACTGACAGATGTTAGCCTAATTCTGGTTTCAACCTGGATATGGCTTCCCATGATGCTGTCATGAGCTCAAGACGGTGGAACATGAGGTTCCAGGTCTGCTCTGGTTTCATGCTGTCAGATAACATCAGTTTTTGTACTGGATTCCTGTCTCTATGCAGTCAGCGTTGGTGATGACCCAGTGAAAGGTTGGGCTTTGAGAGCCAGCATTAGTCACGCAACTCAGAACAGGAAGTCAGAGGTCATAGTTTACCGTACTTTCATCTGATTTTTTTTTTTACCTTAGTTGCTTAGGTGAGAGGATAGTAGAAACATTTTTGTGTTTGTATGTTACTATCAAGTATTTGAATTTAACAAGTTAAAAAAAGGGTTTTGGAACTAAAACATTTTGTCCTTGCATATTTTATTTTCTTGCAGGAAAACAATTTGGTTTGTACAAGAAAGAGAAAGTGGACAAGCTTAGTTGTGAACTAGGAAAGAAAAAAAAATCAGTGTTCAAGTAAGAATCAGTGGAGAAATAATGACCAAAGAAAGGCTCTCACAGTACTTCATTGACGTGGTTTCTCTGGGAAGGTTAGTGTGTTAGGTTAGTGTGTGGACCTGATCTGGTCTTAAAGGTTACCACTGTGTCAAATACATTTTATAGGAATACAAGAGGTGCTCTGGGTACACTAGATAAAGTACAAAAAAGTACATACAATGGAACATTGAGCTTGATGATATGTAAACTTGTACACATCAAATCTTAGTGAATTAAATACATAAAAGAGATCACTGTGCCAGACGCCATCAACAACTTCCATTTCTAAAGACTCTTTTCCTTTGGAGTAAGAAAAGACTGTGAAGACTGAACAAGTTGTCTGGTACTAGAGAGTGGTACAGGTCTTTGGTGGAGAGGTCTATACAGCAGCTGAGGATTCAGCATTAGCTCTGCAGTCATCCATTTCAATAAAACTGGTTTCTACTGACTGTGGGTCTGACATTTGAAATCTGAAATTTTCCAAAAGGAAAAGAATTGTGTCTGAAAAGATTGTCACCAACGTGTAGTGGGAGATGGGTTTTCTACATTGATGTGGAAAAAAAACATGTTTTAAAACGACACCATGGTCATGTATATCTTGAGACAGTATAGATTGTTACTGATTGGTTCTAAAGTGGTTTTATGACAAAAAGAAACAACAAAACATTTATTTCGACCTGATTTCTTGTTACTGAAACAAAACAGAAACAAAATTGGTGTTAGTTAGAGGAGTGTCCTTCACATCTGGTCTGGGTGTTCACGCTTGCTGTGGAGAAGAGGAGCAGTGTTAAGTGTTGTATCTCAGCCATTGTGCTGTGGAAAGATGAATTCCACATCGATTGGTTAAATCAAATCACTGCAGCCTATCGTGATTAAGATTAAACAAACAGAAATTAATTAGGCAAAGGATAACTAAAGGTTAGCTTTTAGAGATGGTTAAACTATTTACATATTTATATATACGCAATACATATATCATAACTTTCTCTGACTAGCGAGGACAAATATACTTAATCATCCACTACATAATCCTTTTCAGGGTTTCAGGGAGTTGGATTCCATCCCAGTGGAGAACATGCTAACTCACAGCAGGACCATCAACAGGCCTATAAGTTCTACAGCTAATACGATATTTACAACATTTTTTAAAAATGCCAAAATTGCCAAAACTGCATTTGATTTTCAAAAGTGACAGGACTGGAAATATTAATTGTCCAAGTTTGTCCTAAAAGGCATAAACAAGTCTACCCTTGAACCTCATTTCTAAATTAAACCGCAATGGCATGAATCACAAATAGCATGAGGGTGAATAAAATTCTCCCGCTGTAATAATGATAATGATAGTAGTTAAGTGAAGATGTTTGTAATCTGTCTGCAACACATGTGGGTCATGAATTATTAATAACAATATCAATGAACTGGTCTATTTTCACCAACACATGTGGGTCATGAATTATTAATGTTGCCCATCTAATTGAAGGAAGACTGTGAGCAGAAAAAAGCCCCTCACCACACAGAAAGTCTGGAAACAACCAAGATCCTGATTTCACCTCTGAAGTTCTTGGGGCTCGTCACAAAATAGATCCAATTTGAGAATAGTGGCAGAAGAAGGATGAATAAAAACATAAATTAAAGAGTCATTGAGAAACAAATGCAGCAGGAGTTAAATATGAAAGGAAGAGTAGAGCAACAGAGTCGAGGGAAATCACTGAGGTTGCAGTTGAATTCCTGCTTGCCTGAGCTGTACTACTAGTGGTCTGGGACCTAAGTGTTTGTACGGCCCTTGTGGCTTTTCAGCCAATAAATCCTCTGCACATATTTGGTCCAGTCAGATGTGGTGCAGAAAGGAAACTCTGAAGGATGTACAGCCATTTGTCAGCAAACCACATCAGAGAGAAGAGCTTAGGTTCCTGACACCTCCACCTCAGGACTAACAGACATACTTGGCATTAGAGAAAAAGCAAGTCGTAATAGAGGTGTGAAAACTTATTGTGAACACTCAATGTGGAGATCAAACGTTGATGAGTCCAGTTCCTCTCTTTTGTCAGCAGAGGCCCTGACATGGAACCAAACTTTTGGCCGAATAAAATCGTCTCATAAAATGTCACTCTGCTGCCCTACCTTTGTGAACATGAACAAATCTTTCGATACTAGGGACGATTAAAAAATAGAATGATGATATTACTGATTAAAAAAAAGGTTATTTTCCAACCTTGAATAATTTTCCTACTGTTGCGTACCCTTGTAGCTAAAGCTAAGTTCGCTTCCGCACAGCATGAATGCAGCGTTTATATCTCAGGTCAGGACGATTGCCAAACACTTGTAGAATGCAGTCCTTTGTGCTATTTTTGTCCAATAGGCAATGACAAATAAAATAAAAATAGCTTATAACAGCTTATTTGGTCAAAATGGAGAAACAATACTGGGCCTTGAAAGATGGATGCTCTTTGTGGACTGCCATGCTTCCAAACAACAACAACAATAATACTTGATGTGGTGGTGATGTTTGAATGGAAACTGTTATATGTGAACATATTGTAAATGTTTAGGCAAATAAAGCTTATTGAGTTTTTTTTAATTGGGCTATAAAAATAGATGTTACACAACATAAATAGCTTTCAGCCATTTTCATTTTGTAAAAGTAGCTCTTGGAGAACAAAAGCTTGGAAACCACTGTTTTAAAACAAATGTGCAACCTGGAAAACATTGTGGGAAACTGAGTGGGGGTTCATGGAGGTTTGTGTGCCTTGACCAATGAATCTGTGGAGCATTAGACACTTAAATGCACTCTGATGTGCCATTAAATTTCAACATCCCAGTTAATACGCGACACAAGAACAGACAACTGCTTAAGAAAAGAAACAACACAACACTGCCATCGTCTGTTAGAAATTTGTATTAGATTTTTTATATATATTGTACATCACGTATAGTGCGTTGTTTTTTTATTGATTATTTAATGAAGTGTAATTGTTTGAAGGAATGATTTTGCAAGATGTGAATCGCACGAACATTCATTGTTCTGCAGAGTTGCAGTTGTTTGTATGTTTGGCTATTACCTTACCTTACCAAACGTCTTGATTTGTGCTGGGTTTTTTGTTGTTGTTTTTTTTTTTAGAATTTACGCAGTACATTTTTGTTGTCCAAACAGTAACTGAATGAAATGCTTAGAAATTGGTAAATATACAAAGGAATACCTGTTTCTTTAATGTTGTAATGATTTAAAAATAATGTCACGAAACTGTTTCCAATGTATTTTAAAGAGAAATAATCGTAAAATAAGTTAATCGATTTAGTTGCTTGTTTGTTACACTTTCGCCAAAATATAAAACGTAAATTATTTTACTCTAACTCTTCATATTATACGTGGTCAAAATAAAACATTAAAATACATTATAACAATATTCAACGTAACCAAATTCACGAATGAAGTGCATTGCGCAATATAACGGAGGCACCAAGTTACTACATTTGTATTCGAATTTATGCATGTGTTTTACATTCAGGCAGGCGTTGGTCAGCATTAAGGTCCTTGTAGCCCCACAGTTAGCATTTGCAGTTAGCTACTATTTAGTCGTTAGCTGGTGGGAGCATCCTGGAAAATTACATCTGGAGGTGAAAGACGCAAACTGCTACCACCAAGCTACCATTAAACTTGACCATAGAGACCTCTGTGAAGACAAAGAGTATAAAGGTGTGTATATGTCTTAACCACTAAAACGTGGTAGTTAATGAATTGTTATATAATTTACATCGTTTTTTTTGCTCGAACAGCACGGGTTGCCGCAACATCCCGAGATGCTCTTTGTTTTTTCTCGATCGAAGTCGTCGATGGCAGACCCATTTTTAAGAAACTAAAAGCAATATTTGGTTGTACGTTTTAATTGGATTACATTTAACGTACGACAACCGGGGCAAGAGTCGCATAAACCAGACTAGCTTCTCAGCTAACAATAGGACAGGGTGACCACAAAAATCGTAACTAAAGTGCCTAAATGTCGCAAGCTAGTGTTGATCCGCAGTGGCGTCCGCTCTATAAATGCAACTCTGTGTTGTTTAGCTGAATTTCTCGAACTGTTTATTTGGCTTTGAAAGTTCGAGGTCTTCAATGGTAATTAGAAGGCCTGAATTTTAACTTTGATTTATTTTTGCCGTGTTCTGTCTGTCCAGTGTTTTGTGAGTGCAACATCACAAGTTACACCGTAGAAAATGCAGTTTCATTTTAATGCACGACTATCTAGATCTAGAAATAGAGTTTCGGTTTCCTCGTGTGTACCTGAGACGTCACTGAATGCGTAATAACTATGGCAATATTATTTTGGTTATAGTTGTGTTTTTATAGTAAATTATATTATCGCAACCCGATCATTGTAACTATACAACACTGTGTACCCACTAATAAAAATAATTGATTCAAAAGTGTGCTTTGTAGGATTTTCATTAAAAGTGCATCCCCTTTATACCAGTAATTAACGGATTCATATGTAAGTGTACACCTTACAAAATTATAGATTTCCCCTTTCACCACCTTTTTAAAATGTCCAGAAAGCTGGTCATTGTAGAAAAGCACACACCTATAGTATTTGAAACAATGTATAAAATCCACTGTTGTCCTGCTCTCCGATGTGTTAGCAGAGACTGACTAGATGCTCTTGGATCATATACAATACCTTTAGGAACTGCAAATGTTATCTCTATAATAAATCCCAGGGGAAAGACCAAAGCTGTAGGAAGGAATTCAGGAAACCTTTGAGTCTTGTATAACCTTCTTATTTTCTTCTATAAAATATATTTGATTTCTGAATTATAATCACATACATTATTTATATATTTGCCTCCTTTTAGATGCCTTCTGCAATGGTTGGCAACAATGCGGTTCAGTGTAATGTTCCAGACTTGGCAAACGGGAGTCATTCTGAGACCATGAAACATGTTCTTGGTGTACTTGACAAGAAGGTTCGCAATATGGAAAAGAAAAAGGTATTCATCTTTTTATATTTATAGCCAATATACATGTAGGATTTTGTTTATATACCCTAATGCTTGGATCTATCTTTTCATAGTGCAAACTGGATGATTACCAGGCAAAAAAGAATAACGGAGAAAGGTTGAATCAAGATCAACTGGTGAGTTGATGCAAACGTCACTACATATACAAATTTTTAATATTTTTCATTTAAATTTATACTTATTTTGTAAATTATTTTTGTGTGATACACTACAACTATGCACAAACCCTTGCTGTTGATGTTCTTGCAATAAGTAGTTTTTGTTACATGTTTTTTTTTTCATGTTTCTAAAGGATGCTTTGTCAAAATACCAAGAAGTCACCAACAACCTTGAGTTTGCTCGAGAATTGCAGAAGTGCTTCCAGGCATTGAGTCAAGAGGTGAGACATTAGCTATTGTGACACCTCACAGTGTTTCAGAAATGCAATCATTTTTAAAATCAAATACCTTTCGATGAAAGGTAATTGTAAAAAACAAACAAACTCTAGCATTCATTATCATTGTTGAAATAATACCCATCAGTTCTGGTTGTATACAGACATTGGTAGCACTGTTAACTAGTTAGTGTGTTGTGACCTGTGAATAAGAGTAGGTCTGGAGAAGTTCACTTTTTAATTCTCACGTTACTACATTTGATCAGTTAACACCAAAAGGTCTTTAATGTTTGTTAACACAGTATGACCGACACACATGATAAACATGAAGTCAAACCATGGACAGCAGGAGGTGTAGGATCTTTATACGTATAGGTGTTAAATTTGTAGCAGTATTCAACAAGCACATGATAAATATAACCAATACACAATATTTGAATTATTTAGTAGATTTTGTAACAGTGTAATTAATCATGATTAATGGCAGAAACCAATTACACCTTGTAACAGTGTAATTTATCATGATTAATGGCAGAAACCAATGTAATAAATCCAGATTTTAATCAAAAGAGTCATGTTTATCTTTCCCTGGATTCTTAGCATAAACTCTCCACTCAGCGAGAGCTGCTGTCCCTAATGACTGACCTTGTGTGTTTAGGTTCAGAAAGCAGTTAAAAAATCTTCAAGACGGGAACAACTGCAGCGAGAGGAACTGGAGCAACGGCGGCTAAAAACTGTTCTGGAGCTCCAGTTTATACTGGACCAGTTGGGGGACGAGCAGGTCAGGCAGGATCTCAAACAGCCTGATGCTACTGGTTCACCAATGCTCACCGATGCTGATTTAACCTCACTAGATGAGTTCTACAAACTGGTGGGACCTGAAAGGAACTACGATGTCAGGTATGAATGTGGTTGTCATTCTTTATTTATTATTTATATAGTATTAAAGCCTCGACTATATTGTAAATGCCATATATTTTCACACACGTGATGATGATGATGATGTTGTAGATTGTGTTCAGTGGCTCATAACCAAACTGTGTGTTCTGGTTGTTGACCTGTAGGTTGACTGAACAATATGAAGAAGCTTCACTTCACTTGAGGGAACTGCTGGAAGGTAGAAAAAAGGCTGTAGCAGGGACCACATGTAAGTGTTTTGAAGACTTGTGCCTCTGTACTTCACCAGTACACCTGACTACCTCTAAAAGTCTTAATCAGCTCCTTTTTCCTCACACAGTTGAAAATGGCTAGTATTGAATTCTATTTTTTTCTAATTCTGAACATGAAGCGATTCAAATGTCTTATTATCATAATATTTAGATGCCTCACCAAGGGCAGACCTTCTATGTACTTTTCAAGAGTCTGTCTGGCTCCTAACAAGATTTATTTGTAAAAACTCTAGTGTGTTCTTTTATGCAGACTGAGTTTAATCTAATAAATCAAGTGACACAAATTTAAAAAAAATTATTCAATTTATTAAAATACTACTTAAATTTTTCTTGTCATTAAATTAAACACTGTAATCAATCATTGCTGCTTGTATTCCTTTTTCCAGACAAGTCACTGAAGGAGATCCTGGAAAAAGTGCTGCTGAGTGGTTACTTTGACAGAGTGCAGAGTCATCAGAATGGATCTTGTGAACCGGAAGAGGAGCAGGAGGAGCAGACGGTGGCTGTTGAGTCAAAAGCAGGGGAGCCACCATCAGAACCTGGTACTTAAAAAAAAACCCCTGTACTCAAACACAGTGAAGTTATTTCTTTCATACAAAAACTAAACTGTCTCACCTGTTGCTTTTCCTTCCAGAAGATACGGCCAGTGAAAATATAACGCAGCCAATCAATGTGGAAACCACAGAGGTGATGTATCCTCCCATTAATCCTCTGGTAAACCTCAACTCATCTTAGTTTAAGTTTCTAACATTTCTATCCTACGTTTTTGTGCCTCAGTTTGTAAACCGACAGTTCATTCCCGAAAACTCCTACAGCAGTGTAGATAAAGAGCAGGAGTGGGCAGTGGAGGCTCAGGTAGGTTTTCTGTGCTGTATCACAGTGTTCCCTCGTGCTGATCTGCTGGTCCTTAACACTTGCTGTGTGGTGTGTCTGCTGTAGATGGTGAATGTACTGCAACATCAACCTCCTGCACCAATGGTCCCGGAACCTAGTATTACTGTGAACGCCGTAGCTGCTGCGCCAACCCCTGACCCGGTGGTCAGAAAACAGGTGGTGCAGGACCTGATGGCCCAGATGCAAGGAACGTACAACTTCATGCAGGTGAGTAGGCCTGTTACATAAACAAGGTGTTCACATTTACAGTTTAATTGTCTCTATGTAAAACAATGGGGTTAAACTCTATCACTCAAGAGGCCAGAATCTAAAACACAGTGTAAGTTTTAAGCAAAAGTGGATTAACATTTAGTGAACATTCAAGTGCTGACAATGCTTTACTCAGAAAAAAAATAATTAACAGACTGCAACAACCTTTTTCTCAGTAATATAAATACAAATTTAAATTCAAAATATAAACATCAAATAAAAAGAGGATGTTTCAAAATATAAACATCAAATAAAAAGATGATGTTAAACACTGAAAGTAGGATATGTGGCTTGAAATACATCACCTGTTTTTTCCATTGGAGTATAAATTTAACATTATTGGATCAATTGTTGATATTTCCAGGTTGCTGGGAGGTTACAAAATCAACATGCAATATGGATTAGGTAGTTTGTGGTTAACAGAGGCTTTATCAGAATTTGCATTGGAGAATTATACTTGCTAATTACTTGCTATTCTCATATACACACAAGGGATTTGACCACTGCATTTAACCTATCCAATTAACATTAGTATAGACCAGGAGTTGGCAACCCATGGCTCCAGAGCCACATGTGGCTCTTTTATCCCTCTGCTGCAGCTCCCTGTGGCTTTGGGGAAAAAAGAGTGTAATGCATGTGTGTGTCTGTAGGTTTCCCTTAGAATGAGATACGCCAACTCCAGTGGTATATTCTGGTGCTCCCTTTCTAATGTCCATCCAAAACGTAACAAACATAGATCTCCACACCTTTGTCACGTTCCGTGTACTCTCGCACTAACAATGTAGGAACTACCGGCTGCTGCTCTCCTTCTCACCATTTGCTCGCCTACAAAAATAAACACACACCGATTGATTTCTTGCAACTGTTGCTGCTGACTGAGCCCCCTCTCCCCACCCCATTGCGATGCTCCTCAGCTGTCACTGTGTCCCCTGCTCCACTCTACTGCCACTACATGCCGATGAGTATTTAATGAAAATGTTTGATTTGACACTGAAGTTTGCAAAACTGACGTTAATGCTTGCAAAAAACTTTTTTTTTACCCTTCTTGTAGGTCTTCCAAAAGTGATTAAAACTCTAAATAGAAGGAGGACTCTTTGAGTGGTTAAGGTTGCCTACTCCTGGTATAGGCTTTGCTAAAGACTTATTTTAAGACGCATTAGATTCAGCCCACAGGTTTGACATGTGATGTAAAATATTTGGCTAAATAAGCAACCTTTGTTTATTCAAACTTTGTAAAAGAGACTTTTAGTGAACAAATATCTCAGGCCTTATACAGTATAACTTTAGAAAAACAGAATTATTACAGCTTACAACATTGATTCAGCACATCAAATTTTCTACTCTGTTACCAAACAGAGTTAATTCACTGCTACATCATACCTAATAAACACGTCTGCTTGTCCCAGGATTCTATGTTGGAGTTTGACGGCCATGCCATGGATCCAGCCATTGTGTCTGCTCAGCCAATGAAGCCTGTGCAGACTGCTGAGTTGCAGCAGATGGGCTGTCCTTCAGGTCACTTCTACATCTTTTATTTATTATTTCTGCAGTTTCTTTGTTTTTTGTTTTATTTATACAATTTTAAGCATAGTTTTCTATAGTTTGGATGCAGTTGTTCCTAAATTAGGGGATAGGGTGCAAGGCAGTGACGTGCGGTCAATTGAGTCAATCTTGTATTGTATCTTGTAGATCCATGATTACCCTCCCTGATATCTTTCTTTCTTTTTCATTACAGCCCACTCAGAGTCCAGACTTCCTCCGACTGGTGTACTGTCTGGCCCACAGGAATCTGCACAGGTAAGCCGAGCGTTTGACACGCAGTATACGTGGGTAGCTTAAGTTTGTTCCTAACAGTTTAACAGTAATCCCTCTCTTATCACGGTAGTTGTGTTCCAAGACCCACGTTCCAAATGTTCCTTCTTTGTACCTTTCCCAGGTCTCCTTGTCTCTATCGTCTGAGCCGTCTCCTGCCCCGTGTTCCCTGTCCTCTGCCTTCCCGTCTGTCTCCAATCCCACCCACTCTGGAGGCATCAATGTCAATGCAGCACCATTCCAGTCAGTGCAAGCGGTAGGGTCTCTCCCAGTTAAACCGTTATATGTGAAACACCAGTGAATGTTTTTACTTGTCTGAGCCGCCTCCACAGGTCTTAAGGTAAAATATTTATCCCAGAAGTCCATTTGTTAATTTAACTAAATCCTCTCCACTTCTCTAGGTCTTTAACCTGAATGCTCCTGTACCGCCGTCCAGTGAAGGCCAAGCAGACCCTCTGAAGCAGCCCACCCAGTATCCTGGTGGTTATGGACAAGGGTTCACCAGCCAGTCAGACAGCACTGTGGATTTGCCTGAGATCCCACAGGAGACACTACAGTCAGGTGAGGCTACAGCTTTAACCTGGTGCATTATACCCAAATTTAAACTGTTGTTAAAATGGACTGACATACACTTTACATTAGTGCAGTGTTTCACTGGTCAAAACAGCCACTCTGGTCCAACATAAATGTAAAGATAGAGGTTAAAGGTCATTTATTGATAACTTCTTTCATATGATGTTTTTTTTTTCTTCCATACAACTAGTGGTCAGTGGGTTTCAGCCCCAGGACCAGGTCCTGCCCCCTGCAGGAGCTCATGAAGAGACCAATCCTGGCGCAGGGTTCGGACAGTCAAGCCAGTCGTTTTACAACAGCAGGGCCACACCCAGAGGGGGGCCCAGGAATGCACGGGGCATGATGAACGGATACAGGGGGTCCTCGAATGGGTTTAGAGGTAAGTATTAAGTATTTACATGTCAAGCAAAGATTTCTTGTGATGCCATCACTTCTAAATACCACAATGGCACGTTTGTCAGGAGCATATGAAGGATACCGACCTCCCTTTACAAACGCTCCCAGCAGTGGTTACGGCCCAGCCCAAATGAATACACCTCGGGACTATTCCAGTAGCAGCTACCAGCGAGTGAGTACTGATTATTAGGTTTTTTTTATATTATGTGTAGCTTTATTTTGAAATTCAAACCAATCAAAACGACTTTGTTTGATTAAGGATGGATATCAAAGCTACAAACGTGGTGCTGCCCAAGGAGCCCGAGGTTTGTCTCGAGGTAACGCTCAATCGATGAGGTCCTGAAGCATCCTCGGGATGGTCTAGCTACGCCACGTTGAACATTCAGGATTTTTGAATGTGTTTGCCCCAAGCTCCCTTTTTCTAACAATATTTTAGTTTTCATCTGTAATCTTATTTTTTTAAACTCCTGTCCTATTCCCTACCTGTCATCAGCTTTGATCTGTATAGATCCTCTTCAATGTTGTAACACAAAATGCTGAACTTCACCACATTGTAGGATTATCAGCATGTCTGCGTGTTTTAAAACAACATATAGATATTCCTGTAAACTTGAAAGATTTCATTAATTTATTTTTTGTACAAAATAAATGCAAAAAATACCCTGCCACTGTTCACCCAAGGACATCTGACTAATTTTCTTCCTCCCTGTGTCATCACTCACCTTTTCTCTTTCAAACTAATGTTTTCTTTTTTTTTTAACTCCCTCCCCGTCACTACTCTGCAGCATCACCTCTTTGTACGCTGATGTTATCCATTCAGACTGTTTCAATAAAGTTGTGTTCTATTACATCCTGCTGTGAGGTCTGTTCACTAGTGGATTTATTCAATGGTTATTTGAGGAATATACACTCAATGTTTTAGGCCTCCAATCCCTTAAGTCAACAAGGTGTCAGTAATTTAATTTTGCTCTTAAGAATTGACATTTTAATTTAAACTTTATACAGGATTTATAGGATTAAGCAGTTACAGTTTTTTTTGTGTGTTGAACATGTATAACCAATTTGTCTCCAATGAGTTCTATGACTGACAACAGCGGACCTCAGCCCATGAGTTAGAGACACTTGCTATAAATAAATTCAAGGATGATGCCAGATGACCAAAGAAATTATGACAACAAACTAGACAACTGTTCAATGTGAGGTTAGGGTTCAAATCCTTTTTATAAATGTACTGTCCTGAACTGAGGAGCCCAGTACCAATAAAATTTAAAACATTTTTTCCAGCAGAAAGCAATCATACAACACCTGTATAATTTGTGCAAAAAAAAAAAGTGAAATGCTGTTTTCAAGAAGCTCTGACAGGCATACAAACATGGCAACGAAAACAGTTGTAAGGCAAAACAAGTCAAGTGAACAAGTGACCACTAGTGATGTTTGCCAGCAGGGGGAACCACAACATAACGCCAATCTCACAAGCTTATAATTAACTGAATCAGTAAACAACCAAGAAATCTGTCCATGACACTTCTGACCACTGACTTGTGTTCCTGCACAGTGACACCTGCTGATACACGATCCAGCCTCTGACACCACTCACCACTAAAGTCACTGTGAAAACCTTATCTTACAAAGCTTGGACTGTAAGGTCTGAGTGATGACATGATGCTGTGCTGCCATTTTAGGTCATACCCACTGTGACTCACTCAGGGGACAGAAGAACAACATGTTTTCAGCTGCATTCCACAATTGTGTGTGGGAACATTTGGGATATTAAAGTCAAAGGCTTTGCAAAACATGATTCTGAGATCGTCTTGAAAAAATTGTGAAAATTAAAAACATTTCTACCTTGGAATCTAACTAAACTAAACCGAATTAAATCAACAGGCATGCAACTTGAGCTTTTTTTTTTAAGAGACCTTGACTTAGGCCAGTAAACATGACTACTCTTCTGAGGCCACATTCTAGTTTTTCCTCGACTGGTCCAATCTGTCTTGTGCAGTCGGCCTCTACTTTTCTCTGGCTTTAACACATTTAAGCTGAAACCCTGGGAACACAACTTGCATTTATTTAAGTGTCTTGGACTTGACTTTAAATGACCAGTTACTGAATAAGGTTGAGATGTTTACAACGTGAATGCCTGACGTTCAGCTTTGAGGTAAAAAAGTTTTTCGTACGATGATGAACCATGTTCATCAAAAAATGTAACCTGTAAATCTATTTTCTTTATGGTTCAATGTATTTCTAGAAAAATCTTACTAAAATTCCTGAATATGAAGTCAAATACTTTTTTTTTTTTTTAACAATTATACTTTATATCTCCTGGAAAAAGCAGTACACACAAAACAGGCTTCAGCATCAGACCGTGGTTCTGTAAAATGAACACCAATGACAATTCACGAAATTCAAACAAAATCATATTTTTGTTCCCAAACTAAATTTGAAACATTTATTCATTCATGGAGCAGTAATGGTAAAACGTTAAGTCCTTGTAGGTTTTTCCACAATCCAAAGATTTGGATTCCTGTCACTCATTCAGAAGGAATTCAGTTATTGCAGCCTTCCCTTGTGTCATGTGCTCTTACCTCCTGAGTCACGTTGACTGAAGAAGAATCCAATTCAGTAGAAATGTATCCTTTACACACAGGAGAGGAGGTGCTGCAAAATGTCTGGATATGGAAGCCCCAGTTCCGGACAAATCACTAGGGCACGATGTGCTGGTCTGGTGACAGTTCTTGGTGGCCTGGTGGCAGATCTTGGTGTGTTTGAGGAAGTCCATACTGAGCCTCATTTTCACTGAGCTGTTGGTGATGTTCCACAGGTGAGTCGTGGTGAACGGGCTGATGTTCTTGTTGTTGGATCTCATTGTCCATGGGCAACTGATTGTCTTCAGGGTGTAACTCTGGGACATGGTTTCCTTCAACTGGAACAAAGACAGTTTTAAGTATATTCAACATCATCCAAAATAAAACAGTATTCAAGACAACGAGTAAACACCTACCATAGACTTCTGGAGGAGCGTCCACGTTCTGTGATTTTAACCGTTCCATGTGCTCAACTGCCTGTAACAGCAGAGGGGAAACTTGGTCAGTAAACATAATCACCTTAAATTTTGGCTTTTGTGATGCACTGAAAACACTTTTTATTTTTATTTTTAGGGTAATGTTAACTGTAACTATAATTTATAGCATAATCTTAAAGGCCACCTTTTAGATACTTTTAACTTCACAATGTCTTTTCTAATATTTGGATAATTTATTGGTTACCTTTGAACTAAATATTTCTTAGTTACCATTTAACTTGTTAATCATCAAGTTTCAATATATTATATTATATATAAAAATGACAATTAAAACGAATCTTCAGCAAAGGTTCTACTTTGTGAAGGTGAACATTTGACTAACTTAAGTTACCTAGTTAGTTAACTTTTAAACCAAAAACTTAAACCTTCTTTTCTTTTTTTTTTTTTTAAACCAAAAACTTAAACCTTCTTTTTTTTTTTTTCAATTCTAGCAATATTTTTGGGCAATATTTTTGCAATATTTAAATACACTGTTAATTTTCTGGGTTACATCACTTGTATTTTTTTATTGTATTTGCAACATTCTGTGTTTTATTTGGAGGTCTATATAATTGTTGTAATTTTTACATTATTTTTTATGAAATTATGATTATATTTATAATATTATATTTACCCTTTATTTTTCTTTGCTTAGAGTACACTTGGTGTACTGTATATGACTTGTTTTTCTTGAAATACTTCAGGGGAGCTGAAGCAACAATTCCTTCCTGGGGTCTATAGACATATTTGTGATTCTAATTCTTACTAAATTGCATGTCTTTGAGCACTTGATAGGTTCTTTTTCTTTTAATTTACATATCTTTCAAATAATGTATAGCTGTTTATAAATCAAATTTGTGCTAATCATGAACTAAGTAACATATTTCCAGGACGTTTGTACTCTGCTGTATTCTGATACAGCTGTGTTGATGTTCACCTGCTGCAGCTCCATTTTCTGTGCGTTCAGCTGCTCCTGTTGTTTCTCCAGCTCCTCCCTCTGTTTCTGCAGGTCATAGGCTTTCTGGTTCAGATCCTGCTCCTGCTGTGCTAGGTGCTCCTCAAACTCCCGCATCTCTTCATCTGTGTACAGCTGGTTTTGCTCCAGGGTCTGATGGGTGGAGATTAATTAACAATTTTTCTGTTTTAACACATATTCAAGTTTGTTTTGAAATCCAACAGTGAAACCTCACCTCCCAGCTATCTGGCTCCAAGAATTCTTTTTTCCTTGTTGCCACAAGAAATTCATCTAGAGAGACTAGCCTGTCTTTATTAGAATCCACCTGGAGAGAAGATAATAGAATTTAAGCAAGGATTACACAATGTTGCATTTCATTTCTCAATGGTGTGGCGAACTGGGAGAGTGTCAAACAAGTTCGGGAACCTACTGTACCTCATTCATGACATGTTCCCTCATACGCAGTCTCTCTTCCTCCATCTCCACCATGTCATCTTCCTCGTTGGTGGGATCGTAGATTTTCTCCAACTGCAGTAACAAAGACAACAGGTCAGTGTCGCCGTCAGCATCAGTGTCAAACACGTTTAGAGAAATGTTTAGAAACCACAGGACTTCACCTCTTTGGTGAACAATGCTTCCAGCTCCTGCTCGTCAAAATAGCCGTCTCCGTTTGAATCTACATTATAACATACAAAATGTCACTATATGTTGTGTTAAATCTGGCTGTCGGTGCAGTATTGAAATTGGATGACTTGCCACTCATTGGGTTCTTACCATGCAATTTGAAAAAGGTCTTGGGGTCAAAATCCTCAGGGTCCAAACCATCGGCATCTTCCCAGACCTCCTTCAGTTGATTCTGGCTGCCCTGTGCAAAAGTCACATGATGCATTAATAAACTATAATATGTCAGTTCCAAATACAGAGACATTGGTTTGAAAACAACATCAAGGTGATAAAGGGGGCATGTAGAACATTAGTTCATATGTAAACATATAGTGACATACAGTAAAATTCCATTTCCTTTGGTACCTACACCCCATAGGTGTATTTAAACCTGATATGTATCCACAAATCTCCATAAGCTGGTCCTCACAAAGTGATGTAAGGTTAGACATACTGGGTGGTTGACTTTAGGGTGGTCAGCGTGCTTCTTTTTCAGTTCATTGTAGTGTTCCTCCTCTTTTCTTCTGTCCTCCTCATCCAGAGTTTTCAGGTGTTCCTGTCTGTCGTGCTCTTTCATCATTTCATACCTCTTGAACTCCTCGTGTCTGTCCTTGTCAAAGTTTTCCAGGTCCTTTGTGGCCTTTGTGTAGAGAAAACATTTTAGTGATAAAATAAAATATATAATATGATATCAATTAATTTTTTTTGTATTAAACTAAACACTGATGTGGTCCTCCAAAATTTAAATTCCTGTTGAAATCACCAGATTGGACAACCCAAGTGTAGCTTTTTTCCACAGCAACAGAAACAAAGATATTTAAATATATACTTACTGATTTGATGAGCCGATCAAGATCATCCACTTCAAAGGTATGTGGGTTCATATGATTCAGGTACTCAAACTGTTTCAGCAGAGCCTGGTGGTCAACTGCAATGTCTGTTCAAGGAGATACATATAACAATAAATGTAATACGCATCAAACCATAGAATTCTATTTTTATACAAGAAGGTGAAATATTTTCTGAGAAACACACCATTCCCTCCTTCAATGTCTTGCTTGGCTTTGATCAGGGTTCGTAGTCGGCTCACCTCTTGCCTCTTTAACTCGTCCAGTTTTGTTCTGACATGATGGCTGACAAAGTCTAGTTCTTTGGCCAGTTTGCCTTGCTATAATTCACAGAACAATAAAAGATTAAATGCTACAGCTACATAATTTCATGCAAATAAAATGGCAGGTATAATTTTTAAATTATTTAACTTTTAAATACATCTATAAATGATTACATTTCATTATCTTGTTTTTTCTGTAAAATATATCGTACATTACTTTTTACATTTTTATAAAATATTACTCAATATATAAATGAACTACTATGTGCAGCAACTACAGAAAATGGTACAACACCTTGATATCCTCCATGTCTGTATTGTGAAGCTTTTCTCTAAAATGCTGGTCTTTCTCCAGAAAATCAATGACTTCTCTGAGGTAGCGGTCATAATGTAGTCCAGTGTCCTATAATAAATGTGAGAAAAAAGTTTTATATTCAACACAGTTTATCTCCATTTCGACCAACACATTAATAGTTTTTTACATGCCATGTCATGTAAAATAAATTAGGTCATACCATACTTTGACCAGGTCAAAGTTTGGGAAGTAAGATCACAATTATAGTATATAGTTCCATTGATAGTTCCTCAAAACAGTACACTTCATCTTTCTTCTACAGTACTGGCCTGTGGTGTAAATTTGGCATAACCAGGCCGCAGAGGCTGATCCATAAAACTCTCCCCATGTTGCAATGACAGGGTCATACAACCAGTTTCTACAAATGTGAATAGCACAGCCATTTACTATATAATTTTTAATGTAAAGGTTTTGTTAAGTGAAACTGAAACTCAGGTGACAGCATACCACTGCACACAAGGAAATGTGACCTCTGCTTTTAACCATCACCAAAGTGAGCAGGGGTCAGCTCAATCGCCCGTGGAGCGGTGTGTGCCATGCTCAGAGCACCTCAGTGGCAACTTGGCAGCTGATGGACTCGAACCTGTCCACCTACCTGTCAAGTAATGGTAGGTAGTACTACGCACTGAGTTATATTTAAGAATATTTGTAGAAATTACTAAAAATAAAACACCTTAAGAATAACAAAATATAACCTGATAAAAGGAACTTAAAATAATTTAAATTAAGAGGAACTAAATATACCTTCATTTAGGAAAGTAACTACATACAATTTAAAATCTACAAGCAAAACAATATTAAAATATAAAATGGACAATAAACAACAAAGGGAAATTCAAAATAGAGAACTTTGTCTACTGGGGTTAGACATAACGTTGCATGTTGAAAACACTATACTTTTAAATCGTGCAATTACAATACTTTACAACAGTTAGCATGGGACAGTTACGTCCAATTCTTAATACATTACAGATGCTCTACACATCACAAATTCTGACTGCGTTTAGCCAGTAAAACGTTCTGCCTGTGTTATTCTGTTGCATCATTGTGGGTAAACTGCTCTCTTACCACACTAGGTGGAGGCTCACTGGGCTGATTCTCTGCTTCTTTTACTTTAGTCTTGTCCACACTTATTGGAACGGCATCTGAGCACAGGAAGTGGACCATCAGCAGGAGCCAGCTGCTCTGAAGGGCCCGGCTCCAAAACATCTGCAAACATGAATAATTAACATTAGAGCAGGTTTGTATCACATTGTCATTAGCATTGATCTAACATTCAGTGGTAAACACCAACATGTCAATTTGGTAAACACGCAAATTAATCTTAGTTTCACTCAAAACAGCACGTCAGCTCTACACTGGTGATACATTAATAGCTACGTAGCTAATAATATACAGAGCAAGCTGATAGCTGTACCTTTGACAGACTTAGCAAATCTTAACCAAGAACAAACCCAGCTGGGCACAAAATGTCACGCTGAACTACACAGAGAAACGTTTCTAGAACCTCGACATTTCCACTGTACACAGACACAAATAATTAAAATTCGCTGTCTCAATACTGACTTTACGTTGAGTCCAGGACATCGTCAATAATGCCAACCTCCTGTCTGCCGACAGCCGCTATGATACTCACAACCTACCGTGTTTACGGTGTCGACGCAGATTTCAACGCCATAGGACAAATCAGCTGTCCATCCAATTGAATAGCAAGTTGCGTTGACATCGCACAATACGTGGCGTGAACCGCCGGACGGCAGAGAAGCAACGGGCGGGCTTTCATGATTCTGGGCAAATCACTGGTAGCTTTTTAACTGCCTCAACGACATGAAATGATTTAATGAGTACGGTACTGAAATTAACAAGTGAAGGCTGATCCCATCAACGTAATCTTAGTAATCCTCCTACAAAGTTGTTGAAATATTGTTCAAATATTTGGGATGGAAAATCTGTAGACATCTTATCTGGGTTTTAAACGCGTAGTACATCTTTAGCCTAGCAAATAGGATGTCAACTGGGTTTTCAAGTGCTATAATAAGCACTTCCGTTATTCACATTGATGTTGCAACATTGTTTCATACAAGTTTGGCAACTACATGTTATTCGTGGATGATAAAATTCGGTGTCAAATATTTATATACAATTTGGAAATGTGACTCTTAAAAAGTATTTTATACGAATAGTTTATTCTAATGTTGCTCAGACCACTGCTACAGTAAAGTTAGGCGACTCTTACCTCTTTCTGACTCCATGTACTCACAGATGGTTGTTTTGTTTTCAGTGCCAGCACCAGAACTGTTTGTATTTTTTTTACATCTTAAATGTTAAAACAATGAAAAACTGCATCATTCTACACCAACTTTTTTTTTCTTGGCCTGCCGTAAGATTTACTGTGTATGCTGTTGTCATATGCTGAGCTCTCAACATTCCAGCAGAGAGCGCTGTTTTGAATAGCAAGTTATTATAGGTTATTATTGCCATCTGGTGGAACATTGTATAAGTTAACATTTAGTCAGTTATACTTGATCTAGTTCAGCGCTTCTCAGTTATTTTCTGTCACCCCCCCTCCGGAGACAGAAGTGTTTTCACCCCCCAGGGTGACCACCTCCAAACCGACAAAATACAGGACAAGTAGCAGGTTTGAGTGGGACAATGAGGGACAGCTGTAATCAATTAAAGCCCTTTACCCCCACAAAACAAACAAAACTCTATAGTACCCAGGACATAACCTAAACCTAAAAAGCACACATTTTGCAATGTAACGTATTTATTGTTGCATTATCCTATTTTGTATTAATAATTTTAGTAACTTTAATAATTATTTAATTACTCAACTATTTTTTGCTGTTGTTTTGGTGCTTTACTGCTACTGGAGCCTAAATGTCCCGAAGGGAACTCCCAAGAGATTAATAACGTGCCATCTACCCAATTCTTCCACATTTAACATAAAATAAGCAGATAAGGGCCAACAAAATATGACCTGATGTAAAAAATTAAACCATTTCAATGTAAACAGGTCTCTGTAAAACCAACAACTCCTGTGGATTATATGCCATCTGGGACGAAAACAGGAAAATAAAAAATAGAAATACGCCAGCGCCACCAAACAGATTTTGCATCACAGTCCAGACACCAGCAGGTGGCAGGCCAACAGCCTTTCTCAGCACTATGATTAGCACTTTTCAGAAACACATTGGTAGCAGAAAAGCAACCGAATGTTAAAACCTGGGCCATAACAAGTTTCAATGGCCGTGAATATACATTCTGCATCGTTGTAGAACTCTATAGAGCTATGTACACAGTAGCCCTTGACCTGAAACTCTCTTAAGATTTGAGATTTTCTACAGTCGGTTGACCAATATGAATGTGCATACTGCACTGCATGGTACACACTGGTAACTTTTACTACAGTAATTTTATCCAACTCAGTGTCATTTTGTTTGCAGAAAAAATACTGCACACTTTGGGATGTTTGATGTTGTGTACTTGTGTGAGACTCACGTGCATCGTGTCGTTTCCAATTAGCACCACCATGCCCGACAAGAACCCGTTTTCCACAAATTGCAGAATACTCGTTCAGAATCTCCTCCCACCGGTCTAAGCCAAAATGTGGTGTCTTCTTTTTCCGGCACACTACACATGGGCGCCTTTACAGTATCAAAAAACTGCGCGCTGTACGTTTTCAGAGGCTAAAGTTTGTCTGATTTTTGCGAGTCAGCAGTTTGATTGACACACCACTCAGCCTGTCAGCTACCGCCCTATCCACCAAGTGGCCTATCATTGCACTGCACTGATAGTCGTGCCCATAGACAGCTATGTACATAAAATAGTTTATTTTTATGTAAGTAATGTCGAATGAAAAAGTGGGACAAAATGTTCAATTTGTGTGACGCGGGACAGAGGCTAAAACTGCTGTGTAATGCAACGTAGAGCTATATGCCCCGACCCACACCCCCGCGAATTGAATGATGCCAGGGGGGCCGCCCAACTATTTGAGAAGTACTGATTTAGTTAGTTATCAGTGATACTCTGTTTTGTCTGCTTGGAGCAGTTTGGAATAAAGATTAGTCTTTCACATGGGAGTTATAAAGCTTTTGGCTCTTTACTCACCCTATAAGTGCTATATAAAAACACGCAAAAAGTTTTACGAGCTTTATATCAGCAGGTGCCAACAAGACAATGATTGTAATGATTAAACTTAACATCCCTGCTCTTTAGGTATGGCTGTTCAGGAGTACTTTAAAGATTGAAAAGGCAATTCATTCTTTGAAAACCCTTTATATATTTTTTTGTACAAATTATGATTTTTAAAAAAACTACAGTTGTCCTCTGTACATAACACGTCCATGAAATAGACGAGTGATTAACACAGGACACATAAGTGGTGGTGGGCTGTGTTACTGGCCAGAAAGGTGGTCAAGTTTTTGTTGATTGCACTTAACCTTGTATGACAAAAACATTATAAATCAACAACAGGGACAGTGGAGCAGATAGAGAGTCTCAACACTCAACACTTTAACCCAACTTTTTTTTTATCACGTTTAAACACTGGATTACATAAAAGGTTTGGTGTGTCGGATGCACCTTTTATACATCAAGATAAATAAAGAATTTAAAGAAATAGAAAACTATGCTCTTAGAAACTGCTAGAAAAATTAAAACTGAAGACAATGTTAAATTAAATACATCAGTGTCAGGTGGACAGGATTTTGCTCTTTAACCAGTAAACTGTGATTCAACAGGAGTCTCCCTGTTTGACGAAGACAATATCATTGAGTCACCTTGCTGCATTGTGAACCTCTGGCAACTAAGAGGCAGCAGCAGGAGCAGCAGCAGCGACACACCACATACTGCAGAGCTCCAATGGACTGCGCATAAAATGTGTGTATTCGTGTGTGCAAATTAGTATGGATAAGTGGATGGGTATGCTGAGAACGGTGGCTGATAATAAATCATAGCAAGGTCAAAAAAGAGCAATTGAGTAGGGATACAAAATGATTACACTGCAGTATTTATGATGATACACTATCCTGTGCTTTACTTAACAGACTGGATAATGTTTATTACTCTCGCTTTAAACGTCTATTTAAAAGCCGTACCCTAATTGTTGTGATAATCGCTGGCTACTGCCGCTCTTAGCTTGAAGTTAGTGCAAAACATTGTGCAAAACAAGAACGAACACACGTTAAAATGTATTATTGTCACTTGCTAAAGGCTTTGTTTGCTATTTGGTATTATGTCTTACACTATTTTTTATTATGAGTTACAATATGGTACCTGATATCACACTGGAAATTGTAGAAAATCTTGAGTGGTTTGTCAAACTACACGACTACAATTACATTATTCAACAGCCAACAATGCTAATCATTGAAAACAATGCTGTTATGCTCACAGGAGTTAAAGAAAGATGTACACAAAGATCTTCTTCAACAGCTCTGCTCTCAGCTGCACTTTTTTAGTTTTTATAGCCATCTGCTGCCACCCAGTGGATTCGTATTAAATTGTTATGACTGTCACTGTTCATACACAACAAAAGCTGATTATTTGCAGTAAATAAATAGTTTTTAGACCAAAATAGTGAACTTTTCTGTAGTATACTTGATGATCTCTCGCCCACTCTCGTGCCGTAGCACTGTGTTTGGGAAACACTGCTATAAGGAGAAAGTCAGGTGTATCACAGCAGAAATATTCTCTTTATCTGACTTTTCTGTCATGGAGACTTGAAATATTAACACCGAAAGATCCCGCAGCTGCACGCTAAGAGTTTTTGAAAGGAAGTGTTTTATCTCACTTTGTCTTTGAAGAACACAGCCTTAAACCACTGGAGAATGTTCACACAAAGGTCCATCCAAAAAGGAAATTACAGATCAAATATTTATAGCAGATGTTTGTTGCTGTTGGCCAACAGATTGGTCTCTTTGGCAGAGGAAACATAAGTTACTTTTAGCTACATGTCTGAGGAAGCATAAGGATTTTTGAAAAAAAAAAAGGTGTCTTGTCTTGGATTATCTTGGATTAGCAGGGACAACTTATCTGTCCAACAGACAGGGTGCATTAGGTTATAAGGGCTGTGCCATAATGTTGATATTGTGTGACATTGAATCTGTTATACTCCTACATGAGTCCAGTAAAATTTATGGGCTGCACTGGAGAATTGGGCTGATCTTTTTTAATACAGTAGAAGTGTTACTGCGACACGGTTAGAGAGGCTCTCTGTTCTTAAAATGTGACCGCAGTGAAGGTGAAACTGCACCTAAAGCTTCCAGAACAAGTCATACACAGACACACACAGGCGGGCAGGAGAGCTCTGTCTATGATGCAGTGACAGCTTTTGCAGAGATTAAATGAGTCTCAGCACGTCGTGGTTTTTCTACATTTTATAAAGTAACTACACAAACCATAAAAAAACATGATTATCTGTTTTTTTAAAGTTGAGTATATAGAAATAAAAACAATATTTAAATTAAAATAAAATTTAAATTTTGAATTATATAAAAATAATGTGACCACCTACAGTATGGCAGTGCACCATTTGCAATGTGCCTCCATCTGCCCGTTACTCCTGCCCCTCTTGTTTGTAAGTACTTGACACAACTTTGAGTTAATTTTTACTACATGAAAATAGTTTAGGTATATGGTAGCAGTGTATCATAAAACATGCGGTAAAAGTTAAATTTTTAAATAGTTGAGTTGAATGGGATACAATCATCTACTAGGAGGGTGCATTATGGAGTAATTATTTTTTTCCTTTTTCAGCTAACCTTTAGCTATTTTCTGTCATTCTTGCTGCTGAACTTATAGTTTGGGAAACTGGGCTTACTTTAATAACCTTGCTTATTTTTGGCATTATACTTTTGCTTAAAATCAACTTGCTCTGGAATGAAGGTAGTAATGACTACCAGCCAGGTACAGAAGTATTTTGACTAACCATTAGCCTTTCCTGATTTTTTATTTTATTTTGATCTATATTAATCGAAGGTCTCAAAGCTTTTATACATATAGCTTAATATGTAAAGGACAAATATTTAACTCACCTTCAGCAGAATACTGGCACACTAATTTGCAGGTATTATATTTGTTGTATTGCCATCAGCTGACGGTTCTCCTCTTTGACATTGCAAAGGTTACTTATGTAGTTTAAAATGTTCAGGTGCACCAAAGGTTACTTATGTAGTTTAAAATGTCCAGGTGCACAAAAATATTTCAAGGTCAAATTGACTGCTATGCACACTGTTTGCATGGTCTTCTGTTTGACCAGTGCCCATGTATTTGTGCTCCTATTCTGTAATTTGTGTCAGAACATAATGATTTGTGTTTTGTGTGCTCAGATTACGAACACAGCGCAGACCTCACTCGGTATCCTGCTGTTGTCCACTTCGGTTTCTTCCCCTTTAAAAAACTGTGCAGCTCCGGTGTTGGTATCGTGTATGTTCTCTGGAAAAGTCTGCGGACCGGAGAGAGGGAGGGGGCGTGTGTGCAAGTGAATGGGTGAGAGAGAGAGAGCGAGAGAGTTAGAGGGGAGGGAGAAGGGGACAATCCCACCCAGCAGCCACAGAGGAAAAATCATGGCGGCCCCTCTCGGACGGGACACTCTACCTGAGCACTGGTCGTATGGAGTTTGCAGAGATGGCCGCGTCTTCTTCATTAAGTAAGTGACTTCGAGCAGAAAACGCTCCGACACTTGGCCGGTTTGCCTTGCAGCGCCGCAGAGGATGTTTTTTCCAGGGATTTTTCTTTCAAATAATGGCTCAGTAACAGGTGTCTCTGTGTTGCAGTGATAAAACTCAAAGCACCACTTGGCTCCATCCGCGCACTGGAGAACCGGTTAACTCAGGACATATGATACGGTCAGGTACGCGACCCATTTGTGAGGGTTTTGTAGGACGTGGAGAGGACGTGAGTTTTGCTGCAGTGTGTGTGAGAGTGAGTGAGTGAGTGTATTGCTCAGCGTGTTTTTGTTCGTGTTGCAGACTTGCCCAGAGGATGGGAAGAGGGCTTCACGGACGAAGGAGCCAGTTACTTCATCAAGTGAGTGGCTTATAACGAGTATGTTGTGTTGTTTTTATGGCAACAAAACCGGTGTTTGGAATTGCACAATGTCGCACATCGCGATAAAAGAAGACATCGTAACAAGTTCTTGCTTATGTAGCTGCCCAGTTAGCATGTCAGTGTGGTTAACACAAAGCTGTAGCCCACACACGGGCTGCACTGCTGCCAAATGGGCATTGAAAACACAGTAGATGGGACATCAGAAAGGCAGGGGCGCCATTTGTAGGCCTGAGTAAGTTTTACTACTTAACCTGGTTTTTATTTAGAAACTATATGAAACTTTGCACAATGTAGGTAATTTCTGTAGAAACTGTAGTTGTGATCAGCTTCACCACATTGTTGTGCAAATTTTAAAAATGAATTTTAACTTTGTGTTTTGCACACGCTATTTAAAGATTGCTTTGCAAAACTTTTTTGCAAACACTTCAGAGTAAGAGTTAAAATATAACTTGCAAATCACAACTTATGCATTGTTATCTAAGTCAAACAAGTAAACCCCATAGGACATTTGATCTAGTTTGTTACAGAAAACCTGTTACCCTCAGAGTCTGGTGCCATGATCATAACATAACAACAGCTAACCTCAGAGAAACTGCTGGCTAATGTGTGTATTGCAGCTCAGTGACACTTGAAGTACTCTGAGTACAACGAAAAGTCATCTCTGCAGTTGTTAGAAGTCTACCACTCTTTTTCATTATACCCTACCCTTACTGTACATGTGCATAAACACAAGTTCACGTGAGTGTTGTCACACGTGATTACACTGGACCCAAGCCAGTACTGATTAACATTCCACCTCTACGGTGGTTCGTGCTTTGTAGCTATCTGTATTCAGACCACCGGACCTTTAAAGTAATATTACCTCCTTTTTAAAAGCGTGAAAAATATGCAGAATTGCTTGAAATTGCGAGTCCTTTCAGCCTTTGTTTTGTATCTGGAACATATTTTTCCCTGACCCCTCTGATTGAGCTGAACAAAAAAGTGTGATAACCTGTTAACCTGTGGTATCTGGAGCTGTTTCATATTAACCTGATTGTATTGGTATTGGTATTGAAGCGGTATCAGGTGTTGGTTGGAATGCAAAGCCCAGGTACAGATATCAGTTTCAGGAGTTAAACAACATGGATTGATAAGTCTCTGCAGAATCTGGTGGGAGAAGATGGCAAAATCACAGTCATTGCAATTATCAAGAGGATTGAAATCTTGGAATGTCTCAAATCTTACCTAAGATCTTGGTCACAGTAAGCTTTCAGCTCATACTGTCCCAGAAACCTTGGGCAAGGTTTAAGTGACTTAAAGGATCTGAAGATTCTTTAGCACTTTCATACACAACCCCTGTGCAGCCCTGGTCTAGTTAGAACTATTTTTATTTATTTCCCGTACAGTCCAAACTATGAATTAGGTACATGCCCTGGCCCCACCATGACCCTTTCTCAAGTTAAATTTAATTATATATAAACATTCTTTTCAGTCCTTGTCAAGATATTGTTTACAGTTGTTATTTTTGGTCCAGGTAATGACAGGACTATTAATATCATTCCACACCTGTAGTAGCTGGCATGGCGTACCATTTAATTGCCCCTGTTTAATAGCTTTGTCAATCTGGTGTGTAATTCTAAACCCGTTGGTCACGCGCTGTAGCTACTAGCTCAAACTTTATTGTTAACGTACCCGGTTATCTTCCCAAGTGTGCATGTAGAACACATAACAAATGCCATATTAACGTGTCAACATATGGATGAACACCCAGAGCTTTCATCTGATAGGTGAAAGCAATTTACCCTGACCGCTTTGTGAGTGGGACGTGGCAGTGACTGTAGCAGGACAGGAGGCGTCAGGAGGCTATTAAAATTCTCCTCACGTTCTCCATGCAGGACCTTTACTTCCTAGGATAGCTCAGATAGGTGTACGGCCTTGACGTGTGTGAGACATGTATGCCTGTGTGTGTGTGTTTGGATGTGTGTGCAAAAGAAAGAGTGAGAAAATATTAACATAGAGATTTTGTGAGTACATTCTGTGGTTTTGGTCCAAATTTTCTCCCCTGCACCACATTTATCATAAGTAATAATAATAAGGGCCTGTATTGTGTATCTGTTCACAGATATGTGCAGATACATTTTTGTAACTGACACAGCACACACAAAGTATTTACCCCTGTATTTATTTGTTACCTTGAACCACATATGAAATATTACTACTTGACCTTGGTAAATTTGTATTTTACACAATTGGTCTCTATGTCCAAAATAAATAAGCAAAAAGCCCAACACAAATAAGGCTAGTGTTTTGAAAAAAAAAAAAAACTATGTTAACATGTTTAGTTGAGCTCATTTAGTTGAACATTAACCTGTTTGTGTCACAGTGCAAATCTCAACCTCAAACACCATATAAGTAGTTGGAACTATTCTCCTCTCTGCTGTCTCCCTTTTTTTTTCTTTATCTTTGCCTAGACAGACGGCTGAACACAGTCTGGATGTGATGGAGATCTCTTCCTGTTAAAAGAGAATTGATTTTTGTTTCTCACCACCATTGCCAAAGTACTTGTTCAGTTTTAAATCTAATTTGGTTTTAGAATTACTCATTCTGTTTATCTTTATGTAAGGAGGATAATCCTACAATTAGGATTATCCTCATTATGAACATAGGAGGATAATCCTACAATTAGGATTATTCTCCTAAAAGGAAATGCAAAAAACCTGTAACAGGGAAGAAATGTATTTTAATGTAAAAGTCCATCGAGGCAATTTTTTTTTTTGTTAATTTGAGCTGTACAAATAAAATGTACCGAATCAAATGACCAAAATGTTTGTGTTGGCTATGGTTAGCTTTGCTACCTTATGAACACCATTTTGAAAGTATGCAGATGTCCAACCATCAGGTGAAATAATCCATATAGATGTAACAACTAGGGATGGCTCAATACATCCTTTTTGGTCTGATACCAAAACTGCAACTTGGAGTATCTCTGTTGATACTGTTTCTAATCCAATACCTCCTTTTCTCTTGCAGCATACTGCGGGTGCCGTTCTTGATCCAATAGTATCCCTGTTTAGGGCATGGCTTGCAAAGTAAAGTTGAGCTTTTGGGTATAGGTGGTGGATTGGATGGGCTATAGTTGTTTTTTTTATGTTTGATCCTGAAATTTTGACCAATATTGGACCAATACATAACCTGAGTTTCAGATTGAGCCATCCTTAATAACAACGACATGAATTAGTCTTTATAGCTATAATCATTGATGTGTTCAACATGTTCAATTTAATCCTAAAACCTCCAAGTCATCTCCACTTTGGACGGGAGACTTCTTTGTGAAAAGCCGATTGTAGATAACGGTGGCCATCTAAATTTCCTAGTTTTAAAGACGTGTGTTTTTCCTTTTCCTGTAAAATTTTGATTGTCCTTTTATTTTGCCCCAGTTGTTCAGTTTTTTGTGAGGCAGCTATTTATCAATAAGAATTCTTTTTACGGCCGTTAGACCATACATCATTGCTAAAAAAAATCTAATAAAAGTAACTGTAACAGCTGTTATAAAAATCCATCTCATCAGGGATTACGACGAATGACTTACAAATGCTGCTGACACTTCTTATAAATTTTGAAAGTCCCAAGCTATTCAGGAACACATTCTGGCATCCAAAGAATTGAGCAGTAAAAAAAAAAGTGCTGAAACTTTTCAGCTGAAAATGTGTCATTGGTGATGCCTATATTTTGTGTGATAAATAAAGACGGCCTTTGTGAGCCTCTCGTCCTCTCACTTTGTTCTCTGTAAGAAGTGAGAACAATGCCACTGAGGCGTTGTGTGAATTATAGTTTCCTAAATGTCAAGACAGCTGAATCAGGGGACCATTTGTTGTGGAGTTGTCTTGGTGGAAGGATCCTGGTTTCCTCGTGCCTCCTTGATCCTTGGTTTCTTTGTTTTTTTGGAGTAAATAGTTTGAAAGGAAAAAAAGTTGCTTTGATTAGCTTGGCCAGGAAGGCCACTCAAAGTGTTACAAAGGAAATGGGTGTGATCATAAATCATAGATGGAATTCATTTCAAGTTTTGTGATCATTTAGATCAGGGGTCTCAAACACAAATGGGTGGAGTGTTTTTGGTTGAACATGAATACCCTATGATATTAATGTGCTTAAGCATTGTAATGATTAATAAAAAAACAATGCTGCTGGGCTGGGACAGAATTAGGCAGTATCTAGATACAGGCTCGTAACCTTTTAAGGTGTTGACACCACAGACAAGAACCATAATTCTGCAGTAGTATAGATGGAAGTACTGTGAAGTGTCTCATTCCTTTCTCGTTTCTTCTCGCTCATGTTGCATTGTACGTGCTCGCTGCATGTTTTCATACTTACTGGAGCTAATAGCACTGATGATTAACCCATTCATGTGAACTGTCCACTGTCCATATTGTTTAACTTTCCTCTAAACGGGATTAGACACTATGGAATTTACTTACGACCATTAATTAATTAATGAATTCATTCATTTGTTTATCAGTAATTCTGATTGAAATGATTGATATGATAAACTAAATAACTAACTTAGTGACACTTCATGGTTTTCTCAGCTTAAAGGTTTTCCATTATTTACCATTAAAAATGTTATTTTTTTTTAGATTCAGTTTGTTTGGGCAGTTTGTCGATACCAAATAAGCAGTAATGTAATCCTCTTTAGGCTACATAAAGGTGTAATCATGTGACTTATTGTGCTGTATTGGAGGAATGGATTCTAAGAATGATACACATGTATTACAGGAATGAAATGTATTCAATGGTTCTAATGGATCTTTGTTTATGTCTTTGTGCAGCTTGACTGTGAAATCCCTGTGTGTTTTGTGCTGCAGAACTAATTACCCTGAGTAATAGCTCGGCACAGAGACAAACGGCTTATGATCCGCACGACATTTTCATCACGGTTTAGATTTGGAAAGAGTTATAACCTGGTAAGCCTGACTTCTGTGGTGTAAGGAGTAAAGTCATTTCACCTCTTAAACTTTTTACTTTGTGTGGTTTTTGTCAAGTTCACCTGCTCCAGCACACATGCTGGTGACGCCCTGAATATAACCACATATTAAAATGCTAATTTTAGTCTACACCTACTCTTCAGTTACTTAAATTGCTGCAGAGGCAGCGAGCGTTGGCGCAGAACCCAGTGTTTTTGATTCAAACCAGTGTTTAATTCCCTGGAATTAGAAATTAGAAACAAATTCAAGCAGGACGTCTGCATGGTGCTGCTGCCATGTCAACAGTGGGTTGATTTGGTGGTGTGTTGATGGTGGAATTTGGCCCAGTTGGGAAAACAAAAGAGGGAATTGTTCAGGGTTCAGTCACTCTTGGAGAGGATCAACTCACATGTATTCAGCGGTGTTTTGCTGGTCTGTCCACAGATCTTTATTTATTATTGCAGGTGTGTTACAGTCATTACATCAAAAAGTACACATTTTATTTTATGTTATGTTCAATATTCGACTAAGCCAATGTATTTGTACTATTTTTTAAATGTTTCATGGTGTCATAGTAATACACATCTATTTTTAGATGCTCTGATGTTTGTTAATTTGCAGACATTGTAGGATTTATTCTGTCCATGTTCTTGTCTTGTTAACATGCTGCTTCACAAAGACAATATCTGGCCGTTTTATCCATTTTAAGACAAGGTCAAAAGCACGGCTATAAAACAAACAGCGTTTCCCTGCAAATTTATATTCCTCACTTTTGTTTTTGTAACTACAATATTGTTGTACTAAACAGAAGGTGTGATACGATCAGTAACCTCATCAACAAATCTGTAGACTAATGGGATGATGGGGGGTCTGCTGTCATCTGTGGCAGCAGATTAGAGAGATCTGAGTGTCTTACTTTCCACAAACCTCTGAGGAGGTGACACTGGATGGAAATATCCTTCATACAATTACCATCACTTTATCCTAGATGGTAGAGCAACACAGATGAAACCAATTTGTGTTTTTATGTCAACATGAGCAATTAAAAAAGCAATCAAACAATCAACATGAGCAATTAAAAAAGCAATCAGATAAAATAATGACTACAACAACAACAACAATGATAATAATATCAAAAATCAAAATAACAACAACAATAACAATAGTAATAACAAGAAAAGCATAATAATAAAGACATTTGTTTTTATTAGTGTTACAATCTCTACACTGAATTTCATGAGTACAACAGCAAAGTTTACTTCGTTCGGCTTCCTTTTCTTGTACTTCAGTCGTGTCTCATTTTTTCAACATCTTAGGTTTTCTTTCTGTGGCACGTTCTATTTACAGATTCAGTCGTGTCTCATTTTTTCAACATCTTTATCATCTGTATGATTTTTAACAGCTGACTGTTAATGATCATGGTGACTCAAGGTAATTAGCCCTGGGATATATTTTACATCAGTGTATGTAATTGATAAAAAGAGCTAAATGTCCCTGTGGACACTTATCTTAAGGCTGATTTAATGAGTTCTCCTTTTCTGCAGACACAGCAAATCAATACATTAGTGCACACTTCAAAACATCTTTGCCAAGAAGCCCCCAAGCCCTAAAATGACCTCTGCTACTCCAGAGTATCAGTAAAAACAATTTTAGTTTCTTTTTTTAAAAATTCTGTCATGGGAAAGTGTTCAATCCACTGCTGTTGAATGTGGTGCATCTTTGCAAACTATCCTATGTTACATTTCCCCTTTGTTTTTTGTACAGTGCATCTGTGAGTTTCTCTGACCACAGTGGGTGGTGCTTCTGTTGGACAGACAATTTATACGTTTTATTTTTTTAGTTTATCCTGATATTTGAGGGCAAACAGGAAATAACTTTTAATGCTGCTGCTTCTCAAAGCGTCAGGAATGATATTAGATGTACCTTTTATTTTGTTGAGTCAAGAAAGTATCTGGTTTCATAAAGTGTGCCTTGCTATTAAATGTTCAGCGGAGACTAACCTTTGTATAAACGTTTGGGAAGAACTGTGTATTTACTTTTTGTGGTAGTCTCACCAATAGCTCTTTTGTTGCACGAGTGCTAAAGAGTGTCGTCAATTTACATGTTATTCTTTATTTTTGAATTCATTTACCACTTCATTAGAGACCTTGTGCTTTAGCCTGGTGTGTAACCTGAGCTCAGAGCTGCCTTAATTGATTTTGTCAATAAATTGTCAAGAGGCTGGGATAATCTTCAGATATTCTGATCCACAATTATACAGTAGCATGGTGATATTGTCACCTGCATGTACATGATGCGAAGATTCCACATCAACTACAGCCCAGAGGTCAAATCCTTTGGGTATATCAACATACCTGCAAGGTCAAAGACTTAAATGACCTTTCTTCACAATTCTTTCTGCTGCTTCCTTTAGGCTTCACCACACTTTCCTGACAATATTTAGATGCTTAAATGTGTTCTGACACCGCCTTAGGTTTGGCCTAATATTTATTTGCTATTGCAGGTATAGCTAATAACTTGACCATTCTCAAATCTGCAGGCTTTTGTGACACATTTAAATACAGTTGAGTCTTTCTCTCTTGATGACACAGTGACCTTCTGCTGGAAAATGGCATCTGAAGTGGGTTTGTCATTGACAGACGGCATGGAAATGGATCAGATTTCTTCTGCCGTCTCTTGGGACATAATAATTCTTGGGCTGCATCATGACTGACAAGATAATAGAAAGACCAATGCTGTGTGATATGTAAGAGTGCCTCCTGGCTAGAGATTGTATATGAAATGCATGATTCTCATTTGCACTTTTCATTGTGCATTTTATTGGTTGTACTTGTACTGTTGATGGAACTGGCATTATGTCAACGGAGTGATGAGCTGAAAACGAACAGTCCTTCATCATTCTTATTACAGCATTGAAGTCCTCTGTGTTGACATAATGCCACATTTAATGCTTGTGCAGCCACATTCAAAATTAAGTTCTAGTTTGTTGCTCTTCTCTCTTTTACTACTGCAACATTTTTTTTGCACTTTGAGTGCATAAAAAATGTAATTCCTGTTTTCTTTATGAAGCTTTAGAATTTTAAAAATGTCCCAAATGATTTCTAGGGCATTATACCAGCCAGCAAAAATATAAGGCACTGTCTTTTTCTTATAGCATATATGATTAGTTTGTAAAAAACAAAAACAAAACACTGTTACTGTCGTCAGAAGCAGCCACCGTGGGATGTGATGTCAAGATGCATCACACAGCAGCAAAAGCCTGCTGCTGTAGCAGCTCCTTTAGTCTGCTGCAGGCAGATTTATGTCGGCAATTTGTCATCATCAGTAGATGCTTGTATCATGTTTAAGGTGTGTGCAGCTATTGTGTCTCTGCGTCTGTCTCCTGTCCATGCTGCAGAGGCGTCTTTTATGTTCACTCATGTCCAGAGAGATTTACAAACGAGGCTGTCTTGACTATGTCCCGCTCCACGGTGAGCAGTGATGGGACGTGCGACAGATGGACATTATAAACTCGTTAGTATTCGGTGTATAAAGAGAGATAGTGCTCCAAGTGGACTGAATCAAAATGCTGAAAACAAAGAGCAGATTGACAGTGGGTTACAGTGAGTGAGTGAGCTGTGCCACAGAAAGGAAGTCTTCCATCAGGTCTGGTTGGGACTTGCTGTATTTACTATGCAGTGAAAGAGCTGAAGGCCCGTGGTGCCGGGTCCTGGTGGGATGATGCACCTAATCTCAAATGAGTCAGTTACTGTTCAGACAGCCTGAACAGACTGTCCAGTCAGAGGTGGTGCAGGATTCAGAGCCGAACGAGAGCAGAGGGGATGCAGGAGTCGGGATGGGGAGCTGCTGTTGCGGTTGTCTGCCCTGTGGTCAGGGGACTGACTCAGCTGGTCCTGAGACAGAGCACTCCAGTCTGGAGGAGCAGCAGAAACACACTGAAGCCAGGTAACCTGGGGTAAACCAACTTAAAATAGCATTTTGGAAAATAGATATTGGCTTTAATATTACTCTTCATTAACACCCCCGCAACACACACACACACACAGGTTATTTTTCACTGTGCTAGAGAAAAAGAGTCTGTACTCACTTTGATTGAATTTAGATGACAGCTCTTTCTTCTGCCGCATTCTGCCACAGCCTGAGTCTGACTGGAGCTCACTGCAGAGAGGAGCAGCTCCCATGCTGTCCAGTGCTGTGGGAAAGGGAAAAATGCGATTAGTCTGAAGATGAATGTTTTTTAAAATGAGAGATGGTATTTTTGGAGAGCACATAAAAGACAAAGGCTTTCTGGAAGGCAGTATTTTGTTTTATATCTTACACAGCATATTCCAGTTTTAAGATATGGCCTTCAAAAGTTTACAACTTATTGCCTTACTGCAGATACTGCTCCATGCGTTCTATTACTGCTGGGATACTGAAGTAATTAAAGTAGGACTAGAAGGGATGAGGTGAAAGGAGATTTTTTAGTACAGTTCTCCAAAAACTATCTTGTGGTTTAACAGTTATGATAAAGTAGAATTTTGTAATAAAGTTAATGGCAATACTAACATTTAATTCATGTGGTTCCATAGTGTAGCGGTTATCGGCTCTGCCTTACATGTGGAAGGTCTTAGGTTCAAGAACAAGCCTCCTTTGGTGGCAGGTGTGGGTTGCTCACACTCGCACTGTATTTCCACATTGTTGGAGGAATAGGGGTTTCATTTTTTAATTAAAAAATTGTAATTAAAAAAATGAAGACTGAATAGACTTTTTTGTGAGATAAAACATAAAGAATTAAATTAACCCTCCCAGTCTTGGTTGTGTTTGAGAGTATGTAGAGAGAGAGAGTGTAAATCAGGTCCAGTCCAAATACAGCCAGAGCCTGAGTAAATAAAAACCTGTCCTGACCTGGACCTGACTGACTTAATGCAGTATTGACATGGCGAAGTTGTTGTCATGGTTTCTCTTCACACAGACACACCACGTGTGTGGAGGATTTATACAGTATGTACGAGACTCACATTATTAAAACGTTTTACTACCAAATCTTTTTAACTAGTCTTAAAACATCTCTTTGAATTCTTGAAACAACAAGCATTACGCTGAGAGGAGCCATCTAAAAAACAAAAAAACATCACTTTTTTTTCGGCCCTTGTTTATATTTCTTATAGGCTCACATTGCACACAGACATTATAAGAATACTTTCTGTCTTAACTAATTTTATCAGTAAGCTATTTGTCTCCTTAACCCTACATTTATTGATTTGTAAGATTTCTTTTGATACTCTTCTAATGCTGTTTAGCCAACATAGACAATCCTGAGGGTGAATTTGTAAAACCTCAGCCCTTCAGTGAGGTTTCAGTAGCAGCGTCCACCTTACTAATGTTAGACTGCTTTGATAAATGTTTCTCATTGTGGATCACTCATTTAGAAACGTTAATATTCTTTGATAGATTATTGAGTGTGCAGGGACCAAAGATGAATGTAGCGCCTCATCTGGCCACTGGGAGCAGATGTAGTGGTCGACACAATTTCACACTGCAGCATTTATTGAACACATCGACCACCCAGCTGTGCCACTGCTTACAAACTAATCCAATTTAATTTGCTTTACTGCAGTTCTTATTTTTTATTCATGATCTGGTTAACACCCCCTTTTCTGTAAGATGTGATCATTAAGGATCAATGTAACCAGCCTTTACCTCAATCCTCAGATTCTGGAGGAATTATGGTGAATTCGTTGCCACCTATTTTTCATCACTATATTTCAGTTCCATTCATCACCCAGCCATGAAGTGCGTGTTCCAAACAAGGATTTATGGGTAAGGTGAGGGAAGACTGTGTTCCTGCATTAGTTACCTAATCTATCAAAGAATAGAGGCTTGGGAAAATGTGCATGTGCAGCATACAGCCACTAGATACTGCTGTTGAGATGATTTGCAATGTTGTCTACGGTATTGTAATTTTTTTGTGTTTATGAAGAAGACATCTGCCCTCTGCCTTCTGTCAAAACTCTTCAAGTTCTTGAAGTACCGTAAGTGAAACACAGAGGTCTGAATCCTGACCTGGACTCCACTGTGCGTATCGACCATGAACCCCCTTCATTCAGCTCTCAGCTCTTATCTATAAGGCTGTCTGTGCATTATTGAGCTGGCACTGCAGCACTTTCAGCTTTTCTCTCAGCCAGACTGCTGTCCATCGTCCATCCCTTCTCTCCCTGCCCGACTGGGACTGGGATCTGAGCAGATAAAGAGGACACGGGGAACGACTCCCGGCTCTGGTTGCACTCAGAGGCCAACGTCAGCACTTTGTGTTGGATGGGAAACACAGTGAGGGGACCACATCTCACAGCTCATCTGTGATCACCAACAAGAGCAGAGGCTTTAGTGGTTTTAGAGTTCTTCAGCCAGTCTGGCCTTGCACTTTCCATTTGGCTTCTTTCTCTCTGAGGGCAGCATTGACGCAGTGTTGTTGTTTTACTCTCCTCTGCAGAAAACTGTGCTCTAGATGTCCACCTTTCAGCTGTGGGATAGAGAACAGAGAGAGAGAGAGAGAGAGAGAGAGAGAGACTAAGTGAGGAGGTTGAAACAGTAGTGTATCTCTAATACTGGACAAAGGACAAATTTGGACATAAGAAGTTTTGGGGTGTTTTAACACTTGGCTGTCAGCTGGTAAGTGAAAACATTATGATAGTAACAACCAATATTTATAGTTGGTATCTATTGAACAAAGAGTGAACACACGCTAAAATAATGGACCAAACTTTGCTGTAGAGATCACAGCTGTGGGGAAAAAGTCACTTCATCATAGTTTCATCTCATTTCCATAACCTTATGTCTCTTTTTTCAACTGCTTTAAAAAAAAAAACAAAAAAAAACAGTATTTAGTGTTGCATTTATACCAATCAAGTTAAATGCTCTCCAGATTGAGTATCACAAACATTACAATTATTATTGTAGTATTGTGATGTTGCACATTTGTATGTGTTTTTGTTGCCTTTTTTGCACTCTAGCATTATAAGAATATCAAATATAAAACATGTTTTATTGTATGCTTGACATTTTAATATGATATATTTTAATTACACAACCACAATCTTATATATTTCTACAATCTACAATGCAATGTTTTTTGTGGACAGTCGTTCTCAGGAGGTAGAGTAGGTTCTATTCCCACCAATAGGGTTGGAGGTTCAGATCGATTCTCTGCTCTTTCCTAACCGAGACCCTCTAAATTGCTATGTGTGGCTGTGCCAGCAGTATGAATGGGTATGACAGATGTGTAAATTAAACTATTCCATTAATATGTAAATGCATGAGTAAATGGGAAAGAAAGTCTTAAAAAGCACACTGATCTTCTACATGTATTTAAAAAGACGCATTTAAAACCTATTTGTCCCATTTATGCAATGAAGTGAAATGATTTACTGACATTTACTGACAAAATGCTTTTCTGCCTTTATTTTCACTCATGAAAATCTGTTGTCACAGAGAGTTGTTTAATTTTGTGGAAGTACAGCTGTTTTACTGGTAAAGATTTGCATGGAAATGATGTCTTTGGAACATAAATTACTACAGCAGAATTTTAATGAAGCATTTACACTGGTAGCAGTAAGACCAAGAGGGGTGGAGGGTTGGGGGTTGGGGGGTGAGTGTGTTATTGTCTCCAGAGCTTTGAATAAGTTTTCACTGGCTGCACAAGTGCCTTGGACTGCCGTGCTATGCTAATGAGATGTGATGGCCAGTGCAGATGATGAAAAAGAGCTAGGGAGCGCAGAGCCCAACATGATACCTTCAGTTAGAACCATACCTGAACATGTGTGCGTGTGTGTGCACGCTGATACGGTTTGTTTAATCTGTGGGTTGACGTCGTGGGTTGTGAGAAGCCCAGGGAACGCATTTATCTGGACTTCAGCTCCCTCCGTTGGCTGATAGAAAGCATTAGTAACATGGCAGAGTCATCAGTCTACTCGCTTGTTAGGTCATACCCTTGGCATCGCCACCATTCTCATCTTCACTACAGTCTCCCTACCTGCACTTCTTGGGATCGAACTTCTTGTACTTGCTGATACTAGTACCGATGCTTCTCTTGTGGTTCAGTAAATCTGTAATGAACTTCTAGGCAGTGTTATATAGTTGGCACAGCTCTGTGGAAACAGTGGAGAGATTCACTGTTTACACCCAAACCACAGTGAAGACACCAAACAGGAAAACACTTAGAGTCAAATGAAACTTTCTGCTACCTAACACAGTCAACTGGACAGGAAGTGAACAGAACCTAAACACATTTCTACGCTGTTGTGTACATTTTAATTAAAAAATCTAAAAGATTGTCTCTGACATTCCAGTAAACAAAGACTTTGACTCAGGTCTTTTTAATCCATTACCTTATTCAGACAAAAGGTGTCATCCTTTATAATATGTGAATAATAGAATCCAAATCTAATAAGCTAATTTAGTTGCCATAACTGCTATTAGTTTTTAACATGTAGCAATGTAGTTAATTTTCCATTTACACCATCCTAACCTAAACCCCCCTTCAAACACACAGCTGCAATTTCTCTTCTTTTCTTTCTCTCTTCCTTTCACTAGCCTCCACTCTTCATCTCTCCCTCCCTCCCCTCTCTCCCCTCCCCTCTTCTTCTTGCTGTGCATGCTGCACTGTATATTGCTTGCATGACTGCAGAGGGAATGGAGCCGGGAGAGTGCCCAGTTGAGGGAAGCGCAATGATGGCAGAGCTGTGCTGAGCAATGCGTTCATTAGAGAAGAACACGTGAGAGGAGGTGAGGATGAGGAGGAGATCTGATTATGTGGTTATAAGCTAATGCTTTGTTGCTGTTTTACTTCTTGCTTCAGGAGCTCTTTACACGATGTATTGCTAAGGATGGAAGAGTTGTCACTAAAGTAACGTAAAGCAGCAGAGATGAACACTTCAGTCAATGCATTTATTAGTGTTTAATTGCTCCATTGCAGTGCAGCACAGTGGCGGGAAAAAAGGATGTTTTGAATGAAGTGACGCTACAGTCCTTAGCAGTGTACGTCAGCAGCAGCAGGGCCACCAGCTGGGAGGACAAACATATACACACACACAGGCATCACTAAGAGGGAGAGCACAGCACAGCAAATCACAGACCTGCAGTTAGGATGTTGGGCCAACCAGGACAGTCAACACTGAGAGCGCCTGTTTGTCGCGGAACTCCAAGGTATGTGTTTCAGCCGTTCCTCTCATAGATATCTGATGTTGCTACATGCAGTGTCTGCTCAGGAGGTGTGTCAGGAAAATCTCCACTGCTGCTACCATACTAGATAGTATAGTGAGTGCTTTGGATTGCATGTTCATACATAGGTAATCGTCACACGAAGGCAGGCAGTGGATTCCTGTGCACGCTAAAAGTCAAGTTCAATGTTTGATTCTGCTAAAGCTTATCTACAGCTGCAGTAACGGCATCAAGAAGTTGCAGTGAAAGATTTCCTCAGACTGCAGCGAGTTTTTGTTAGTGTCAGTACGAATGAGATCCCTCAGGCAGAAACTAGTGGTGTTATCAGAACTCTGTGTATGATGCAGTGTTTTCCACTGGTCAGTCAGCTGAAGATATTGTATATGTCAGAATTTATTTGCACATCTGTTTCAAACTATATGGTGTTAGAAGGATGTAGATTTAATGAATGTGGCAGGGAATGGTTTTACGGCTTTTTAAAAAGTGCATGTCTGGTTTGCTTGTAAATAAATATATAAAATTGATGGAAATGATTACTGTTTGTTTTTCAGGAGACTGATCTTTAATGTTACGTTTCTGAGCTTATATTTATGTGACAGATTCTATGAAGTTGGCGTTTCTCTTGCCATTTAAACTTGATTTCACATGATGTTCAGCATTAATAGATTTCCAGGAGTAGACTGCTGATATACAGTATAACCGAGGGTGGGAATATGACAAATACATTTAGTCAAACAAGACCAAATTGCATTTTTTCTATTTGGGGTAAAAAAAATGTATTGGCTAGCAGGTATTGAATGATTAGTTGGAAACACAACATGCAATAACTCTGATTGTTATCATCATGTTGCAGTTGGCATGTAAGCTGCAGTGAATGGTAACCAACCCCACGCCCCCCCCCCCGCTCTCATCAGAGCTGAGAGAAAGCCTGGGTTGTGAACCCACATCTGCAACATTTTACCTTTGGGCAATAAATATCAGAGCTTGACATTAAAGACCAACTTTAATCTGAATGACTTTCATGACAGGATATATTTCAATGTGTAGCATAATGTATGTCAGAGTGATATCTGTTGAGCTCCCTGTGGATTTAAAAAGTCATCTGTGGTTTCTTGACTTATGTAATCCAGCTCAAGTCTGGAATGGTTTTACTTAAAGTACTCAAGATGTTGGAAAACAGCTGAGTGGGATTTCAGGTAATCTTGACAGTACCAGGAACATTTGGTACATCCAAGTCACACCCTGTCCATCCTGTCTCCCTGACCAGTGAGTGAAATGTTCCTAAACACCTTAGTTCTTAGGTTGTAGACTCACACAGAGTTCGTACCTTTGTTATGCACTGGACTGCTGTAGCCTCTAAGATAAAGCGGCTAAATTTGGTGCAGGGAACAAAAATAAAACCCGGGATGGAAAGGGACACTCGCTATCATAGGAAGGATGTGACCTCTGCTTTACTATGCAAAAGGTACATTTCCAGGGAGAGGTGCTACTTCTATGAATAGACATCATGACATGTAACCGAGGGCAGAGATTCTTGAGAAGGGAGTACATTCTCCATGTATTAAGACAGTGACCTTTGAAATGTCCAGGTTGACGTTGGAGTGAGTCACTGTGAGTGGGACATACCGTACCAAGGAGGGGATGATCCAGTGAAAACTCACTTCCGCTGGCCTCTTAGTGTTTTTAAGCTGTGTGTACAGATGTAACCTACACATTCTTTCTCTGATGCCTGACTTAATGGGCCTGCCACGAGATTTCTAAAAATAGACCTTAAATTTATTGAACCTTTGCCACTCGACAAAACTCCAAGGTTATTTATTTTCACCATCTCTATAGATATCCATGATAAAATAAAATATAAAATGGTCTTAAATTACAAAGCAGGGTAAATGGAATTATAGTCAGGAATTATTTTTTTTTTTCCACATCAGAACTGGAGCTTTTGTTGTCACAGACACATTCTCTTTGCACAATACTATCATTCTGACACTATCTAACTCTAGCCCTCATTTACATCAGAGTCAAGGTCAAGTAATTCTTGATCACAGTGAAATTCAGCTGATAAAAAAACAAGACAAGACATGAATAAAAAAGAAAACCCCAGTGTTTCCACAAATGTTACTAGACAGCTGGTTTTTAACAGGCGCTCTGTCAGGATTAAAACTCTTTTTATCAGTCCCGGCAAAAGTCATGAAAAAATGTTTGTTGTGCAGTGTGCAACCTCAGGTTCCAACCAGGGAGTCTGGACGCCTGAGCTCCCCTATAAAAAGCCCTTCTGTTTCAGCAGGGTTTTTTTTTCTAGAAATGGATCTTGGTACTTTTATTTATTCTCAGGCCCCTGCAGTGGAAACACATTCACAGATGTCTTGCTCCTTTCTTTGTCTTTTACCATCCTGCAGTGGAAACACATTCACAGATGTTCTTTGTGTTTTACCACTAAAATTAACCATTGATAGTTGAACAAATCGTGCCACTCTATCTACATCTACTGATGTTACTTGCATAAAATAGCAGTTGGTTCCCTTTTCATCAGGAGAGTCACTGCAGGCTTGTTTAGAACCATTAGAGATATTGTGTCGTCCCCTCCATGTCTAGCACTTCAAGATACTACTGCTCCTGAGGAAGTGTACAGAACTGCTTTTCCTCTGCACTCTGGGTGTCTACTCAGATACAGTAATGAGAACTGCGGGAGAGAAGTCCCAGCGTGCCTGGAGGCACACACACACACACACACAGTCTCTGGAGTGCTTGGATGTCCTGTAAAGAATGACTTGTAAGTGGTGAGAATATATAAGACTGTGTTGGTGATCAGTCAGTATTGTCTTTGTTTAGTGCTGCGGACACTGCTGTGAGAACTGCTCTGCTGCAGTAAAGCATGCTGCGCCGTGCAGGTCTGGACGCCCTGAGGACGAAGAATCTCTGCAGCTGAAAAATATTGATGCATATAGTTACTGATGTATCGGTGGCTATAATTTTTCCTGACATTTAACATGGGCCACACGCTGGAAAATAGTGTAAGGACCTGGTCGCAGGTTCGATCCTTGATTGATCGTTCTGTATGGAGCATGTTTACCCCATGAGTGGCGGCCGTCGGTTTCTCTGGTTTCCTCCCACAGACGTTAAACATGCTCATTAGAGGATTTGGTTGATTGGACACTCAGAATTGACCATTGGGATTAATGTGAACATAAATTGTTTTTTCGTCTCCATACGTGGCCCTGCGATGGCCGGGCTAGAGCGCCACCCTTTGATCTTGCAGAGGAATCTACCATAGCTAATGGATGGAAAATGCTATTTAGTGTTGTAGTACTTTAAGTAGTGACTGAGGGGTGGATGCAGTTCATAACCAAGTATTTTTTGATACTCAACCAACTTGTTTTGGCTAGTAAAACGGCATTATTTTTAGCACTGACAGAAGAATAGAATAGATTAGAATAGTCTTTATTGTCATTGTACTACGGGGGTACAACGAAATTTATTTTTTACAGAATATGGTCACTACTTCACACTAGATAATCATTTATATTAATTTTTTATTTTATTTCTCATGAACTATTAGCACAGCCTTTGGAATCTGCTGGTAGATCACAATGTACCTACGGGGCCCGGCTGCTCTACATCATCTGTAAAGCAATAATCTGCAGGTTATTAAATGGGTCATTTGTATGCGTGTGCACATGTTGGGTCGTTTCGGAAACAGATTTAGTTTTATCTGTGGAAGATACAATCACGGCTGACATTTAAATGCAGTAACTCTATATTACAAAGTCAAATTACATAACGTAAACATTCTCCATTCAGATCCAATGGACTATGTACTATAAAACACAGCTGGACCATGCTGAAACCAATGTATAATTGAGGGTTTTTTTGTTTCTGATAGGGTTTCATTTCCACAGAGACAAGTTAAGGGCAAGAAAGTCAGCCAGTCACAGGCACAGAATGGAATGCTTTACATTTATGCATTTAGAAGACACTTTTATCCAAAGTGACCTACAGAGGAGGGTTGACACTATCATGCATGTGGTTCCTCTGGGAATCAAACCCAGGACTCTCTGCTCCCGAGGTAGGCATGTTAACCGCTACACTATATAACTACTTTCAATTAAAAGAGGAGCAGAAAACCACTATCACGTGTGAAAACCTGAAGTCTTATGGTTGCCACAGTGACAAGGAGAAAAAAAGATAAAAAAGAAAAGCGGAAAAACTGTGAGTCAGTAATTTACGACCTATGCTGAACAAGGGAAGGTTGACAACAAACACGGATTTATTCTGGAATTAACTTTACTTTCCCACTTTACTGAAAACTTTTGTCTGATAAGAAACTCTGACTTCACCTTATGTTGGCTGCAAACCTGTACATGAGGCAATGTTTTCTTAAACCCAATCTCTCCATTTATTCAACTTCAGCAAACCCTCTTTTTATGTTCACGATTGTATATAAACCACTTTGTTTAAAGTAAATCTTGCTGTGAAATAGGAATTTGCTTTTACCATTACTTTTCTCCCTGTTTTGGTCAAAAGTGTATGGAAACAGGGGTGTGTGAACAGGATGTGCCTGACCTGAGAGGAAATCAATTTTTCTGCTCTGTCCTACTGGGTCAGGAATGACTCATTACTGCTGTTACACTCTTCTGCACTCTTCAGTCACTAACTGGAGCCTTTGAATAAGAACAGTGCTTATGATTAGTTTGAACAGAAGAGTCAATAATGACGTATTGTGTTTAATTCTTCCTTTTATATACTTCAGCATTTTTTTTTTTATTCAGCAGTTTTACGTTGATCCTCCTATACAGTGGTGGAACTCAACTGAAGGGATTTCAGGGTGAGTTAAATTAAGCTTTTCTTTGAAATAAAATATTCAATCATTTTGGTGACATGTCAACAGCTGTTCATGTGTTTGATCTGCATATATATACTCTCTCTATATATACATATATATTGATTTGTATTGCCCAGCTGTATCAGTGTACAGTGTTGTTGTTCGGTTTAGTTACTGGTGACAGTTCTGCCTGTGAGTTTTGAGCATCAGCAAAGCTGCGCTTCGTGTCTCCCTGTGTTCCACATTGCACAGTTAAGTAATGAGCTGTTTTAGCTTTGCACTGCACTGTGCTGGATTTGACTTGGACGTCAGGAAAAAAAAAACAACCCAGCATATGCAGATGCAGCAGTGTGACGCTCAAGCAACTGTCTTACCTCAGTGTCCACTGCAGGAAAATGTTAGCTTGTGGTTCGAGTTTAAAGAAGCAGAAAAGAATTTTTTTTTTGATGACTTTCGATGTTTCTTTTTCGTAGCCAAGTGCAAATTCTTAAACTGCCAAATGGACACTGCTCTATAATTGTATATTTTGACATGAACCCATTAAATTCCAGAAATTGTTTACAAAGTCAATTCTGTGAACTAAGATCTCTGTGTGAAAACAAGTTATGGGATGATTTCTGTAGGAACGTAGGAATGAACTGTTTAAAGGGGAATCATTATGAGGTGATTTCAGACAGGAAGACATGTCCTTGTTAGGTTTAATATGTCCTTCATTTGTTGCTTGGGCTGAATTTCGGTTAGAATGACAACAGGACGAAACATCAGACTGTCACGCAGCTGTGTGTGTTGTCTGACATTATACATTGATCAAGTCTGGTGTTTGTTTTCTGTGAGTTGTAGAAACCATGACAGGCAGTGAACAGTGTTTGATTTATATTTGCTTGGCTTATTTTGGACTTCAATACTCATATCCCACTGGTTACCAGACGAAATCCTATCAATGTGTCTATCAATAAGTCATTAATGTCATTCATGGTGACTATTCTTTTATGGCACCAACCATGTACTTAGTCCTTGACTCTTTAGTCATTTCTCTACTCTCTTTCAAAGCAATACATTTTTTTTCTCACAAAATTACCATCAGGGTTTCTTCTATGTAGTAAGCAGCGCCCGCTGCTACTTCATTATTGCCCCTACTGCTTCAGAATATTTGGGCAGACATACAAAGTAGTCAACCTGTGACTGATACAGTAACCTAAATAATAAACACTATAAAGTCTTTCGACCTGCTTGGCAGCACTAGGTCTGTCTCAGGTCATTATAGCCCATAAGCTTTAAAGCACATACGTTTTAAGTGTCTAGACCATTGGCTATCGCCGCTGAAGTCAGCTTCATTTTGATAATGGTGTTGTTGATGCCCAGCACTTGTAAACGTACGGTCTGGGGCAGACACATGAATGAACCTCTCTCTCTGTTTGTCCGACTATCGTGGTAGATATGAATTAATAAATATCCCAATTAAGTTGAATGTTCTCCCTGTGTGTGCATGGGTTGTCTCTGGTAACACTAGTCTTCTATGGTCACTAAATTGACCATAGATACAGTATGTGTGTGAGTGTGAGCGGTTGTTGGGTCTCTGTATGTGGTCCAGCACTCTGAATCTGAACATGTGTCCTTGTAGCCGTCATGTAGGTGTCAGCAGAGGACACGTGTCCAATCCTTTGATGACTGTCGAATGTCTTGGTTTCACTTCAGACCAAATCCCCTGTCATTACCAACATCTTCTACAGTTGTATTATCAAACTTTATTAGCTTTAAGTCACCTACGTCTACGCCTGACCTACGGGAGTTTTTTCGCAGAACTTGTGTTGCTCATCATTGGGCAGTTTTTTTCCTGAGGTAAAATCCTGACTCACTTCTCTGCATTTGCGTCAGCGAGTGCTTCTACAGTACAGTACAGTACAGTACAGTACAGTACAGTACTGTATGTGTTGTTTTTGTTAAAGACAACACAACCTTCCCTAATAGTCCTGACCACCTTGGGGGATGAAACTGTGTATCTTTGTAATATTTATATTTTCAAGTGTTTTGTTTAGTTCTTTTGCTGATTTTTGTTTTTATTAGACATAATTGCTTTGCAAATCTGCTCTCTGCAGTTTTTTCGTTGTCCCTAAAAATACTTACCAAGGCCAGGACAGATATCACAGCTACCATATCAGCTGTGGTACTGCAGTGTGGAGATTTCACACAATGTGCTGTTTTAATATAAAAACAGTTTCTATCTGTTTCCAGGTGTAGTGTTGCATCAGGACAAAGTCAACACCTTAAGGACATTTTAGGATTTTGCTATTAAGTATAGAACAAACACAAGGTTACATGCTGACATTAAATACAGTTTCCATGAAGTTGAAGTTCTCTTCACAGATTCATTTCTTATTTTTGAGGGACTCTAGTGCCATATTTTCTGATGAGTACAAACTGTTTGGTTTGGCGTTTCTCAAGTTAAAAAGAGAATTCAAGGCCCAGTTATCCTTGCAATGCCCTCTGCTGGTGGAGCCATGAGGTCGCAATATATCTGTAATCTTGTAAAACCGGTTTGGATATTGATTTGATTGTTTTAAATGTATTGTTTTAATAGAAGGATTTACCTTCAGGGATTGTTGTTAATTTCTCCGTTGAACAGTCAAGTATTAATTTTAATATCCTGGGAAATAACAAACCTCTGCTTGTATTCCCCATGTCACGGCCAAATATCAAACACGTCCAATTCAAATGTACAATCCATGTTAATCCATGCAGTTAAACGTTGACTTCAATCTGCACAATCCAATAATTACTTTAAACCAATTAATAATTGCTGCCTCACAGGAGACTTTCAAACTTTTTTTCCCTAAACACAGCAGGTCTCTGTTGGTATTGAACCCTGAGATAAGTGTTTTTGGAAGTCAGTTCTTTAGTCATACTTGCACGTGTTATAAAGGTGCAATTTATTTGATGAATTTCAAACTGCCTTTGGAATTCACAAGTATTGCCTTGCATCTAAATTCTTAACTGCCAACGTGATTAGCTGTTACCGTGTTGATGATTTGGAACAGCTCGATCCAAACGTCTATTCTGATTGCACCAAAATGTGCTCTGTCACAAATGCGTGTTGAATGATAATGTGGCGGCTCTTTCAGATTTTGCCAGTCTTGTGTCTTGGTCCAGACTGTGTTGCTTAAAGCCACTGCTCTGCACTAGAACTGTTGGAGGCTGTTGTGTTGTTACCCAAACAAGGCTTCCTCATCTTAGTGATGTAGTTTAGAAAAAAAGATGTAATCACCTATACATACTTACTGCAGTCAACGTTGTTACTGCCAACTCAGCTTGAATTCTCTGCAGCATTAGCACAATAGAGATGATGATGATAATAGGAGGGAGTGAGTGAGTGAGTGCAGGGGCAGGGAGAAGCCAATGTGGGAGGCTGACAAGGAAACCTCCCAATGAAGCTTAAAGGAGACAAACCAGATAGGTGTCAACAAAGATGCTGTACTGTGACGGTGGGAATGATGAAGGTCAGTTTGAATGTGCAAAGCAGCCGGCAGGAAATGCATCGCTGGATTTTAATTAGAACACTATGCACAAAACTCTCATTAAAGCTTAATGCTCCAGGCCAAGTGTAGAAGTCTCGGTCTCTCCCTCCTGTCTTAATACATATGTCCCTGCAGGTGGAGCTGCCTGTGGTACACGCAGCAGCCTCCGCTGACTTCAGCTTTGGCTCACGGTGCCTCGTTTGACCTGTCATGTGTGGTTTATATACATGAGCTCTGGCATGCACCGTTGTTTTCAAGACATTTGCTTTCTCATCATTCCTGAGTCTCTTCTTCTCATTGGACTGGTTGGAGCCAAACAGCCAATACAATTATCTCTCCGGCCAGAGGATGGTGACATGAAATGAACAGGCTGAATCAGCTGTAAAGCTGTTTGGCGGAGTTTCTCTTCCCATTGACGGTGCATCTGCACCGTTCGCAGGGAGTCAAGGAACGGTCATAGACAGTAGAAGGGCAGACAGACCTGTGGTATGTCCTCGGCTTCATACTCCTCTCTCTCTTTAATCAAGTTTTTCACAACCTTTTTGATAAAATATAATCTTCCATTCATTTGCCACAGCAGTGGTTGGGAATCACTTCTCTCATCTACCATCTTTATACTAACATGGTATCAGTAACATATATTGCTAGTTAAAAGTTGGCTAATTTGTTGTTATATATATTGGTGGTATTTGGGAACAGGAGAGTCTCATCAATGTTGTCATTGTTTTAACATCTTTGGCCTGTATTGAGCTACATCTGTTTTAGCTTTGATTTCCTGTTTCATCGCTGTCTGCCCTGCCACATTATTTATATATGAAGATGAAGCTATATTTTGAGATATTTATCGAGTATTTATTTATACTTATTTTGCGGTTTACACTTATTTCGTTGTACATTTCTTTGGTCAACATTTAGCTAAGCTTTAGATGTCTGTGGCCAACCTTGAATTTTTTATTTTAGTGTTTTACTCATCTGTTAAAACAAACAAAAAAACTGGTAACTTCTACTGCATTTATGCTGTGTCTTGTGGTTACTCATTTTTTGATAGTATAGTTTAAGGGCTAATGACTTCTGGAATAAAAACAACATTTAAATTATATCTGTTCCTTGGTATGGCCTTTATTTATTGGCTTGAAAATGTATTGTAGCTGTAGTAAAGGTGTTGCTTGAGTCTGCAGTGAAAACATGACAACGTCTTGGGTGAAAACAGCTTTAGAGTTTATGGCAGACCTACTGTAGACTGGTACCACTATGCATTCCATAGCATTAGTTTAAACTCCTCCTTAGTGCAGGTCACAGTGCAACTAAACTGTTTGGCCTAAAATGGTTGTGAAGTGGGAGGGAAGGAGTGGGGGAGTCAGTTTTTGTTATATTCTCAACACTCACACATGAACTCAAAATACATTGTAGCTATAATTGATTTGTGTTTTCTTTCATTAGAGTAACTTCTGGTTTCAGCAACAACAAGGCATTTGTTCAGTAGGTTTATCATAGTTGGTGCCAGGAATTACATTTCAACTTTTCCAAAGGTCATCAATGATTTGTTGTACATACTTTTCTAAGTGATCACTAACTGGACTCCGACTGGCTCAGTTGTCTGGAGACTGCGGGGCCCATAACATTCTCCTATCTGTTTTTGTCTGGACAACCTTAAGAGGGTTTGGAAGATTGCCTGGGATCATTATCTTGTTGGAAAACTTAGATTCAAGTCAGCCAGCCTAAGCCAGAGGGTACTGCATTATCCTGAACTATGTGGTGATACAGTTCCTCCTTCATGATACCGTGTACTAGAAACACCTGCAAATCATCCACATACCATGGTACACCAAGATTTTCCAAATAATTGTAGTATTATAGTCTGATCTTTTTTTTTAATTTGTTTGCAAAGTATTTCAATGCAGTATATTAATTGTGTACCAATTACATATATAGTATATGTATTTATTTATATATGTATATAAATGTGTGTGTGTGTGTGTATGTCGAATGAGTACCCTGTAGAGATGCCCTGTAAGAGTAAGTGAGAGGTTATGAACAGGTAGATATACTTTTGACACATACTGTAGTACTGGTGAATACTGCTGCATACTTTATGTTCAAATAAACCTTCTCATAAACAATAATAAACAAAGATGCCCTCATCAAAACACCGTCTACAGATTTAGCTGCACTTTAAAGGACCGTCTGTCGTGTCGCAAGTCTCCTGAAAATCCGACTACGTGCCTGGCATAAGAATATGCAAGTATATTGAGTGTGTTATATATATTTAATGACACTGGAACAAACAGTTCCAGAATGTACTAGAGTTTTTGCCCTGGCAGAACTGTTGTTGCAGCGCTGCCACTCACAGGACGCAAACAGCATTCCTGTAGGACCATGTCTGTTTGGGGAGTTTTTACACAGTGACTACAGGCAGCAAATGAATCAAGTGATATTTCAGTATCTTCTGGCACAGCAGCAGCTGCATAGTTTAACATTTCCTGGGAAGATGATGTTCAGATACTTCTGAGAACGTGGGAGGAGAAGGTGGAGACATGGAAGTGGAAAATGAAAAAGGAGGAGGATCCCTGCATGAACTGAGGTATTCCCCTGATGGGTCGGAGGTAGATCTTCTCCACCCCATCTGCAAGTGAGGGCTGAAGCTGTCAAACAGCAGAGTTGACCAGGACAGTTGTCAGATGAAGATCTCATCCTCACCCTCCTCTCATTCCATCGATTCCTGTTCGTTCTCTTGTTTGCGCTGGGAGACTCTCACTGTCACGTTTCCACGGCAGGTGAGACAGCATTCAACCGTCTGTGCGATACTGGAGCGAACAGATAAGATAATCTGTTGTACAGGTTTATGTGATGGAGAGGACTTTTTAATGCAGAGTAGCTGATTGAGGTAGTGATTTCTCTGTTGTGAGTGTAACGCCTCAGATTGTTTCTGTTGTTGTGAAGAGTAGAATTGCTGTATAAAGATTATAAAGAATATAGACTGAACTAAACTTACAGAGATTCTGGTGCAGCCTCAAATTCAGAAAGTCATTGAAAATCCAGGCAGATGTTTGAGTGTAAGGCACTGTGGAAACCTGAGTGAGGAAGTTTGACTGTTGTTTGGATGTTTTCTTTTGTTTATACTGCAGCACTGCTATGTCTATGAAATGGAATATTAAATGTTGAATGATGTTATTATCAAGTGTGTCTACGTTTTCCTTGTAGCAACATTTGAACGCTGAGATGCTCCTCAACATTTGTCTGTGACACGGGCTGTAAGTGAAGTTGTGTAGAACAGGGTTTCAGTGGATTCCAATCATTTCACATTACTACATAAATACTACACAGCAGAACGGTGACACAGTCCGTAATTACTGCTGTTAGCATTATTCCAATACAGATGTATTGGAGTAGTTGTCCTGTCAGCATACCTGCTCTTCCACTGCACTGGCTCACACTCATTCTTAGAAAATGAGTGCCGCCCTCTCAGGCAAGTGTTTGCCTCCTGCATCATTAGGGGCCGGTTTACTGCAACCAAATAGACCGGCTGTGCATCGGTGGTTGTTCAATGGCTGCTGCACATTCCATGACAAATAGTTCGGAAGTAATGTGGCTAAAACAAAGGCCATAGAGCCCGCACGTGTTCTAATTAAGGGAGGCTGATGAAGCCCTGCAGTTTCCAGGAGCACTCCTGTGTCAGTGTGTGTGTGTGTGTGTGTGTGTGTACTCTACCTGTTTGCTAGTCATCGTGTTCCTTGATTGCTTGATTTGTTGTTGTTGTTTTTTTATTATTATCTAAGTACTGTTTTGTTGTTGGTGTTTGCAGTGTAGCTCAGCATCATTTCACTTCGATCCACCCTGTGAACTTTTCTGAAATGTCACCTCATACATTTTTCCGTCCTGCTCTGTTTGTTTCCCCCCACTTTACTGCATGATGATGCAGTGAGACACCGCTCTCACTTGATGTGTTTTTCTCTACACTGCAGCTGCCCCTCAGCAGCTTCCTCCAGTACTGCTTCACTTTTATGGATACAAAAAGTCCTTGGCTTATTTTGGAACTCTCTTAGTGTACATAAGTAGCTATGTCACTCAGCTACGCTAACACGGTGACATCATAATCCTGCATATAAAAGAAATGAGTCTGATTTACACTTGGGAGTCATAATGAGGAGCAAAACGTTCCCCCAAAAAAGCCCAATCTTTTAGAATATTCACAAAACTACTGTATGTTGTACATATATCATCCCCGTTACTTGCTTGCGTGTTAATTGCTTTAATTTTACCATCCCTAAATGAATAAAGAAACTCAATCTCAAAACCAAAACTGATTAATTGACAATGAAATGAAATGAACGTGCTGTCAATTCAAATATAAATTCCAATATAAACATCCACAGTCAACCACAGGCAGAATCATGGTGACATATATCAGCACCGCTAACGACCTTTCTGTTTCTTATTCTTTCCTGTGACAGTAACACATGTTTACGTTCAACTTAAAACAACGAACAGCTTCATCTGGTTGAAATCAATAAAGCTTGGTGAGCTGGCTCTCACGGCTGAGTCCTACCTCCTGAGTCAAGGCGTATAAACCTGATTTTACTGATGTGCCTGCAGCATCCGTAGATTCTCCACTATTGACTGTAGCATCCTTATGAGCTCACAGCATTCATTCAGTTTGTTTATAACCTAATTTTGCAGCCAAATAGAAATATAAAAACAGAAGGGACATTATCAGGCTGTATGAAGATTAATGATGTTTTCCCTCTTCCATTTTGTTTCTCACTCTTTCTCTTTTTTTCCGTTCTCTCTGTATCCTGCAGCCACAACCTGAGGAGTACATCTTTTCGGCATCCAGTAACAGGACAGATTTCCCCTGAAAACACAGAATACACGCTGCAAGACAGGTACATGTGTCTTTTATTGTTTTCCACACAATGCAGCACACTGTTTTATGGAAGGAGAGGTCAGTTGAAGGTCAAGCAGTGGGAGGTTGGAAAATAAACCATCCCTGATAAAGTATGAATGTCACCGTGGGAGAACCAGAAGGATCTAGAAGAGTCAAAACAGCTCCACAACATCTGGAGTTGTGGAGCTGTCTCATGGATATTCAGATATACTGTAGTTGATATAAAGTCCGTTTTAACCCATGTCAGTTGTTTGTCTCGGTGTCCTCACTCATACAGCAGAACCTTCATTCTAATCCAATGTGAATCTTTTTTCCTTTCTGCCCGATGAAGATGACTCCATTTTGACGTGATTACGGTGTATTAATTACTGCCGTGTCATTGGATTAGACCTGATAGAGTGCTAAATACCGGGGTTGCCATTTCATTTATATTCGCAGTGACACAATAGTTAATTCACCCTCTCTAATCTCATCCCTCATCCGGTTAATCCATCAAAGGTGTGTGGCATCTTTAAAGCACAGGATAAACCAGTAGGTGCTTGATGGTATTTAAGGTACCTGGTGAAATCAATCACTACTGAGAGAAAATTCCACCATGTGTGGAAACATGTTGACTTAAAGGCATGTGACCTCTACGTTTTCAGTATGTTTTGTAAGGGCAATGCCAAAACTGAGCGTGCTTTTTTTCCCCACCACGGAACAAATGAGAAAATGAGTTTGAACAGCCTTCTTCTACTGATTATCAAACACGATTAATTTGCTAAATTTACAATGAATTGCTAATTCAAAACACCTAAGTTCCTGTGTAGCAGAAGATGCAGCAGCATTGTCTTTCGTCTTGCTTGTTGTTGTGTGATATGAAATATTGCTTCTCTCCACCACATGCCACAGCAAATCTCTGGGGGAACTGCCTCAATGACAGAAGCAATAAAGCGAATGAAAGCTTCACATAAAACAGCTGAGTTCATTCATGTGACAGAAACATCCTGTGATAACGTTATCTGTTGTTCACACTGAAAACACTGTCAGGTTATGGTCTCTCTTTTCTGTCTGTGGACAGTGTAGAAGTGGCTGCAGAGAGTCTATGTGAATAGGTGTTCTGACTCCATTTATGAGGAAAATGTTTATTTATATAAGTGATAAGTTAATAATCTCAAGTTCTTCATCCAGGTCCTGTAGATTTCCAAGTTGTTCCCATTTATCCATGTAGAGGAAAATAACCAATATATCAGACTTGATGTCACCCACTATATTTGTTGGAGGGCTGGAAATTTTCTGGACAGACACCTTATGGGCTGGACGTTGGAATAAAATAAATTCAGTCAAGTCAAATTTTTGTCTAACATTATTTTTTTATGTTTAGTTTGGAATGCCGTCATGGGCCGGATTGTGTGGTTTAGTGGGCCAGATTATAATCACTGCTGTTGTCTGTTTCTACCCATCAGTCTCAGCGAATTCCTGCGTTGTTAAGTTCTGGAGGGTTTTGTATCACACTAGGTCAGAGCTGTCTTTCATGTTTTGGAGAAAAAAAAGAAATGAGATACAAAAAACGTTGTGTGACATTAACAGCGCTGTAAAATCCCAATGTCAAAAAAATGTAAACACAAATACAATGAAGCTACATTTCATTTGTTCATTTCATTTTTTTTTGTTTGTAAAAATACAGAACCAAACAACTGTTATTTTTACGGTAACATTGTGTTGAGTCATATATTTCTTTGTAGAATTTATAGACAAAAATTGAAAAAACCAACAAACAGTACAATTAAAATTACAAAACATCAGTGTTAAACCACCAGTTAGAAATTCTAGTAATACTTTAAAGAGGAATAGAGAAGAAAATGTAGACTACAAAAACAATGGGGGCATCTATTTTTGTTCCCCTGGAGGAAATTTCGAATTGCTTTTCAACAGCTTTTCATCTGTTGAAATACATCATTAATTTTAATACAGGGGTTTCTCTGACACTCTCATTGGACTTCACAGGTTATGAATTCTATAGTAATGCTGCCTGTTTCAGTGTAATTAATGTACTTCACATTGAAAAGCGTGGACATGTGTGCGTTTGTCCAAGTGCCAGGTCGTGTGACAGGTTGTGCAGCTGTGTCAGGAAATGACCATATCCTTTAAACGTGAAAGCTCAGCCGATGGATTTTCTGTCCAAGTGCATGTGTCTGTGAGGGAGGACGGTTCATCTTCCGTCTTTCTGTTTTCATATTTGTCACCTACACTGTCCTCTCTCCTGCAGAATAGAATTCCGCATGTCCAAGTCAGCAGTCAACCACAGGTCGCCCAGCATGGTCACACAGTCCACCAAGGAAGTGACCCCAGCAGTGTTGGAGGCAGCCTCAGGGTCAAAGGTGAGTTTTAAGTGTTTTTCCATTCAATCTCAGCTCTTTCCTGTAGAGTGTCTTGAGCTGCTGGTGTTTTACTGTGGAACCTAATCTGTGAGAGAGACACGTTGTGTGACTGGGGTTCTCCATTTGATGAATTCACCTCATCAACCTAAAGACATGATCTTTCTTTGATTAATGGTATCATTGGGCAACGGTTCAAGTATTTCAGTATGCTCATAATCCTCTCCCTGGTGACCTGGGAATAGATCTGAATCCAGTTTGACGGATTTGTTGATGTTGTACAAAGTACAAAGTAGAAATGAGTGCAAGCAACAAAAATGCATCAACATCATGAGGACTAAAATACACAACTGGCAACAAACCTAAATCAAAGAAATGTCTTTGGGTAATGAACAGTGTGACTTGACCTTGTACATGACCTGACGTGAATATAAATGTTTGTACTGTCAGTGCAGAGCATCGTAAACGGAGCGTTAGCCTGTCACCAAGCTTTGTTTTTGTTTTGAAAAGACTGAATATTAATATAGTTTGGTGCAATATATGTTGACAGAAACGGAGGTAACTGACTTTGCAGTATTTTATACAACAGCCATCAGTAAACACATATCTTTTTTTTTTTTTTGCAGAGCTCACGAGGTTCAGGGAAAGTGCACAGTTTTGGAAAAAGGGATCATTCTATTAAAAGAAACCTCAACGTCCCGGTGGTGGTGAGAGGTTGGCTTTATAAACAGGTGAGCTGCAGCCAATCTCAGGTCACTCTGCGGATCATGTTGATGAATAGAAGAAATATCACAGTCCAGAATGTCAGTGTGATACATCTTCTCTGTGAAGAGTGCAGTTTGTCACGCTTAAAAAAAACAAAAAAACTTAACAGCGAGAAAAATTCTCTCTCAGTGTGTGTTTGCTGTGACCTTGTCAGCTCAAGGTGAACGTGACAGTTGATATCATCCTTCTCTGCCTTAAAGCTTTTACCACTAATCACTTATTTTATCCAGACTATGATGTATGGTAATAAAAAAAGAATATTAAGAGTGTCCTTGCTGTGCACAACCTTAGGAGTCGTTCAGAAAAAATCTATTACATGAGGGTTTTTTTTCCCCATGAGAAGGATGTCTGAGTCCAGTCATGTTGTGTTTGACCTCCAGGACAGTTCCGGAATGCGACTGTGGAAACGGAAGTGGTTTGTTTTGTCAGACTACTGCCTGTTTTACTATAAAGGTGAGTCTGTGAAGTTACTTTTTAGTAAGAGTTGAATGAATTTTAGTGCTTGTAAAAAAAAAATGTGATTGACAAGTAAAAAAAATCTGACTGACATGAACAGCCTGGTCTTTCTGCCACTTCTCGGTTTTTGACTCGAGTGTTTTGTCGTAGGATGTGAATTGTGCTCACGTTGCCATAGCATCCGTCTACTTCTCTTCCCCTTCAATTAATCACACTGAATAATGGATCACGCCACACGCCACCTTGTGCCACATGTTGACTCATGGCCACACACATCCAGCCCAAAGTCAGACACGAATTATTTCACGCTTACCTGCTGATCTTTCTGCTGGTCATAAATCATTTATTCACTCCCAACAACGTAGAAATCAATAAACTTTGAACATTTTCTTGTTTTTTTGTTGCTGAGATGCTTTAAAATAACATTTTTTTTCTCTTTGTTTCGTCTTCACAGACAGTCGTGAGGAGGCGGTGCTGGGCAGCATCCCTCTCCCCAGTTATGTCATCTCACCTGTTGGCCCCGACGACCACATAAATCGCAAATACGCTTTCAAGGTATCACTGAAGTGGTGCTGGATTTTTATCCCACATGAACTGCTTTATCTATCGCTCCTGATACGGTGACATTTTATGTTGTTTTCACACTAATTTCTCTACATCTGTGCCAATAAAACAGCGCCTTTAACGGCGTAGTTTAAAAAAACATTAAATTAAATATACTTTTATTGTTCATATAAAACACACATTGTTTTCCCTAGGTATTTTATACACTCAAATGGTGTAAAAAATAAAGAAAAAAAAATTGAATTCCCAGAGAAGGAGCAGGAATAAAAAAAACATTAATTCCCGCTTGTTCAGCCTTGATTTAGGAACATCCAGAACCATCTGATGAGTTGACACAACGATTTGAAATGGACCATTTGAAACCCTAAGAAAGGGCATAAAATCCTGAAATAAATCCTTAAGTGGGCAGGGAGCCAGCCGGAGCACTGAAGCTAAACTGGAGTCGTGTGATATTGCTTTCTGGGATATCGAAGTTATGTAATCCTTTTCAAAGGGCATTTGGGGAGAAGGGCACATGTTTCCTGGTAAGATTTTGAACATTTTTATTTTAGATTATTTTTCTTAGAAAATAAATTAAATTCCCAGTAAACAAATCTGAATAATATATAGTATCTGGATATATATATTTTTAATAGCAGCAAAGCCTGTCTTTATGGATTACACCTATTGCTACAGAGGTGCTGCCTGTACCACTGACTCATCGTGTTGCACTGTCTGACTGTCTGACTGATCGTATGTCAGTCTGTTTAAGCTGTTCCACAATGTGTTGGAGAGGAGACAGCAGTGCATTCTTTATATGCACAAATATACTTTGTTCTTTTGCAGATATTTGAGTAGACGGACCGTGTTCGGTAACAGTGCTATCATCACTTGACGGATTTTCTTTCTTTCTTTTTTTGTTGCGAATTCTGCCCGAGGACATCAAAAGGATTTACTGCATGTCTTTTTTTGATGTGAACAGAGAGACAGTTGAGTTCTGTCCTGCTCCTCCTCTGGGGAAACACAGAACTAGTTGAAAGGAACAATGGTACCTGAATGTTTGATGCACCACTGCAGCTTCAAGGCGCTCTGTTGCAGTTCTTCACTTTCTTTGTACCCCAGCTTTTTATGTTGTCAGAGTGAGTCTGTGTGTGTAGAAGAGAGTGTGCGTGCCTGTTTACTACACTGTAAACAGACTCTTTCTCTGAGGAACGTTTTACATACAATGGCATTTGTGTGATAATTGCTCAGCAGAGAGACTTCATTACACATTCAGTCTTTTTCTGCGTCTCCTCCCGCCCATCAGCTGCAGAGGTTTGAGGAAATGAGCCTCCCAGTATTTAAGAGGTTCTTATTTCCCTCCCTCTCGCCCTCCCTCCCTGCCTCCCTCCCTCCCTGAGCTGTCATGCGTTACAGAGCAGGAGATTTCATTATGTGCATTGCATCGAGGTGCTTTGGAAAATCTCAGTTACTGCATAGTAAGCATGCGGCTGCTCCGTACACAGTGCGTTTGACAGAGGGCTGCTCTTGTTTCTGTTGCAGCCACTCACATGTGCAGTAAATCACAGACTGCAGTGTGCCGTGCCTCTGAAGTTGTGTGTTGGAATAATTATTCACTAAATTGATTTGTTGGGCAGCAGATGAGTGCAGACGAGGTCAACCCAGACCACGCTGTTCAGTGAGCTTCCTATTTACGTGATGTGTTTAGTACGTTGTCTCATTGATTTCTAATAATATTTCCTAATGAACTAAGACAGAGAGACTCTGGTGTTCTGTGACTTGGTTTTGTTTTTCTGTTATTTTCCCCCCCTCCCCCCGCTCATCTCACTGTGTCTCTCTCATTCCCTGATGGTCAATTGCCTTCCATTGTGACCTGGGTGTGTGTGCACGGGCGGAGTGTGTACTGTTATCTGCGGGCGGCCATCCTGAATCACACAGGCTTCCTGTCTTGCATGAATAGGTATTTGTTTCACTTCAGCCTCCTCCGTGGCCAGCCCTCCTCAGCTGCTGTCATATTCACCTCATCTGCTTTTACGTCATTCTCCCGGGTGGTGAATCCATATCAGTGAATGTGCATTAACATTGCCTACAGTCATGGCCAGATCAGCAGACTCCCAAATATAGTTGGTGACTCCTGCTGCAGAGGAAGTGCAGTTTGTTATAGTAAACAATTTTTCTCATAACATTGATTGGACAAATAACAGGAATGAAAGTCAGCACACGCTGGTCTCTTTGCATGTGACCTCGTACCTATCTGACCATAGTCAGATACACACAGCCTGATGCAAACCTGCTGTCTGGTTCCTATTTCTATCTTCAACATTGATAAACACGTGGGATGTCATTTGAGTGAAGATCCGTTCAGCTGTTTTCCTGCTTCTGGATTAAGGTGTTCAGTCTCATGACAGTAACCCATCTGATATCCAGAGTGTGGTGTTGTCTGTGTGTGTGTGTGTGTGTGTGTGTAACTTGTCTTCTCCCTTCACCTTTCCATGAACCAGTAACAGCAGCTGACACTGCCTCAAACGCTTGCTTACTTTGTAACTTTTTAAAACATTGTTTTTGTGGTGACCAGTAACTTAGAGAACAGTTGACTGGATTGATGTGTTGCCAATACCAGCTTTGTCAACATCAAGGGGTAGTTTTGCAGTCTTTTAATATATTTTTTTTATCTCCATCCTCTCTGCTCTTAATCTGTGTCTTTCACAGGCGACCCACACGGGAATGCGCTCCTACATTTACAATAAGAACTCTGTGATTGGCTCACAGGCAGAACACTGCGGGATGCGGACATATTTCTTCAGTGCGGACACACAGGAGGACATGAATGGCTGGATCCGGGCCATGAACCAGGCCGCGCTGATGCAGCAGACTCACACTATAAAGAGGTTCGTCCAGTTTGATAGAGCAGCTGTATTATTTAATCACGTTGTGTTTTCACAGATCTGGGTATGATTTTAGATGAAAAGGATAGTTGTTTGATCACAGCCTCCCCCATTGGCCAAGTTAAACAGACTGATCGCACATAACACCCCCTGAACTGTTGTGTCAAGGTCTGTAGAAGAAAAGGTTGATAAAACAGGAGCAAAACATCATGAGAGCACCTCAATAAACAGGAGCAAAACATCATGAGAGCACACTTTGGAATTTTATATTCCATAGTGTAGTGGTTATCACACCTGCCTTACATGCAAAAGGTCCTACGTTCAAGCCCCAGAGGAACCACATATTAAATGGCACTCACTCTGTAAATTTCCCTGTTGTGGGACAAATAAGGGACTTTTTCAATATTCATTTTATTGAGTTATTCGTTGTTAAATCAGAGATTTCTTTTTTCTTAGAGATGTGGAAAAGGCAGAGAAAATTGCACAGCAGGCCGTGCCACAGAGCAGCCATGTCCACATTCACCGCAACACATCTCAGTCAGAGAGTCTTCACAGAGCTGAGAGGAAGCAGACGTGTGACAATGGTGTCAGACTGGGTCATGGCGAGGAGATGAGGTTTGGATTAGAGATTCAGGCGAGGTCCTGTCAAAATGAGGAACCAGTGGAGGAACTCTCTCCTGACTCCATGAACGGTGCCACCCACAAAACTGGACAGCCAACTGTGATCCAGGTCACTCTGCCGCCAGAACAAAATGGAAATGTGGTCTATCAGAGCGGCTTTGTTTCTCAAACAGACACTGAGAAACATGTGCAGAGGAAAAGTACGTTGGCACACGTGGAACAGTGGGTCAAAGTTCAAAAAAGGGATCCACCAAAGAGGTCAGTCCTAGTCAACATTATCAGTTTGATGTAACAGCAGTATGAATCATGAATTGAATTTCCTTGAGTAAATGCTTCCCTCTAGTGGCTAAAGTAAGCATATGTAAGAGCGCCGTGATGTCTTGTAATATCGTATGATTTATCTGTGATAGCTGTGTGATAATAATTTAAATAAATACATTTTTCTCTGTCTCAGTGCTCCTACTGCAGAGTTCAACCTCCCTCGGCGAACTCCCCCCTTAAAGCCCAAAGCCATCAATGTGGACGCCTCTTACCAGTCTTTGCCAAAGTCTTCTCGTCTTCCATCTGGCAACAACTCTCCTCCAACAACCTGTAAACTCCCCAGTGACTACAAGTACGCTCACGATCGCCTCAGCCACTTCCGCATGTCCACTGAAGAGCGAATGGCTGCTAAGGAAGGGATGGTTTGGCAACTTTACGAGTGGCAGCAGAGGCAACAGTTCCGACACGGCAGCCCCACTGCACCCGTCTACACCGGCCCCAACTTCACAGACTCTTCATCATTCAGAGTTACCGTCGAGATGCCCCGGTCCATTTCTGTCCCTCCGTCCCCCTGTGAAGTCCCACCATCTGTCCCGTCCTCTTTTAAACCCCTGTCCCCCCGCAGGCCACACACGCCGTCCAACAGACGCACAGTCAAGCCCCTAGATGAAGTGGCGTCAGGGGACAACACACGAGCCAGTTCACCTGGACATATCTGTGCACATCTTTCTCAGGTAAGTCGCCTACTTGATGTGCCAATACATCTTCATTGAATAATTCATTGTATAATATGTAAAGCCTAAATATAAGTCAATATCACAACATCACAAGGGGCTGGAGACCCTCCCAGTTAATACAAGTCTATTCACAGTTTTACCGTTGTCAACTTAAAGTGAATATTGAACCAAATTCTGCATTTTCATGGTGAAAACCTACACACACACAAAAGGACAACATGTAAACAGACGTTTTTTCATCAACTACTGAAGCTTTTACTTACAAAGGCTGACTTAATTTTATCTTATATATACAGTATAATATTTCTACAAAACTAGCTGTATGCTTATGTTGAAATGATACAGTGCCTTAAGAATCACCAGGTATCAGAATCAAAATAATTGAATATATTCTAAACTTCAGAAAAGGAATTGACAAAGCTCACCAATTATTTATTATTATGATTAATATTATTATTTTTTATTAATAATGGTAAACATGGTTAAAATGGATTTATTTTTAGTTATTATTTTTTATTAATAATGGTAAACGTGGTAAAAAAAAGATTTATTTTTATATATTTTATTAGATATATTTATTAGATTTATATAAAACAATGTGGTGCAAACGCACTTGAATCAATGAACAGAGCTTTTAAATGTGTACTTTGCGCCACCTACCGGCCACAAGCTAAAGCTGGCCTTATCTGTACAAAAGTGCATATAAATGTGCTTGTCGTACAGACATTAAGGATATTTCCCTAAAGAAATTGAATTTTTTTCTTCTGAATTCCCATGTCTACATGATAATTAATAGAAGTTTTCTAAAACAGTGATTAACAGAGAAACTGCTGTGAATGTTTACACCATGAAACAGTTGTTGGTTTTCTATTTTTTTTTAAAGTAAACTCTCACCCTCAACTACTACCGCTGCACAGATACCACCCTTCATCAAATAATCAACTCCCACTCGGCGGTGCTTTCTGCTTGTTGACACAGTCACCCTCTCCCTCCACAGCAGTCTGTCATTGGCCTGGGATTTGAGTAAAATTTGCGATTTCACACGAAGAGAGGCAAATATAACAAAGGTCTCCTTCTCACAGTAGCTCTGGGTCAAGAGTGTGAGGTGCCCATTGATGTCAGTGTGAAGGGTGTGTTGAGCTCACAATGAACCATGGGAAGATCATAATGTGGAGCCTGAGAAGGCTCCAACCTCTCTGTGTTCACACTTTGATGCTCATGTGAATCACTCGCACATTCACACAGTCCACGCCCAGGACGACTCCACAGGTGGCGCAGGCGCATGCGGGCAACGGCTCATGATACCGCAGCGCTCCGACTGTAGCGCTATCGCCGCAGTAGACGGAGCGAGGGGACATCCTACCGTCCACACCCTGCGCTGCCTCCCCACCACACCCTCCACATGAGAAAAGGCCTCCCTCCAAACCCTCACCACATTCACCAGCACACACAGGCCTCCTAACCAAGCCGTTAGTGTTACACAAGTAAACGCAGATGCTGTGTTTTCTCCATCATTCACCCTGGTGTCAGGACAATAATTACAGCAGAGTGAATTACAATTATGGAGAAGAAAATAAAAAAAAAGAAGAAGAAGCTGTGGCAACAAAGGCAGTCTGTGCAAGATGATTAAAGTGAGAGGAAGGTCCCTGAGAATGAAATTCAACTGATTTTTACAAACTACTGTTTCCATGTTAGATCCAACTTACCTAGTACATCACCTAAGAATAACATATAAGGATTTGACACTCAAAATTAATACAACCAATATGCTGGGAGTTTCCAGGTAAGCAGGTAGGTAATGTGTTTGGGTGGTAATATTTTGGTTCAAAAGGCTGTGTCTATGCAAAGTAAGAAAGGCTGATGGCTCACAGTGTCTGGTAAACTAAAGTAAGTTGTCTTCAGGGCTGTGAAACAGTCTTTAGTTGATAGTGAGAATTCAGGAAGTGAGGAAAAAATTATTTTTTGGTTACATGAACTTCTCATACTTTTTTGGTCATTCCCCAATGTGGGGATTTTCAAGCTCCAAATGTATTAAGTAAGTGACACCAAGTAACTTCATAAGGGGATTTTCAAGCTCCAAATGTATTAAAGTGACACCAAGTAACTTCATAGTTTATAATGAAAAAAAAATCAATAAGATCAAATAACACAAAGTTTAAAAAAAGAGAAAATAAAGTTGTGCCATCATCACTTCAACCTTGAAAATGTCCTCCTGTTTGTCGGTCCACCTGGTATCTCCGTTCCTCACCCCACACTTTGAGAAGCACTGACTTAAGGAAATATCTAAGACAAAATATAGAGGGCATAAAAACAAAAAAAAATTAATATCAAATTTTTAAATTAATTCCTCGTTGGTCAGCGACACTAAAGCTATGTTTTTGGAAATCTCTCTCTTTCTAAAATCTCTATATAACGTACTTGATACTTGATAAATGAGCCAGGCGTCGGTGCACCCAGCTTCTTCTCTGTGGCTGTACTGTGCGTAGGTAATAGCGATGTGAACCTCTGTGGAATTTCCCTCAGAAGTGTGTATTATTAGTGGCTAATGTAAAGGGCCCAGGGCTCCAAGGCTCCCTGATAAACATCTCTGCTCCATCTCGAACATCAGCAGCCGTCTCTTTCTTCTGATCTCCCATTTAAATAAAAAACCTATTATACAGCAAAAATATAGTGGCATGGGAATCTCAGAGGGAATGGCTTACAGTGCTTCTCTTGCTGGTAGCAAACAAATGTTATTTTAGGAACGCAGGTTTGGTATAATTTATGTGTAGTTAATTAAATCTCTTGTTGTTTGTGTCCTTTTATGGTTCTGGGGTTCAGGCCTGGTTTTTCACTTATTCTGTGTGTTAAGCAAAAACGTCAAATTTTCTAAGCCCTGCAGGATCGAAAAAACTTGGGGCACACCTTGTTGGGAGAAGATGAGGGTTGATGAAAGGGAGAACAGGATAGATGAAAATATAAATCTGCTGCCTAGTCAGTTTTGTTTGAAGACTTGGGGGCAGTGGTTTTACTTTTCATTGGAAGTGAGAAGAGTAATTCCATCTCTGTTTGTCCACAGACTTCCCACTTACAGAGGAGGTCGGTACCAGCCATGGGCTACATCACGCACACTGTCAGTGCTCCAAGCTTACATGGAAAAACGGTACGACCCCTTCATCAACCTTCCCTGCATATCCTCACAGAGTCTTGTCATCGTTTTACTGATGTTCACCACAGTTTATCCAGTGAAACATATGGATAACTGAAGCATCTAGAGCAGTGGTTCCCAACCTTTTTAAGCTTGTGACCCCCAGCATCAGTTTGTCATTTTTCTAATGAATTACTAGCCATTTCAGGTGACACATTTAAATTCCTTGTGACCCCAGACCGGGTCGCGACCCCAAGGTTGAAAAACACTGATCTAGAGATAAATGTAGAATCTAGAGGTGACTGAGCTACTGTGAAATGTTATTGTCCTACGGTTGTGATCATCCTTGAGGCCAAAGTAAATAATTCCATGTATCAGCTCTAGCTTTTACATTTGTTCACATGTGCAGTGGACATCCCAGGCTCTTGGCTCTCAGTAGTGCTTTGCAGAAGCCTCTTTTCTACGTACATGGTTCTCAAATATTTTCTCTCATCCCCTCCTCTGGGTTTTCACTGGCCTTCTGGCCCCCTGAACTCTGGGTTTGGCTACAGCCAGAGGAGTTGACTCTACTCCTCATTCAGCTTCGGAGGCATCAGGCCAAGATGGCCAGTGTGCATAGTCCCAGCTATGCGTTCGCTCACCTGCAACACCACCAGCACAACGGCCTTCTGGGTCCCAGCATGCAGGTCAGGGGCTCCTATACTGGCCCTTTACCCTCTTCAGCAAACTGTATTGTCAGTAAACACCAGTGCATTGTGGTGCCCACCACCCTTGCCAGTCCCATTCGTTATATCCCATTATGCATCAAAGACTCCATGCCTGCTGGTCTTGTTCATTAATATTGGCCTGGACTGCTAAGACAGACATTTAGCTACACTGTCGGCTAATATTAGCTTGTTTTTGATATACTCTTGTATGAAACATTTAAGGCATGTATCTTGGTAACTGTGCCTGTGTTTAATATTTCACATTTACATGTTCTGTGGTGTGCATAAGTCTGGTTTCACCGCAAAAAAAAAAAAAAAGACCATGGGTGAAATGTTTAGGTAACAGAACTTCAATTCAGTCGATGACTCAAACTAGGTAAAATACAGACGAAGTTTGTTAGAAATAATAATATAATAATAGCTGTCAGTGCTGCAGAATTACAAACAGTGGCCATGTTTATATTTGAATGAACATATAAAATAAAATAGGAGAATGTCCTCTAAACTAAAGACTGGTTCTAAAATGTAATATTTGGTAAGATTTATAATACTACACGTGTCCATTATTAAGGATGATGTATCTGGCTCCTAGGGTAAAAAAACATAAAAGTAGCCACCAGTGAAGACTTGTGCACACCACCGTACATCTGTGTCCTCCCTGATCAGTCTTCAGTCATCTGCAGCAGCCGTCAGGCCACAGTTTCTGTGAAGAATCTGTTTGTAAACAGTGGAGCTGCTGCGGTGCTGAGCCCTGACAGCTCCACCCTGTTTGTAACCATCCAACCATACTCTGGCCATTCTCTTCTCTGAAGGAGCGTAAACACCACATGTCATGCAACCGACCTGTGTCGCATGTCGTAGGAGTTCAGACATGAGACATCGAACCATCTCAAAATCCACGATGATCTAATTACAGTTTGGTTTTACACTCTGTAGATAAAAATACAGAGGTGAGAGTGAACTGTAATTAGGTCCCTGTTAATTAAAGTTCACTGGGCGAAGCCTAAACGGCTAATAAAGGCCTTACGAGTCAGTCTGGTTACCCATTATCCTTTGCATCTTCATTTCAAATGACTTATTTCTCCACTGCTCATTTCAAGGCTGATGATACTTACATACAACTGAAGAAGGACCTGGAGTATCTAGATCTGAAGGTGGGCCCCAGCAACCAAGTCGCCACTCTCATCCTTCCCATCTCCTACTTGGTTTCCCGTCCGTTCTGTTCCTGTAGTTGTTCCTGCTCCTCTCTGTCTTTTCACTGTTCTCTTTCACTTCCTACTGTCAGCGTCCAGTGGAGCTAACACCATGTCTTATCACCCGAATAACACAACGTCACAATGAGTTGATAGTCGATCTGACCAGAAATCCAAATTGACAAGATTAAAGGATACCTTTATGTTCATTTTCCACTATGATGCATGTGTTGACCTTGGTTGACTTGGAATCGGAACAGGAATGGAAAGAGACGCACTTTAAGACATGATGTTTAATGATAGTTTATTAATAAACAGTTAAGTCATTTCTGAATTCAAAGTCATTGTGCCAGTTTGATATCAATGGACATAGCCTGGTTTTATAATTTATAAAACTCTAAACCTCCTCTCTCAGTTCTGGTCCACACTTTCCTACTTTTACTCCTGATCCTGGTCCATTCTGTTGACTTATATTTTTAAAACTACAAATTGACTACAATTTGATTTAGTCCTCGCACAATGGGTTTGAATCTCTAGTCCAGGTGTTTGCCACTGCTGCAGTGTAACAGTCATTTCCATCATTAAGCTTCTCGTGTTGAATGGGATGCATTTGGGGAAATTGAGAAAGATTTCCCGCTTGTTTGACCTGTGAAGCTCAAAGCTCGCTTTGAGATGTGGACTGACCGACAGGAAGTTGTCATTCCAAAGCATTTACTGCATGCTGTTTGCTTTGCTGAATGAAACTGAATGTCTTAGTGGGTTTAGGTTACGATCATACGGATAAGTCTTTACAAAGACAAACGTTTACACATTAACTACATGGAAAAAGTGGACATTGGTTTTAACATAAAATTCTTTGGAGAAACAAATCCGTGGCTTAAAAGGAGCTTCATATGAAATGGAAATCAGTGAATAAACAGATCAGATAAACAAAATCTTCCTTTTCATTTTACTGTAACAGAAACATATAACATATATATATTTCTAACAATACATTCAGGTTAAAACGATATCAAACAAAGCCAATCGAAGATGCACCCTGAAATGATGCATGTTATTAGCATGTTTAAATCAGAATAAAGAACCTTTTCTGTTTTGTTGCATCTACTGAATGACATAACCCAAAAGATAGATGCAGATTATTACGACAATTATTTTCTTTTATTTGATGAAGTTATCTGTTGAATGTAAAAAACAAAGTTTAAATCCTTCATCCTTAAATTTTTCCATCATGATTTTTAATTTGAAGATTTGAAGCTCTTTTTCTTCTAAACAAGTCCTAAAAGTATATTAAATCATTAACTAAATGTGACATTATTATTGTATTTGATTGTGTATGTAGCCAGCACCTGACTTTGGTGCCTCCACTACAGCCACCCGATTGTCCCGTCCACTTTTTACATACAGTCAATGGCTTTAGCAGCCTTTTTATTTTTCTGCTTCCCATTCATTTCATTTGTCATGCAGTCCCCTGCTGTATGCTGAAGACATGCACACGCTCTGTTCCAGCAACTGGCAGCATGGACTTCTGCGATATGTCAGTTCTGTCGTCTGATTACTGATGATAAACATTTGATGTGTGGCTGTTGGGGATTTTAGGTCACTGGACGAGAGAGTTTAAAAAAACAAAGACCCTCCAGGCCTGTGAAAATAGCAGAGAGCGATGCTGATGTAAGTGAATCATCATGGTGTAAGGAAAAAAAAGAAAAAGAAAAAGAAAACCAGTCTGATAAGAACTTTGTTTATGCGCCTTTTTCTTTTTCTTAAGATCTCCTCCTCTGAGTTCTCCACTACAGAGAAGCAACTGACTTTACTATGTGTTTTAGTGTGGGTTTTTTGTGTGGATGTGTGTTTGCGTGTGCACTTAAGTTGTGGTAAACAGAGGCGGCGAGGGGAAGGGAACGTATGTACACTGCAACACTGTGGGGACATCCATACACACTGCACAGTGAGGGCCTGGAAGTACAGACCACAGCTTTTATTTTTTCCTCCCTGCAATTTAAAGAGAAAAATACATGTAATGGGAGTTTTAGATGTTGAGCTGTTAAATTTTTCAGTTTGATTTGCCTTGATTTCTACTCGTTTCATTCTTTGTTTTGTGCTGAATGGAGGTAAATCAGATGGATGTCCTGGCTTTTCATCATTAGCATTGTTCCACTTTAACAATTTATAAGAAATTGCCAGTAAATTTGTCCACTCCATAAATATTTCATGCAATTAAAAACAACAATATACGGCAGCGGCAAAAATATAAACAGCTTAATAATTAATTGAACAGAATAATAAATAGATCTGAGAAGGAAAAAAAAATCCACTGTGTGCGAAACACTGTGAAGTCTGCAATCTTCTGCTGTTTTCATAAACACATAACCCATTTCTGGGAAAACAAATCTGCTACTTTCATTTACCATGTTTGTTTTGCACCAAAAGTGAATTTAAAAGTATGGATTTTTGATAATGATTACTCATAATGGGTGTCAGCACAAATAAACACCAAATTTGACATTTAAAAAAAAAAAATCTTTTGGAAATTCTCACTACACCGACGCAAAGAAATCTTCTAGGATTTGTATCCGGACCAGTCTGACTGACATATTTACACACAGTGAAGACAGTAGTCGATCAATTCGTCTCATGTGGCTGCGTTGGTGAAAACGAGTGGAACAAAGGTTAAATAAACAGTCAATATTTGTTCTGAACGGGCTGCATCTCATTAGTCCATTCAATTTTCTATTCCCTTTGTTTTTCTATGCGTGATAATATAATAAATTACCAGCCAATGACCTTCACTGTGTGCCATTTTAAGGCTGTGCCATCTCTGCATCTTTAATGTCCTGCCACCTTGTTTATTTAATGTTGTCACCTTCAGGTGAAATTAAGTCGACTGTGTGAACAAGACAAGATTCTTCAGGATCTGGAGGCCAGGATACGCACTCTGAAGGAAGACAAGGTTTTCATTTCATACTCATATCTGTTCAAGTCGTTGGTCTGTTGTGTGAGAAGTGTTTCGGTTACAGCTGTGTTTTTATAACCATATCAAGGACAAGCTGGAGTCTGTGCTGGATGTTTCCCACCAGCAGATGGAGCAGTACAGAGATCAGCCGGCCCACACTGAGAAGATCGCCTATCAGCAGAAACTACTACAGGAGGACGTGGTGCACATCAGAGCTGAGATCTCCACAGTCTCCACAGTAAGATCTAGACCGGACTCACTCACATTTTTCACTTGATCCTTGTATTTTATCGAAGTTCAATTTTAAATTCTCTGCTTAATTAAATTAAATGTCAGAAAATGTAATTTAAAATGTTCAAATATTATCACTTCATTTATCACAAACTTTAATGTATGAACATTATTTTCTATTTTATTTATTTTTGTTTTCCTCAAATTTCACAGTTTGACATTGTTCCTAATGTATTTTCACTCTGATACTGATCTCACTGTATATTTAGAGTTGGACAGGAGCTGTGTTGGGGAGAGGTCTGACTAACAATAAGTCAAAGTGAATTCAGGTAAATCTATGATTTTTACTTTCTTTTGCAGGAAATGGAGAACGCATGGAATGAGTACAACCGTCTGGAGAGAGACGTGGACTGGCTGAAGTCTACGCTGCAGGGACAAATGAACCGCTGTGACCTGACACAGGTCAGGCATCATTATTGTGTTTGTCTGATGCAGTGCGCAGTGCGCTGACACGTTTGCATGTCTGTGTGTTCCTCTGAGAGCAGCAGGAGAAAGTCCAGATCAGAAAAGAGCTGTGGAGGATTGAGGACGTCATCGCAGGTCTCAGCTCCAGCAAAGCCAACTTTAAAGTCACCATCTCCTCTGTTACCAACCCAGGTGAGATAAGAGCCTCCTGTAGGAGCTGATCATCGTCTTGGGTTTGCTGTCTGATCTGTGCAGCTGTATCTTATTATTAAAGCTCTTAATCAGACACTAATACACTGAACATCTCCCGTGAGGAAAGTAAGTGCTGTCTTTACTGTGCCTGTGTGTGTGCTTGTGTATGTGTGTGTGTTCAAGTTACTTGTTCATATACAATCATTTCCCCCAGAGAAGAAATTTGTGCCTTCAGTGTCGGCATCATCAGTGCCTTCTGTGTCTGGGAGCCCGTCTGCTATGGAAATGAGACTGTCCCACTCCCAGCTCCAGCACAGCCCCCACCTCAGCCCCAGCAGCCACACCCCCTCCCTGTCTTCCAGCCCCAGCTTGCACCACTCTGCTACCATCAGCAGTGGCTTTAAATGGGTGAGTGGCCTCATCCACAGACGTAACCTTAGCTTGTTGTTACAAACTACACATTTGTGACTCAATTTAGAATCGTAAATAATTAATGAACATAATGGCATAAACCTTGAAATTATTTTATATATATATAAAGTTTAGTTTGTAGTTTAGTATTCGTATTTAAAATACATATTTAGTGTAAATAATCATCCTACTTCAGGAAAACCTGATAAATTACTGACCAATTTACCAGTCAGTGTAGTTGCAAATATATGAGAAACAAAGTCAAATTTTCTATTGGAAGTGATAATTAAAAAGGATGTACATCCATATCTCTTCAACTGGCAGTATTGAAGGCACGCTGCCTTCACCTGGCTAGTGTTCTAGATCAGTGTTTCCCAAACTTGTTATCTGGGGACCCATATTTTAAAAATCACAAACCTTTGCGATCCAAGTCAATATTCATTGATTCATAAATCCCTGGAAAACATGATGTGCGACCCATCTGAGGGCCGCGACCCAGTCTTTGGGAAACAATGTTCTAGATGACACTATCAGCCAATCAAATTATATATAGCTTCTCTGTTTACGTTTAGCTTTGCCAGGTGTAGCACCTTTTTTAACATCTAGAGAAATCTAGCACCTACAGATATCCAAAGCCTAAAGACAAATCTAGAACCAGAAAGCTCTAGAACCTAGCAGAGAAATCTGGAACCTAGAGAAATCTAGAAACCAGAGAATCTAGATCCTTGAGAAATTTAGAGCCGTTCCAGCTGAGAGTGTGTCTATAGTCTTTGTCCATGACATAGACTGTATGGTTGGTAAGTGTTTGTCTCCCCTGCATCCACAGACTCCTGTCTCTTTTCTTCTGTTGATAACCAAATCATATAAGTAAATAGTCCAAGTACGAAGTACCTTGAACATTAACCAAATACTCTCATATTTCCTGTTCTACAGAAGTCACATACCTGTATGAAGAAAATGCTTATATGGAGGTAATATATAATATTAAAAATTGTCCTGTGTGCAGGGCGAGGAAGATGTGCCTCCAAGACCTCCTCTACCTCAGCTGTACAGTCCTGAAGAACATCCTCCTGCTGTGCCACCGTTGCCTCGGGAAACCACAGTCATCAGACACACTTCAGTACGTGGCCTCAAACGACAGTCAGACGAACGCAAGAGGGACAGAGAGATTGGCCAGTACACTAATGGAGACAGTAAAGTAAGCACTGTACACCATAACGACTGTGGAGTTCACACGAAGGGCTGGGATTCAGGGTCTCCTCGGCATCTCTGTTTCCAGGTGGAGCTCAGGCCTTTCCTGAGCGATCCAGAACTTATGGGAGCTGGAGACGGCTCCAGTCACATCAGTGTCGCAGCATCTGGACGTGACGGAGGTTATCAGACGCTACCAAGCAGAGGTTTGTGTTAAAAAAACATTCTCCACCAGCTGTTTTTTTTTCAATGTCAGGTTCAGATCTGTGTACTCTCGTCATCTTTTCCTCAGGCGTTGCTGGCTCCTCACTAAGATTCAGTCAGTCTTCAAGCATTGCGTCGTATGTGACCCTGCGACGAGCATCATCAGGTGGTGCTGTGACGGTATGGTTCAGACTCAGGTGTTGTGTGTCCACATCAGGGTTTTTGTTTGTGCTTTTCATCCATGTTTAATTTAAACTTTTCTTATTTTATTTTTAAATGAAAGTATTTTGCCATTTCTATTTGACACTATTTTCTACTGTATGAAAGTAAAATAGTAAGAAAAAAGAGCAGAAAGTAAGAGCTTCATCCCTTTATTTTTGCTTTTACAAAGGTAGGTCCAGATTTATTCAATCTTTTTTTTATAAATCAGAGCAAACATTAACATTTCTAACCAAACATCAATAGAAAAATGTTGCTATTATTTCCAAACTTTCTGTTTCCTTTTACCAAAATTACATAAACATTTAACAGGAACTCATTGTATTCCAGATCTAAGGCTGAGAGGCAGGTGTTGAACTAGTGTTAATGACATCACACAGCATTCCACAAAGAAGGAATTCTCTGAATAAAGTCAGATTTCTAAATCAAGCAAATGTAGAGAAATAGCTTTGATAATTTTTTCTTCTTAGAACCTTTTGACTTACACTATATAGACAATGATATAATTTCGGATTTACTTTAAAGCTAAATGAATTAATAAATATATGCTGATAGTGTCTCAGATTTCAGCTGTTATAATTTCTGACTTTTACATCTCAGTCGACTTGTTATTGAACCTCCTCCTGACATTATCAACTGTAGGTTTTTTTGACTTACACTATATAGACAATGATATAATTTCGGATTTACTTTAAAGCTAAATGAATTAATAAATATATGCTGATAGTGTCTCAGATTTCAGCTGTTATAATTTCTCACTTTTACATCTCAGTCGACTTGTTATTGAACCTCCTCCTGATATTATCAACTGTAGGTTTTTCCTCCCTGTTTGTTTTTTTTTTTTTCTTCATTTGACTCTGTTACCTTCCGCTGCACCCTCTGCCCGTGTTATCAGCTCTCTTCCTCCCACTCCTCTCAGGAGAGACCAAAAAGTGCCTTGGAGCGTCTGTACTCTGGAGAGCCGGAGCAGCAGCAGCAGAGGGGGAAGATGAGTGCTGATGAGCAGCTGGAGAGGATGAAGAGGCACCAGAAGGCTCTCGTCCGTCTGCGTAAACGCACCCTCAGTCATGGAGACCGCCACGGTTCTTCATTGCCGCGCTCCTCATCCTCGCGCCCGCTCTCGGCAGACCTGGGATCAGTATGTTACTAGAACACTCTCATGCATGACGACAAGCACCAACCTGCCTGGTGGTCTGCAGTTAAAAAGCACAAATATTAAAGACTTCATAGAAATACACGACATGAGTACAGTGTTGTAGCCGTGCAGACATAACAGCTTATTAAATGGATGTTGTTTTTAGACTTAAATATAAATTCTTAAATTTAGAATTAAATAGTGACCTTTAAAGGTATAAACCTTAACAGTATTAGCTTTTAGCTAAATGGTGGAGTACGATGGAATCTTTAGGCCAATGTTGGGGAAAACACACTTTGGAGCTGCTCCTTTCTGCATGTTGCTATCAACAAAGTTCCAACGGCCAGGTCCATGAGACTAAAGTGGTGATTCAGTATTATTTTAGTGCAATAAGCTCACAATGATTTTTTAACCCTATCAGCAGTGCTACATACCTAACGTCTGTTTGAACATTTATAAAAAAAAAATTTAAAAACGTGATCACCTTTTTTCATACATTAATTATATCTTGACTCCACTACAGATATAACATATTAATTCACTCACATTTGGACATTTGTCATTCAACTCATTTTTACATTTTCTGCATCGCCCCTACTAACACTCTCCTTCCATGACATTGTCGTCTCGTCAGTATACTTTGATTTCCTGGCTATAACAGTAGATCTGTTCCAAATTTCTATTAATTTTAATTCTATAATGCCTGCTTTCACTGATTATAACCATCTATACATTTGTGTTTGTCCTTTGTCCTTGTCTATGTGTGTGTGTGTGTGTGTGTGTGTGTGTGTGTGTGTGTGTGTGTGTGTGTGTGTGTGTGTGTGTGTGTGTGTGTGTGTGTGTGTGTGTGTGTGTGTGTGTGTGTGTGTGTGTGTGTGTGTGTGTGTGTGAGAGAGAGAGTGAAACAGTGCCTCTAATATTTCACTAAACAAAAGCCTAGTAATGCTGAGCTGCATCTTAATCCCGTCCACTCTGCCTAATTATAACATTTTCATGGGATTATATTGTTTCGGACAGAAGGTAATGATTGTTTATGAGCTGATGTTTTGCTTTGGAATTCTGATCGAATGAAAACCTAAATGTTAAACGTGTTTTACTGCAAATTATTTGCACTCTAGTTTTGATACATGGATGTTTTTAAATAAAAAAATAATTCTAATGAGGTCATATTACTACACTGTCTTTGTTGTTGTATTTGTGTATATTTGTATTTAACATGAATGTCTCTGTCTCTGTCTCTGTTCATTAGTGTGCATGAGTGACTCGTTCACTTCAGTGTCATTGTGTCGTGATCCCGTTTAATGGAAAGTTCTGTGGAAGTCTTTGATTTGTGAATCCTGTGTTGATTAGAAGCATGCATACTCACCTGTGCACGCTCCTTCTTTTTTTTTGTTTTTCTCCTATCCATACGCAGCACACACACACACCGACGCACACAGACACTCTCTCATACTGCCGTGAACAGCCGTACTCTTCCCTAAAAGTTTCAGGAAATTGAATATAAAGGCAAGTGAAAGAAGCGCGACTTGATTTATCACAACGTCTCTGTCAGGTGTTTCATATTACAGACGTACGTACTGTATACTGGATAGATGTTTCTTTTCTGTGTGCCGTTCCAGCTGAAGAGAGAGCAGGACTTTGACCTGCAGTTGCTGGAGAGGGCCGTGCAGGGGGAGGAGGCCCAGACAGTGAGGAGCGTCCAGGGAGAGGAGAGACCTCCAGAGCATAACGAAAGACCCCGGTCGCACTCTGACGAATGGCTCACCTATCGCTCCACGGTCACGACACCTCCTGCACACGAGGCCGACCTGGAGCCGCTAGATTATGACGTGGACCTTAGTAAAGAGGTGGGTGATGTCAGCATCAATGGTGTTAGAAAACAGGTAGAACACCTGGTGGGGTGTGGAGCTGGGGCTTTGTAGTTGTAAAAACAAACAAAAAGAGTGAGGAGGTGGATAAGTTTATCTTAATTATGAAATCTTTTACTGTTTAGTCCATGTCAGGATCTGAGGTTCAACCACGGTAAAGCAGGTGCACTAACCTCTTCTTCCACTATGTGGCCCCAAAGATAGAGACACAGGATGTTAACCTTAGCATCTGCTCTATGGTTGTAAGGTTCTTCTTGGCCCCCCATGTCATAGACCAGTGGTTCTCAACCTTTTTCTACACACACACCGACGCACACAGACACTCTCTCATACTGCCGTGAACAGCCGTACTCTTCCCTAAAACTTTCAGGAAATTGAATATAAAGGCAAGTGAAAGAAGCGCGACTTGATTTATCACAACGTCTCTGTCAGGTGTTTCATATTACAGACGTACGTACTGTATACTGGATAGATGTTTCTTTTCTGTGTGCCGTTCCAGCTGAAGAGAGAGCAGGACTTTGACCTGCAGTTGCTGGAGAGGGCCGTGCAGGGGGAGGAGGCCCAGACAGTGAGGAGCGTCCAGGGAGAGGAGAGACCTCCAGAGCATAACGAAAGACCCCGGTCGCACTCTGACGAATGGCTCACCTATCGCTCCACGGTCACGACACCTCCTGCACACGAGGCCGACCTGGAGCCGCTAGATTATGACGTGGACCTTAGTAAAGAGGTGGGTGATGTCAGCATCAATGGTGTTAGAAAACAGGTAGAACACCTGGTGGGGTGTGGAGCTGGGGCTTTGTAGTTGTAAAAACAAACAAAAAGAGTGAGGAGGTGGATAAGTTTATCTTAATTATGAAATCTTTTACTGTTTAGTCCATGTCAGGATCTGAGGTTCAACCACGGTAAAGCAGGTGCACTAACCTCTTCTTCCACTATGTGGCCCCAAAGATAGAGACACAGGATGTTAACCTTAGCATCTGCTCTATGGTTGTAAGGTTCTTCTTGGCCCCCCATGTCATAGACCAGTGGTTCTCAGACTTTCTATACTCTGTACCACCTGAGAAAACATGGAGCTCTCTGAGTACCACCATGATGACCAACATTAGAACATAGCAGCAGAGGCCTTCACTGTTAGCTTCCACCACAGGAGAGATGTTTAGAAATGTTTATGTTTAAATGTTGTATTAATTGTTCATGATATGTTTCAGATTTATTCAATTGAAAATGTAAATGTGAAAATATGAATTTTCCCCATGTACCACTGGTGGTACGCGTACCACAGTTTGAGAACCACTGTCATAAATAATATAATATTCTTTACCTGTGCCCAGTAGATTTCCACTCTGGTTCCATGGTGGTGCAGTATAGAGGTTCTAGGTTTGATTCCAGCTTCATCTAATTTCCTCAAACAAAAAACACATTTATGTTGCAGTTGTCCAAACCTCAGAAAGTGTTGATCCCAGAGCGTTATGTGGACTCGGAGTCGGAGGAACCTCTGAGTCCTCAGGAGGTGGAGGAGCGTCATCGAAAGATGGAGCGTATCAAGAGTATCCTGGCCAGGTCCAGGTCAGTGAAGTATCAACACGGCTTCGAACACCCGACACAGTTTTATTACGTCACCTGCAGTATCGACCATAAACCCCTGAGTATTTCTATCCTCAGTGTTCAGAACATGGCAGCACCGGTGTGTGTGGAGAAGCCAGAGGTTGGACTGGTGGCTCTGGACTCAGCCCTTCAGGAGCAGGAGAGGATCATCACCATGTCCTACGCCCTGGCTTCTGAGGCTTCTCTCAAGAGCAAACTGGTCGCAGGTTAGTTATTAAACATTTTCATGTTGAGTCGAGTGAAAGATTGTTGTGATTTTTTTTTCACCCATTGAAGTGAGTTTGAAAATGTCTTCTCTTCCTAAGAACTTGATAACCACAAACCATCTGCAAATAAAAAGACCCACCTGTCAGTTAGAGTCAGGCCCCGCCTCCTCCCCCCACCGCAGCATCTGAGTGAGATCTTTTGGTTGAAGAAAAGATTAAGAGTTCTGAGAGGTCTTTTAAAATTGCCGGATTGATGAAACGGAGATGAGACATGTGTGAGCAGCAGAGTCAGGCAGCGAGGTCGTCCATTTCTCTAATAAGTGAACATTAGTTCTTGTTAGCGGCGCAGATAGTTTCTAATTGCAGTGCGTGTAGGATCTTTTAGACAGGGGTGGAATTGCCTGATGAGGCCATTTTGTGTGCTGATCAATGACCCAGTCAAACTCTCCTCTCCTCCTGCTCACCGCCGCGGCTGCTTTGAACGCGGCTGTGAACCTGCATAAAAGACACTGCACTCACTTTTCATCTCTTTCATACTCTACAGGCAGGCGAGTTCATTTTCACTGGAGCTGCGGCAGATTGGTGAGAGAGAGAGTTCACACACACACAGACACACACACACACACACACACACGGTGTGTGTCTCTGTCATACGCAGTAACACTCAAGCTGTCAGCATGTGCGGAAGCTTAATATGCACAGTGAGGCAAAGTCAACAATTATAACATTATTTCCAGCAGAGAGAAATGTCACAGAATATATGTGGTGGCATCTTGTCAGTAGAGACTGAATCAATGACTTTTTTCCTCCCTTTGGTGTTAAACTGAGGTACGATGCTGCTGCTGCTGCTGCTGCTGCCGCTGCTGATGCTGAGGCACTATCCAGGACCTAAATTAAAAAGAACTGCTGTATTATACAGTCAGGATGAAAGCAGGGACATTCAACACTACAATTAAATCAGAATATATATCATTAAAAATGTCATGAATCAGTGTCTGCAGATTCAGTAAAATTGTATTTTATAATTTTTTCATAGTTTTTTTTCCCTCTCCTCCAAAATGCGAATATCCAATTTTTCTATTTTTGCTTTAAGCTGGTGACATGTTCAGGTGCTGTGAAGAATTAAACATTTATTGCACTGCCGCGCACAGAATAGTTCAAATGTCGACTAAAAACAGAAATCTGATTAATTTAAATTATTCCTATTATGTGACTGTGGTTTAGTAAATATTGAATTTATATGTCGTTCTTGGAACATGTTACGGTTTATTCCATTTTTATTCGGTTTATTCATTACATTAGCAAAGAAAAGAAAAGTTTTGTTTTAGTAACACAATATTTAACATCTATGTGTGTGTATGTGTGTGTGTGTGTGGGTGTGTGTGTGTGTGTGTCTTCTGTCTGTCATCCTGAATTTGTCCATTTGACTAACAACACTTGTCTTTTTGTCCCTCTCCTCTCCTCATTCTCCTCCCTCTCTCTAGTTCCACCACAGGCTAACTTGCCCTCTCCTCCTCCTCCACCTCCTCTTCCTCTTCCTCCCACTCCTCCTCCTCTTCCTCCCGTCTCTTTGGCTACTTCTCCGTCTCCTCTGAGCAACGGAATTCACTACACATTTGTCTAATCTGAGAATTAAAGTAAGACCCGAGTGTGTGTGTGTGTGTGTGTGTGTGTGTGTGTGTTTGTCATGCTGGTCTAATTCTTCTTTAAGCTGCTGCCTGTGTGTAGTGTTGCCTTGTGTTTTTTTCCACCTCATTCAGTGCACGCTGCTCTGTTGTGATCACAGCAAACTCGTCTGCTGGAGGTTGGGGAAGCCCTGCCTCTGCTCCCATTATAATCAAAACAAACATCTGCAGGCAGTCTGCTCAGCCTACTGTGATAATTGTGTGTAAATTGTTTCTTTTTTTTGTAACTCTGCCAAAATATTTATGGATGGCTGAGGAAAGGAAGGCCTGAAATGAACAGGACTGTTTGGTGCATTGTGTGTAATTAACAAAAGACACTCCCTTTGATTTAGCGCCTTGACAGTTCAGTCGTCAGCACAGCTGCATTCCAATTAGCTCCCCATCTGTAGCCTGGCAGCGATACTCCAGGAAAAGAAGCAGATATCACTGTTACTGTAAATGCAGGAGGAGGTGTCACTTTACTGCCTTATTAAAAAAAAAAAAAAAACTTAGGGGAAACTTCTGTGCACCAGCTACTGCTGACACATTTTTGATTTCTAGACTTTTAGTTTGAATTCAAAGATATCAAGTAGGAAGCTCAGTGATGACACTACACTTATGAAAGTACCCTGTGTGAGTGTAGTGCAGAATGAGAGACAGCCGGAGCCACACTTCCTCCAAGTGGAAGTTTTGTCATGATTAGAATGTTTATGTAATCAAATGTCCACATGAGGGCACGAGTTTACATTTTAACATCCAAGCAGCACGAGGCTTTGAACCTGGAGAGATGTTGTAGCGTCGTATTTGTTTACGTAATAACGACAGCAGGGCCTAAACTACAGAAACATGCTGGGCAGTCGAACGGCAGAGAGCAGACTCCAGAGTTTGCCTGAAGCCAGAAGGAACTTTTAATGCCAAGTAATTAGTAAAGAGCTCTGTAATGACATTAATAAAACCCGCTCAGTGAGTCACCAACACTGTTGGCTGTGCATCCAGTCTAATGATACGCACGTTCTCTGACGTTCTTTAAAGCAATGAGCAGATTTTTTTTTTTAATTATGGAACTTTCATTTTTTGGTGTGAAAAAATACAACCCCACAGCACCATTGATGACTATAGTTTTCGATAACCAGTGACAAACTGTCAGTTCATTTATAGAATATTATCTATATTGTCTTACATGTAATGAGATTTTAGTAATCTAGTTTTTTATTCCTAAATGTAGTTATCATATGGTTTGTCTATTTCTGTAATAGTGAAGACTATAACAAATATGACAAATAGCGTATATATTGCAGTACAAATATATTCTTTATCACTTTTTTGGAGATTCTTTAACACAACACATATTTACATATTTAAATGTATATACAAATATACATAAATAGAAATACAAATTTATAAAAATATATATACAAATATATATATAATTGAGTATCTTATATAAGCATCTTTATTTTATATATATGTACACATATATATGCATTATATATGTTTAAATGTAAATATATATTTTGTACATTTTAAATATATTTTTTTTATTTTAATGTTTTACATTTTTGTCTCTCTGTCCTCACCTCCCAGCTCAAGCGATCTCTGGACACTGAGGTGCTTATCCACACTGACGATACAAACCCCTGGGATTCTTACTGTGGACAAGGGAGAACTTTGTCTGATTGACAGACATTTATAAGTTTCCACACAGCTCTGGAAAAACTGAAGTGAACCGTGTCTGACTGGGGGGAAACTCAGCTGAGGGAGAGAGAGAGAGAGAGAGAGGTGGCTGTGCTCATTAACTGTCTAAAAAATGTTACTCTCATATAAATAAAAGATTTATTTTCTACATGCTATTGCACATTGACGTCTGCAGGACTGTGAATGACTGACTGGCTGACTGACTGGCGTCCACCTACAGTGTGAGCTCAATGAAAACATTTTTAAATCTGTCTTTGTTTTGCTCATTCAGGTACAGATATTAGGATTAGAAGTATTTTTACATTAAAAAACCAGATAGTATTCTTACACCAAACAGCCTGGGATAACACTCGTATGTAACTGTACCGTAGCACTGCCAGTCTCCTTATAGCTTGCCAAAATTAATTAAATTTTTTCTTGTGTAATTGAGAAAAAATAATCTTAAGCTTATTTTCTTTGTGAACGGGGAAGGTTGCCAAATGAAAATTTATAAAAATGGACATTAAAAGGATTAACACAATATTATACATGTACCTATTCATTTCCGAATAGAAATATGTACCGGTAGTTTATATGTAGATAGGAGTAAATGTATGAAATGAAATCGTTTTAATTTTTACTCCTAAATTAACAAAGTGACAACAAATAGAATAATTCTTCCTGCTCCTCTTTTGTAAGACTTTAATTTATTTATCAATTAACCACATCTTAGAGAATTATCTAATTTGTATTGGCTTTTTTCCAACCCAGTTTTACTACATAAGTAATAGTACTCTTTTCATAGCTTTTCACATCTTACATTTAACTGGCCATTTTGGAAGGATTGATTTCAATATCAATGCCATTTTTAATAGCTGTCCTCTATTATGCCTGTCTGTGAATATATGAAGGTATCATTAATATAGAAGTGTATTTTAGTATTTTTGTTGTATGCTCCTGTAAAGACAGTTCTTTTTTACAGGTACTATAGGTTCAGCAAAATTTCCAAATTCGAGGGAACACGTTCTAGCAGTCCAGGTCGTCAGTGCGTCGTGAAGAGGAGAAGCCGACTGCGTTGACCGAAGAGTGCCGGTACTTGAAATTAAGTTGCAAATAATATTTAAAGTTCCGCTGATTTATTCTGAATAAATAACATGTCTGAGGGTTTTGATTATAGTTACCAGAGTTTATGTCCAAATGGTATTTTGGACATTTTAAAAAGATGTGATGGGACCACCTCACACATTGTAAACACCACAGATGGACCTCGGACCAGACTTTGGATGTACCTGGTCCAAATTGCGTGCGGCAGGGACACAAACTTCCATTTCCTTTGATAACAGGTGAGGTCTGGAGCCTAGTGTTGGGTACCTTTTTGATTTTTTTAATATTTTTTAGCAGAAATATATGCAACAGTTGCTTAAGGTGTCTAAATCCGTGGTCCGTTCTTATATTTGAGCTTTTCTTCTAATTAGGCGTGTGTAATATTCAGGCTGAAACGGCCTTTGTACTTCATTATACTTCACTCGTTCATTCATCAAATAAATCTTTATTCTAATCATGTGGAGCGGAAACATACTAAATGAAGACTTTCTTTGAAGCACCACATTGATTGCTGTGTCCTATTACACTTCATTCTTTTATTTGAGAAGGGTGGAAAAAATGAAGCAACCTATGCAGAGCTCAAAGGAGGTGAGGTTTCAATACAAAAAAAGAAAAGAAAAAAGGGCTTCTTGAAGTGTTTCTTCAGTTCAAAGCCATCTCTGTCTCGAAAGAGCATTTTTAATTCTGTGTATTTTCCAGCCGTGAAGTTGGATATTATTAACTCTGGATCCTGAAGTTCAGATTTTATATCTTTAAGTTATGAACTATGTCTCGTTTGCAATTGTGAGAGAAACCTCTTAGAAGATACGACTCAAAAGGAAAAGAGTACAGAGGGTATGTTTTTTCATTATAGGAGGTGAGACTGCCGTCACTGCCGGGCCGTGCAGTTCTCAACAGCATTGGATATTAAGGTTAATATAAATCACTTACTGTGTGTGTGTGTGTGTTTCCGTGCACAACAGTGAGCCGTTGTGTTGCCCTCACCCCCCCCTCCCCCAACCCCCAGTGACATCTTTATCATTAATTGGAGTGTAATTACTTTCCCTGGTCTGCATCCTGGTGTGCTTTGAAAACACCTGAGAGAGGAGCTGCACCTCCCACAGCTACCTCCTCCTCTCTGCCTGCATCTCTCCTCCAGGGGCAGGGAGGAGCCCGCAGTGCCTGCTAGCCCTGGTGGCTAGAAGACCATCGCATCTTCACTTTTTGCTTATTTTGCAATAAAATGGGATGTTTTTTTTTTTCTTTTTCCCCCTCCTCCTGCAAAAGAATTCACCCCCGGACCCTCCACTGAGGATTGTGGCATTTCCATGTATTGACGTTTGGCTGGTGGTTCATATACATTTGTAATGCTAGGCTCTGGACTTCAAAGAGAATGAGAGGAGGTCTATTATGCTAATTTGATCCTGTTCTGTTAAAGGCAATCACAGCCTCCTGCATTTATCCTTTTCTTAATAGCGACTGGCTTCAGAAATGCTTTTTCAGATGGAGAGACATGTGTGTATCCACACACACACACACACACACACACACACA
>NC_024311.1:5033406-5035007 GCF_000523025.1 Cynoglossus semilaevis | reverse complement strand
TAAAAATTTTTTACTACAGTTATTGATGACAGACCCCCCCGGTGGTTGACCCTTGTTTGTGTTCCAACCAGACACATTTGATTTTCAAGTCTGCAGTATCAATTTTTCATGTTTTCACAAAATTGTCTATTCTCTTAGTAACCCCTAATAGAAGGACTGTGTCCATACATGGTGGTAACAACAGTAGCCAGAGTCATCTCCCTTCACAAATCCAACAGTACGCCAGTGATTATCAAATGGTGGCCCGTGGGTTTAATCCAGTACGCCGGACCATCCAATCCGGCCCATGATTAGATTCCAAAATTGTGATGATCAAAGAGAAAATATCATGTGGTCTCCACTATTAAAGCAACTGAGACTTAAATAACTATCAGTAACCCCCACCATTTATGACATCAGCAATTGTATTTGACTTCATACAAATACAATTGTTGACGTTGATGTTAATTTTATACTGTCATACACCATGACCAACTTCTATTTCCACACACTCACTGTCTATATATGATCAGATTTGTTGAAAAAAAAACAAACATGGGGGGCGGGACCATTCTTGGCAGACTTTCTTTGGCTTCCCATTTGCAATGGCTTACCTTCATTCATTTATGTGTACAGTCTTTGGGCCCGTTGCACCAAATTATTTCAATATACATGTATTGATTTTTGCCAGTGATTGTTATACTGTATATAGCATGTCATATGGTACTTGTGTAAATAGATGTATAATGGCTGCTGTAAAGACATAAATATTTATAGGGCCGTCCCTGTTTTGCCGCGGCAGAGCACACATGAGTGCCCACCTGTGGTAGGGGAGAATAACAGTATTTTACAGCTACTGTGTATATTGCACAGGCAACCAGAGCTACATGCTAGCTTTCTTAGAAACACATTGATCAGACCGAGGCTCTCACTTTGGTTGCTTTTTTTTTTTGTTCGGTCTCTGGATGAAGGCACGGTCTATTGAGACCATGCTGAGGAGCCTGACCTTGTTCTCAGGCCTGTATTGTTCACTGCACTGCTCCATGCATTTGTAACATATTCACCGTTCTCCCCCGGCTGCTGCAGAGAAAGGAGAGTTCTCTCACTGATTCCCTGTGATACCTATTTCCATCACATAAATATTATTGTTATATTCACTCTGAATGTCTGAGGATTAGGCTACAGTGGAAACACAGTCTGCGCTTCCTTTTGCGCGCTGCAGGGATCCACATTGAAGTCCAATTGAACAAATACAAAAGCAAGGAAGCCCATGCAATAGGTGCTTTGATTTCAAAATAGTATTTTATGCTGTTTTATCATTTTTAAGCTCCACATACGGCGCATATTTTTTAATATGTAAGAAATAGAATGGTAATTGGATGAATAATTAAAGAGCAGAATCACTGAATATTCCTTCCAGAGTGTGTGTGCGTGTGTGTGTGCTGAAAAAGAATCGAGGGAAAGCTGAACCACAGCCATGCTGCAACCCAATCACCACAGTATGTGGAGAAATGAAAAACAATATGTCGTCTGTTTCCCTCACTGCTGTGTTTAGACTTTAATTATGCAGCGTCACTGCGTGGAGAAATGGAACTTTTAATATTTGAAAATGATAAATATTG
>NC_024311.1:4978985-5033353 GCF_000523025.1 Cynoglossus semilaevis | reverse complement strand
ATTCCTCTGACATGAATCATTAAGGGTGTGTGTTGAGAAGCTGCTGCTGTGTGACATTAAACAATGAAAGCGCCTCATGTTCCTTAAATGCCAGGCTTTTACAATACCTACGGTAAACTGGGACCGTTGTACACAGAGGCAATTGCTTTGTAAATGAAGCAAAAGCCTCTGGGCCCCTGACGTTAACCCTGCAGCTCTGAACACACACACACACACATTTTCATACAGCCGTTGATGACATTGTGAATGTACATGATTATATTTAATCATGCAGCAAAATAATTCACACCTGTTGATAAATATCAGTGTCTTTAACAACCTGTTTCAGTCATAACTTGAACATATACATACGTACATTCAAGACATACATAATTCCAAATAGTTAAATATTTACTCCTTTCAGCCATAAACACATCAGTCTTATTTTCATCCAGTTTTTGGGCTTGACATTTTGATTTGAAATGTCACAACTTCAAATTCTAACTTAAATATAAGGAAGATACTATGAATCACCACATGGTGCCTTTAGAGCCCCAGAAAACTGACAGGAGAAATGGCAACAGAGAGCATTAGTCAGGTTTACATAAAGTTACTGTATATAAACTTATGTTATTGCCCAAGGACACACAGGCATGTAACTGGAAATGATCTTTATAGAAGGGAATCAAACTCTACCTACTAATCTGCAAATAAATATATGCATATATATATATATATACATATATTTATGCATATATGTTTATATACATAGGAGCATTTTTTGTAATGATGTTACACTAGTGGTGCAGAGTAACCTATGTTACATTGTTACTGTGTTAGTCCGGTCTATTATTAGAAGAGAAACGTTTCTCGTCCTCATTCAACACGATGAACCAGCGCTTCTCTGTTAACTTGAAAGGAAAACTGACATCCTGACCAAACTTTGATGAAACCACAGTCACAACCAGGGGATTTTGGGTCAACTAATGAGAACAGAGAGCGCCACTCTGCCACAGGGAGAAAAGGATTTGCATGTATTCAAACAGTGCTGGAGTTAATTGCACAACTTATTATTCTGAAAATGACATAGTTAGTCAGCGTTCGTTGTCACAGGGTGCTGAGCTAGCTTTGTCCTCTTTTATAATCCAGTGGAAACAAAGTTTATTAATATGGTAACACGATGTGTGTGTTAACACTAGAAACTTTACACTTTACCGAACAAAGAAATCTATAACAGAAAAACGAGTTTGACTTCCTTCTTATAACAAAAGGATATAAGGGAAATATATATTTTTTATATATAAAATAATATTTAAATGTAATAAAGAAGTCTATTTGAATTTAGCTTTGAATTTAGCTTTTTAGCTGTTATTGTTGTTGTATCAGCATGAATAAAACACAGTTTAAAAACCTGTACCCTTAAGAGTTTCAAAACTTTTCACAAGAGGTCATATCTTTTTTTTCATTCACTATAATTTATATTAACAAAATAATACTTAAATGGTGTTAATTTTCTTCTTCTATCTCACAGCTGCCTTCATGGAAACGATGATGACTTGTGAGCACATTATCCAGCTTCATGTCCATGTGTTGAACCTTCATCATTAGGTGAGTGTGGTTTCTGACGTCTTCACTTAAGGTGTTTTGTTAAGTTACATTGTGTGTGTTTAACAAACAGCTCATGCTAATTTTTTTTTCTCTGGTTGAATATTTCTCACCTTGTTTTCCTTTCTTTTTCATGTTTCAGCATGTGGAAAATACTGCAGTTCTCCGTTGTCACTAAAACACAGAAGGTATTTAATACGTCCCTTCTGTCACCTAATGCACAAACATTGTTGTCCAACATGGCCGCCCCGTAGAGGAGCCCTGTACCTGAGAGAGATAAATAAATTACTACAAAAAATAAATGAATAGGTAAACATATAAATACATAAAGGAGAATAATATTTAAGGCTTTATGGTCATGAAATCAAAGAGAAAATCACTTCATAGCATCCCATAACCAACATTGTTTTCCCTATGAAAGCTCAATGTTTCGGGCACATATAACACACATTCATACACACAATTTTAAGGAAAGAGGCTGTAAAACAAAGAAAAATCATACTTCAGTGACCTCAAATAACCCCGCCCCTCTCTAACACACACATACACACACACTCGGAGTCCCAGCCCAGTGCTAGTGTTATTGTCCTAGTCAAAGGATGAAGACCTTTTATTATTTTTCTACATAATACAGATGATGAATCCTGTTTTATCACTGAAGCCCTTTAAGGACCTTTGAAACCTGCTGTGATTGCACTGTACCCTAACACACACACACACACACACACACACACACACACCACCATCATCACCATCTTCACCATCATCACCATCATCGCCACCCCGCCCCCATCCTCACCCAGTGACTGAATGGCGTTCTTCTAATTAACCATGCAGAACAGGAGGAGAACACATGTTAATTTAATGTAACAAAAATGTTGATTTTTATGCACTCTCCTCCTCAAATATTTATGGGCTAGACTTGAATTTCAAGATGCATCAAAGACTCTCAGCCTATGCTAATGAGGCTGCCTTATACCCCCCAACAAGTTGGTCTGTCTCTCCCACTCCTTATATGCACAACCATCTGAGCCATAAAGAGCAGCAGCCGCTGCTGTCAACTCTGCTAAAACACACTCTCTGCTACCGTCCGTTTGTCCCAGTGACACTGCTGCACTCACCTATTAGAGCTTTTAAAAATAAAATGAATAATGACATACAAAATAATTAGAGCTCGCTTTTCTCGTATTGCGATATTATTATTAATATACTAGTTACCATTAGCAGCCAGATCGAGTTTGGTTGAAGAAATGATTAATTTCTTTGAACCAAGTTTACTTCAGATCCTATTTCTCCAATGTCTTTGCATTACAGGTGACACTTGTTGGTGTTGTTCCCCCAGTGTCCAAAAGGTGGCGCATGAGACACATCAAACACACACTGGAGTACTGGCGGTGAGTGAAGAGTCCCGTCCTTCGAAGACGCACTTACTGCACTGTTACACTGTTGTTAGAAGAGTTTGGATTGTTGTCGTCGACAGACAACAGTCAGACACTGAACAGTTCGACTGAATGACGTCTGTGTTAAAGACGATAACTGGAAAAAACTGGTACAAGTTAAAGAGGATTACAGAAGTACGAAACGTTTCTTAGTTTGAAGATATTTTTGAAGAGAACATTCTTTCTTTCTTCTATTTTTTTTTTTGCAGAGATAAATATACACTCCTAACCGCAGGTGAGGTAGGGAAAATATTTAACCCAACTCCAATCTAAATTTGCGACAACATTAAATTTTGTTACCGTAGTAATCGTAATAAATGTCAACGTGTCCTCACAATGATGGGTTTGGACCGAGACCCGTCCACAACCCATCAAAAATTAATTTACACACATTTTAACAACATTATCTAAAAACAATAACCAAACACAGATGATGTGTCATCTCATCTGTACTCCACTGCACCTCACCATAACTCAGACCTCAATAAGGACCTCCTGCCCCCCCAAACCTTCTAAATAACAGATAGAAAAATCTTTCTCACACTCTGTGACTTTCTACATGTGTACAGTTTCATAAAACACTAACCCCCCCCCGCCCTCTCTCTCTCTCTCTCTCTCACACACACACACACACACACACAACACACTGTGTCTATTGGTGCGTCCGGAGCGAATCATTTTGATGCTCCTGGAGTCTAAAGTGATGCTCTGCACGCTCTCTCTCACACACTCTCTCTCTCCCTCCCTCTCTCTCTCCCCTTCTCTCTCTTGCTGCCTCCCCTCCTTCTTTTAGCTCTGTGTCTGTGCCGTTAACAATCACAACTTCCTCCTGCTGTCACAGCTCATTGTAAGTAACTTTTCTTCCTTTCTCTTCTCTGATACCTGATACTCTGATGTTGTGACACTTGTGTTTTATGCTCACCTCTCTCTCCCTCTCTCTCCCTCTCTCTCTCAACACTGACTGCTGTGATATTTGCTCCGTTAATCCACCGTCTCTCCTGTCAACTAGTGGAATTTAATTTGACCACTGTCTCTGTAACACTCCTTTAGCTGCGTCTGCGTCTTTTCTGGCCCAAAAAGTGGTGTGTGTGTGTGTGTGTGTGTGTGTGTGGAGGGGTGGAGGAGGGGGGTGCTTTTGATGATCGATTAAACGCTTGTGCAGTTTGGATTAGGATTAACACACCCGGGTTAAAATAACTCTTTTGGCGAACGTGAGGGTCAACTGCTGGGTATTTGGTTTATTTAATGTGGTTTCATTTTCATACGTTGCATTTGCTACTAAAAACCAAACTACCCAGTGACCAGTGAAGATTTGTACTTTATTGAATGATGACATCCCTGTTTTGGGACCCTATTACATAATATACATGTGCAATATTACATATCGTTTTTAATTAAATATTTGGTGCAAATCAGAAAATATCAAAATTTGCAAAAGCAGGTGTTATATTTTATTTTTGACAATCCAAAAAAAGCACACAACAAATCCGATGTATTTATTATTTTATCCCCTTTATATAAAATTAAATATATGTGTAAATTTAATGTCCACTTAAAAATTGCTTCTGGTACCAGGATGTGGATTCTTTTTACATTTCTGACATGTTCTGTAAATGTAATAATTTAATTAACGTCGAATAATACTGTGTGAAAAAGTCGTAATTAAAAGGCTAGGTAAAATCTAAATGATCGGCATTCTGTCTGAGCAGCTGAGTCTTTAACACTGTCATTTATCACAGTCATTATTTATAAAATAAAATAAGATGTAAGATTCACTCAATGTCACAAAAAAAATCTAAACATCTGAGGGTGAAGCCGAAGAATTCTGAATCTAATATTAATATGTTCTGTTAGTGGATATAAGGTGTCAGTAAACGTCGGTGTGTTCGAGGTGCTGATGGATTTTATGCAAATAATCCGTGTCGTGTCTCACAGGTGTGAAAGTCTTTAGCCCCTTCCAGAGTTTTCTCTCACCTGCTCACATTATCTGGCTTCAGATGAATCTAGTTTCCTCTAGTTCTGACACATTTTTCCTCAGCCGGAAGGTCAGCAGCAGCAGCAGCAGCAGCAGCAGCAGGGTCATTTTGTTTCTCTAACTTACACATGTCAAATAGGTCCTAATGAAAGTCAAAGTGCAGCATGATGAAGAAGTCTCCGTGTTTATTCACTGATGCCCATTCAAGTGAGCTCCTAACGACGGATAATGTCCTCCAAATGCACTTTGAAAAAAAACTAAAAAACTAACTCCGTCTTTCCTCTTTCTTTTTCTCTTATGTCTCCCCCCTTCCTCCCTCTTTCTTCCACTCGCGTCTCTTGTCTGGGGGAGGAGGAGGTGGAGGTGGGAGGATGGGGGGGAGTCCTGCCTCTCTCTGCCTCCCTCAGATCAATGCCCTGGCCACTCACTTTCTGATGTTGCACGACGGGAAACGCTTTGAATAGTTGTGACACGGTTGCGCGCATTGATTGCCAAGATTGACAGTCCGTCTTCTCCAGTCAGAGGAAGATAGAGAGAGGGTGAGAGAGAGTGGGAGAGAGAGAGAGAGAGGTAGAGAGGTTAAAGAACAGGTAGGCGAACAACAGAAGCCACTTGTAGTTGTTGGACAGCTGAACTTCACACACACACACACACACACACACACACATACAGACACACAGACAGAGGAGGAGTAGAGAGAGAAAGTGTGCATGTGTGTGTAAACGGGAATCCCTCGCCACAGCCGCGTGTGTCCGAGCACAGACTCAAGTTTTCACTCACAGCTGACTCTCAGTTTCCTTCGTCCACGGGGGAAACAGACGCGCACTGCCTCCACTCCACGCCTCCGTCATCAAGGTAAACAGAACTACTTTATTCTCCTCATTTCTATCTTTTTCTGATTTGAAAAGCCTCTGACCAGCACCAGTAGTTCCACGCTCGGACGCGCGTTTGGACCGGCAAATAAATTCACGCAGAAGTGAACTCAGCTCGGAGGGTTCGGGACGCCGGGAGGAGTGAGCGTCAAACTTAGTTTCCGCGACTCTTCTCTACGTCGCTTTCGCCAAAACACGCGCAGCAGAGGCGACAGCACACTTGCACGTCGCGCTTTGGACTCAAAGACGCTCAGCTTCAACGCCAGGGACAGCGAAACCGACAGAAGGCTGTGTTTAACCGTCCAACTCCGCCACGACGGCTTCCCGACTCACCGTGAAGCAGAGTTTAAAGGTAGAATGACATTTTCCCTCGTTTTCCACAGCCGTGAAGCCTGTAAACGATGTCGGTCTGCGCAGCGCTAACAGCCGTGTTTACAGCGACCCGAGCTGCTGTTGTACAATTACACTAAAATTCCTCCCAACTCCCATTAAACCACTGGAGTGTAACGTCACGGCTCTGCCCCAGCTCCTTGTTAACATGTTCCCAAACTTTTTGACTGTTATAGGCTGTTTTGTGTCCACACCGCGACACCGTTCACAGAGCGACACGCGCCCCGTGGGTTTCCTTTCAGTCCCGGCGTGAACAAGATTGTTTTTGTCCTGTCTCTTCTACCTGTCTTCTCACCAGGGCTTCTGCCCTCAGCCTGTCTCCTTTTACACCCAAAACACCTCCCGATATTTGTCCGGCTTTTCCTTTTCCTTTTTTGTGCCAGAGAGGCAGCATTTGTGGCCCTGGTACAGCCGGGGAATTCACTCTTTTTTCCCGGGTTCAGGGGAACGGACCTCTGAAGAATGCAGCGGCCATAAATTTAAATTATACAATCAAAGCAGGCTTGTTTACTTAGATAGAGATGGCATTCAACAGAGTTCCATTTTAGCCGAAAACTAAAGCCGATGTAAACACACACACACACGCATACACACTGACAGAGAGAGAGAGAGAGAGCAGAAACACACACACAAAGTTTTAAAAGTGTTCTTTAGAAGGCTAATCTTTTCATCTTTAATCGGATTATTATTGTTGGACATGTACAGAAAAATAATCCCTTTTCCGTCAAATAAACATTTCTTAATTTTTAATCGTTTATTTAAACTTTTTTCATATTTTTTAATGCTGAAAAGCCCTTTTCATTTTTCAATGTGCCGTTTGACAAATAATTACAAGTGTGTAAACTAAAAATGTATCAGACAAAAATGAGAATGCGGCGCTGCCTCATATTTAATTTCTTTTTCCATTTAAATATGAACACCAAACCAGAGAGACCAACCCTGTGCAGATACGACTTTAACATTATAAATAGAGAAGCAGACTAAATATGAAAGTATTAGCTATTGTTGAACATGATCTCACTGAATCTTTGACCACAAAACAAATATATATATTTTAATTGTCTTTCCTTTTTATTTGTTTGAAAACTCAACCCAAATAATAATAATAATTTACGCAGCAAATGTCAAATAATTGAATTGTTTTTCAAACCTCCTCGTTTTTGCTCTCAGTGTGCACCAGCGAAGGCAGGTCTCCTGATAAGGTAAGGCGGATCTGGAGACCCTAATGCAAGCCTAAATGGCACATTTATAATTAGACTGTCCATTCAGCACATTGTCCTGATTGCTATACAGGGACACACGGCTCTGTCTCCACCAGAGTCTGTGTCTGTGCTGCGGCTGCTGCTGCTGCTGCTGCAGCCCAGCGGGTCGTTCATGAGGCAGGGAGAGAGGAGAGGAGAAGACAGAGGGTGACGGCAGGGAGAAGCGCACTCCTGCTCTTTGATGCACTCTTGGCTCCTATTTCACTCCTCTAACTGAATTCTGCGCACAGGAGCACAGCGGCATCTTAATTAATCGTCTTCTGTGCGCACAGTTACACACCTCGACCCGATTGTCAATTTCCCCCCAACTTTATATTTATGTGCAATTATATGTTCGGTTCGTTTTTTAATTTAATTTTTTTATTTTCTTGCGTATTGAACGGTTCTCCGGAAGATTTATGGATTTAAATAATTAGCCATAATAATCATCGCTACTAGAATGACGTGTAAATGAACTTTTTATTACATTCCCTGCATTTTAAGGACTTCACTCTGAGTGGATCTGTGAGAAAACCCGGACTTAGTTTTGGGGTTAGACTCTCTGAGGCGTCGTGTGGCATTAAGTTCAAATATTTGAGGACTTTGATTTTGGTGTAAAGGCTGAACAAAAACACTCACTTGTCCAAACACTTGTTCCCCCTATACCCCCTCTTTTTTTTAGAGAAAAAACTTTTGTTGAGAAATGGTCTGAGATGTTGTGATGTGATTTGTGGAGAAAAGCTTAGAGAGGAGGTTTAGACTAAGTGCCACCGTTTGAATTTATTTGTAAATCTACTCTAAAGTGTCCCCATCATCCACAGGTAGTTTACATAGAGTTCCTGTGCCAGAAATGAGTGGATCAAAGGGAGCGAATAGACAGAGGGGGGCGAAAAGTGAAGAGGTGTAGAGGTAGGAACGGGGATGCAGGCAGTGATCTGCTTTTTCAGTGCTTGTTTTTTTTTTTTACCTGCAGGTTTTTGCTAATATAAGTTGAATTCTGCTATGATTTTATCCTGACCCTCAAACACACGATCACTGGTGGTTAACAATTATCCTCCTCTTAACATTTGATTTTATTTGAAAGAAACCAGATGTTATTTATCTCTGTGCTACACACTGATTCACATTCAAAGTGCTGCTTAGTTTCATTTTACAGCTCTGCTGCTAAGATCGGCATTTTTACCCAAGGTGTGTTGCCCGGCAGGAAATTATTCTAAATGATTAAAAGCTCCAATGCCAACTCATGATAAAAGTATGTCACAGCTGGAGGAGAAATAGAAAATAGTTTTTTTACATATATATTTTAACAAGGGCATATATCTGAGTGATTTATTGTCATTTTAAAAATGTTCTGTACAGAGAAGAAAATGTGTAATGCTCACACTAAGTGCCCCTCAACACTGAGTGCTGTGTTTGAAATTCTTGCTCACAGATTTGTGTCATTGTTGTTAGTTGTACAGATAGGAACTGTGGCTCAGAATTGGGAGTAAAACTGTATTAGTTTTAAAATTTAGATTAAATTTATGTTGTTGACGTCAATGAGAGAGTTAAAATTGAATGTGGGTCCTTACCTGGTCACGGTCGGGGTCAGGGCTTAGGTTCAGGTGTACAAATGATTGAGTGTTAAAGAGTTCGGGCGGCACAGAGCTGTGTGTGTGTGACTGTGGTCTTGTCTTTGCTACTTATGAAGATCCAATGGAGATTTTTGACAGCAGGAGTGCAGAGAGAAAACAAAACTTTCTGTTCATGATACGAAACCTTGATTCTGAGTCTGAGTTAGTGCAGCACATCTACTGGTTATTGTTGTAAACTTAGGCATTGTCCCTAAAATAACTGTACTCAGCAAATATGTGTGTGTACTTGTCAGTATGTGGTGTGTGTACATATGAGCAAAAACATTTTGATAACAAAATTTGAATAAAAAAAGGCTACAGTTTTTAAAAAATCCCAATACAATATATTTGACATTACCCATTGAAATGTTCTTTTCACTGTGACAACTTCTGTTGCTGCTGTGACGCAGACACCAGTGGGGTCTGTGAGGGTTGGCTCTAATCTCCATCTTCGTGTGGCAGAGGGTCGTTGTTGTGGTGTTGTCTGTGAGGATCTAATGATAAACAAGATGAGAGGAGGTAAACAACAGCAGGCCTGGTAAAGGTAGAGGAGGGGGGCAACAGACGGGTGGAGGACGGCAGGAGATAATAAATGTGGCAGCACATGTTGTGACATCTGTCTTTCTAAGTGTTATCTAATTTGCTGTGGAATATTCCAACAATGATCAGATCAAATCTGATGGGAATTTGCCAGAGGTTGTTGGTTTTTTTTACTTTTTTTATTTTTTTGATATGGTATCACACATCTGTGATAATTCTTAAACAGATGTGTAACAAACGGCGAGATAGTTTTCACTGTGGATGGTCTGGATGAGTCTATTGGTATTTTTAATGACTATAATTATTTATGAACCTTTATATATAGAACATATCTACTCTCCATTTAATTATATACAACCCAAAATAGTCACACAATGACAAAGTAAAAAAAATTAATTTAATCTTAACACTGTTTTTAACAGTTATTATTAGCAGAATTTATGTCTTCACTGCAGTACATTTATATTCTACAGATGACTTAATACTTTTTTTAAAGTTCTTTTAAAAGTTTCACAACCTGTCCGAGGTCACTGAGCTGCCCACAAATGTGCCTGTCTGTAAATGTGCCTTTCTAGAAATCGCGCCGGTCATTAATGAGTTAAATCTACCCATTTCTACATTTGAAATCAGTTGTCCCCGAAGACAAGAAAATCAATTCTAAGAAAGATGTTTCAGTGATACAGGGTCAGACAAATGAGTGACCTTACACCGTGTTTGATGTTGATTACAGTTTGAGTTTTTTTTTTTTTTTTTTGGAGTGGTCGTAAAATTAATGCGCCATTTTCTATTCTGCCTTTCACTGAACCTTAATGAGTGACTTTTTTCCCCCTTAAAAATAATACTATTTAAAAATCATCTTTCTGAAATGTGTATCTGTGTATAAACCCAGTGCTGCATCGGTGTGTGTACAAGGATAAAACACAAGCACAAGTTGAATTTTATTCAGAGGCAATCGCAGCCTGTGTGTTGCAGCACTTACTGAACATGGTGGGAAAGGACAGAGGCTGTTTCACTTTCTGCTCTATTAGGCCGACACATCCCTCACATCCCTGCAGCAGCACTACTCACAACATTAAAGGATCAGCGATGAAAAAAAAGAGAATCTAAATATGTGTATCTTCACAGGAACTGCGTAATTGCACAAGTAACCTAAGTGGCCCATTTTGATCCATATCATTTACTCTACCACCAAATATGTTTTTCGTACAAATAATTGGCCTTTTTTTATTAGTTCATAGCATAATTAACTTTGACTTCAAAATGCAACGGTCGAGGTTATGGTTAGCAGTGTGTGTGTGTTAAGAGTGTGTCACATTAGTATGTAAAATTAATTGGAATGGCCTCGGTGTCCACATCTTAGCGACACAGGTCTGAGGCTGTAATAAGGTTGATAGATTTGTCAGGCTCATTGTTTTTTATGAATCAAATGAAGATTTTGTACAGTGGCTGTGTGAAGATGCTCTGCCTTTATTTCCATATCAAAGAGCCACACTGTGCAGCGGGCAGTAATTAAAAATGTGGTGGATTTTGGAGTCCCTGCATAGTTAAATGTGGTCTCTCTCTCTCTCTCTCTCTTTTTCTCTTTCTCTCTCTCTCTCTCTCTCACACACACACACGCACACACACACACAAACACACAGATGCAGCATATTCACCGAAGATGAGAATGTCAGGTTGTGTGAAAGGAGCGCAGGTGTTTGAAACTGAATTTTAAACAAACACTCGTGTCGCTTCATGTTTCTTCTGCAGGCTTCTGGAAACAGAATCGAACACTCAAGTTTGTTTTGTTTTTTCTGGCAACCATTTAGTAAAACTTTTTTTCACTTTACAGAAAGCTCACGCTGAGCAACATTAACCATTTGTCAACCCAAAAGGACCTTTTCCTATTTACACAGACTGAGTATTCATGTACATGTCATGGATGTTTGACCTTGCTGCACAGTGCCGGGAGTATTAACCACAAACCCAGATGATGTTTTTGCCCTGTTCTATAACTGGAGAGACCCTGAAGGCACAAGATTGAGTCTTGTGAATGAACAAGGGAGAAGAGATTAGTGTAATGTGGCCTTTTGTGCTGCTCACACACAAAAGCGTCACAACAAGCCTTTTTTCCTCCTGATCCCTGACACTGTGCTCAGATCCCATGGGCACGCCTGGAGGGAAGTGTCAAAGAATTGTATGAAAATATCACTGCCAGCCGTGGCAGCTGTGACGCTGGAAATCTTCAAGACGTAAACGAGGATTATTAAAACCTCAGTGTCTAAAAAAAAAGTAAAGTAAAATATAGAATATAAAGCCACAGTGTAAAGTTAATTTTAATTTTAGATTTGATACGCACAAAAATTGGAGGAAACACACACATTCCAAGCTTTTTAATTCTGGAGTTTCAACTTCAGTGTGTACAAATTGAATTGACCGGGTTCTCCAGGGCACGAGCAGTGGTTAGTTTCCAAGTTAAACAGGTTCCCGTTGTCTGTAAAAGCTTAACTATATCCAGTTAGCGGAGGGTGACAGCTGGCGTAATGTCTGCTAACCTTATCAGACAGACATGAGAAGTAAAATAGACTCCATGGCCAGAGCTTAGCTAACCAAAGTAGCCACTCTGTGCTCCAGTTTGACTTTTGGGAAGCTGGGAACTGTTAAGTTGGACCACAGTTTTTTTTTTTCAGGGTTGTGTATTAGCGTCTGAGCTAAAAACACATGTGACTGTGTGTCCAAACCTCAAAATAAAATGAGGATTTGACGGCATCAGATTGGCTCTGATGTTGGTTTTGTAGCTGAAGTTTCCCTTTTATTTGTCTAATTAGTAAGTGTGAGTCATATATAAATACATATATGTATATATATACAGTATATACACACACACATATTATTATATTTTTCTGAGAACCTCATTGTTTCCCTTTCTTTTTGTATTATACCATGTAACAAGTCATAACGTTAATGCCGAGACGTACCAAAACATGGCTTTTCCCATAGTGAGCAGCCATCTTGGTCATGAACTCCTGGCCCTTCCTGTTTCCCAGATCTTGACTTGCATGAAGCATGACTTGGAGAAGAGATATCATCACCACTTCTAGGGCAGAAGTGGGAAAACAAACCTGGAAATGTAGAAATGTAATGCACCTTAGGTCCAAGTCCCTAATTCCCCAAAGTTGAGGTTTGTCAGAAGCTCGTCGCATTCTTCTCACATGGAAACAAATACTGATCAAGCATTTGTACCATGGAGTAATTACAACGACATCTTTAACAAGCGTAGAAGTTATGGAAAAGAAATGACACATTGGACCAAAAATCAGATTCCCAACAGTTTTTCCTGTGGAAAATGTTAACGCTCAATGCCAAAAATAAATTAAAGTGACAAAGATGGAGGGTGGAGGACGAGATGGAAAAGGGTCTTGTGGCTAAAGTTCTGATGAAGTTTACCATAGAATCTCTCCTTACTCAGTCAGGTCTTTTGTTTCCTTTCTCAATAATTCCTTTTTACACCGACTTGGACGTGTTACAAGGCTGTGCTCTTAATGTGCATTATGAGAAAATGGCTTCAGCAGACCAGACCACAAGCTTTCTCTTGGTTCCTGCCGTTCTTTCACTCTCTGTCTGTCTTTGTTATCCTCACTTTCACCCTGTCGGTGAGAAGATGGGCATATTTTCGGCCACTCTCCAAAACTAAAGACGACACAAATAAAGATGTTATGTTCTCGGAATTTTCAGTGAGAGACTTGCTCAGGCTCTGACTCTTTCAGTCCAAGTAACTGACTCTATGCGGGGTGGTTTTTTCACAAGGGAAATTTTTGCTACTCTAAAGGTGGTCGAGAAAACTTTTGTATTGGGTGGCAGCGTGGAAATAATAGCTGACATTTGCATTTCATTTGTTTCCAAATGGCAGCGTGGCCATATCCTATAAGCACCAGTGCTGCATGACTGCAGGAAAGACTTTATTCATTACTCAGTCGATGTGCACCATAATGTGACCATAACCACAGCAAAGGCCCTGATGTTGAAAAGAAAAACTTTTAACTTAGACCAACGAGAAAATAAAAGCCTAATTTTCTGTTACCAGTCATTTGCTCGTTACTCGTACATACGTACTTCAAAAACAACTGCTGGACGCAGTGGAAACATCTGTAATTGCATGAAAAGAAATCTGTGTTCGGTGGAGCTGCACATTTATTAGCACAGCGTAGCTTATAGGGAGGAAAACCCAGAAAGACGGACTCACAGCTTGAAGAATGAAAACCGAAGAAAGAACTGACTGCGATAATCACTTTCTTGAATGAGACTAAAAAAAAAAAAGAGAAATCTGCTGAAATGATAGAGCAAGCTTGTGGTTTGGCCAATGCAGTAAATTTCCCATGAGCCTCTTTGACAATCTGAGGGGATAGCCACTCTGGCACACGCCACTTGCCCACAGGCACAACACACACACACACACACACACACATACTCACGGGCAATGTGAGTATAGAAACCTCTCTGAGTCGTCTGTTTCTGAAGGAGAATGATTGACAGGAGGTGGGGGAGGACCAAAGGATGGGAGGGGTTGTCCTGTTTGAGGAACAGTAACACTCGTTCTTTTTTCCACTTGACAGAACAGTCTGTGTACATCTACCCAAACTTGCGCTCAGCAGAGTGGAAACACATCATGGAACAAGTATTAAAACAGCGAAACATATTTGGACTTTAGAAAGAGATGAATCTTTGGCTTTGAGTGTAATTTTATACGACCACAATTAATGAGCCGCAGACTGCACACAGATGTACACACATGACTTCATAACCACTCTTATGTATCTTGTTTATATGCAAATAATTTGCCAAAGTGCTGCAATTTTTCAAATTCTTTTTTTTTTAATGCTTTTAGGCTTTCAGGCACTTAGCACTGACACTGGAGACTCGGAGGAAAATTTTTGAAATATATATATATATATATGTTTCCCCAAAATGTGATAGTGTGCTTTAGTCTCACCAAGTGCCCTAAAGAAGTAATGTAGTTAAGCTTCTGTAAACTAAGGGGGAAAAAAGTTCTGCGTTAATGATCTCATATGTGTAAAACTAACTAAGGATTAGTCAGGTATGAATAACAGGGCCTTCATCGTGCTGATGTCATCAGACGTATCAGTCATATCTGTAGAAGACATCCCAGTCAAATGTGATCTGCAGGAGGCCCCGCTTGTGTTTCTGTGTCAGCAAGGAGACGGCTTCATGTCCCTGGTAAGGGGTGGGGTTGAGGGTAACCGGGGAGGTACAGTGTTCCTCCTCATCCTCAGCAAAGCTAAATTTATTGGTTACCATCTGCAGGGTGGAGGAGTTTGGGTTGTGGCCAGGCCAAAGAAAGGCTTCTAATTAAACAGTCATCATTATCAACTTGTGGTCAGTGATCATCGTCCCCAACACTGGTTCTCCAAGATGAACATGGAGTCGCTGAGGCTTTTCTTCTAGACCATGCTGGACTGAATTAGAACAGAAGAAACTGAGGGGAAAAGTGCGAGCGAGAACATTTTTTTCTTCTTCTTCCTTCTCTTGGCATCACAGGCAGCAGCGTGAGGCCCTGTGCCATATCCACTCAGGTTTAAACAATTACCCGACTTCAGAGGGACCAGTAGAGCCTCGGTGCTGGCACTGTCGTCGTGCTTTTGACTGCCGTACTTCAGTCCACCGTTTCAGACAGGGCCAAGTGTCACATGTAAGCGCAGCTTTCGATAATTTCAATTAGTGTAAGAGGGTGTGTCTGCAGTATCTGTATGGCTGCTGCTGGAGGAGTGTTCCTTTGAGGTTGACAGCCTCTTAATATAGTATTTCATGGTTTGATGTGTGAGTGACACAGAGGCACTCCAAGAGGATGGCAAAATGGTTTATTAGGACCTAATTAGAGCCCTGTGATTAAAGGGGAAGTGACTGTGATTAGGAGACCTGCAGATGATGTGGAAACATGGATGAATATTCAGGGGAGAAAAAGCACAGTGCTTATTAGCCTGTGCACGTGTGTGTGTGTGTGTGTCTTTTTAAAATCTGTGAGCAGTGTGAGTCTCGGCTACCTTTAACGCATTTATATCATCTCTACAGCTTAGGTAATTAGGCACAAAAAGTCCAAGCAAAAACGAATGTGATGCTGTTTGGAAATGGTTTAGTGTGTGGTCGATCTGATGAGCATCTCTTGTACGCTACTGTCTTGTCAAGTGGACTTCTACTATTAAAAGCAGTTTTAGGTTTGCTGAAAGTCTGGATGTTTTCCCATGTAGTGTTTAGACAAGAGTCTGACTCAGTATCAGTATGTCTAAAGGTGAAAGAAGAGGTAAAAAAAAAATCCTCCAATGACTATTTGAATCTGGAGTCAGGCATTTTCCTGAAATGGTTTGGGTCTGTATTGCAGACATTGGTTTTAGGGGCAGGATGAATTCAAGTCTACGTAGCTGGTGAGCCCTGGGGTTTTACTGAATTTACATAAGACATATTATAATAGCACAACTAAAAAAAAAAAAGATACTGTTGAGGTGTTGAAGGATTGAACTACTGAGTCTAAGTGTGTGTTCCATCTTTTTGTAAAGAACGATTGAATGCGTGGTACGCTCTAAAAAACTAACGAATGAAATGTACATTTTTAGATGTAATCTGCTCTAATCCTTATTAACACTAAGCCTTAAATAATCATTAGATATTATTCTGTTACTGTCCGTTTTCATGCACCAAAACCCCAAAGCAAATTTCTTGTATATTACAAACATACTTAGTGATAAAAGACCATTAAAACCGAGGATGGTCTTAGTTGGTAGCTGTTTTTTTTTTTTTTTTTACATTAATGGTTTCAGTCCAGCACGGAACTGTGGGGCTGGGGACTTTCACAGCCAATTGAACATGAAACCAGGAATGTTATGCAAAGCCAGGGTCTGCTCTGGGAAGCTCAGGGCACTTGCAAAGAGTCACACGTTCTTGTGAACTTCATAGTATGCGTATTTAATCAAACTGATAAATGGTCTTATTATTATTATTAGCCCCCATCAAAGTTGAGATTAGCATTGGATTTGATTTCTTTTCACCCCGCAAACATTTCTCAGATGTGTGATAGCCACTGCTATTAGAAATCATTTATGGGAGTGTTCTGAAGGCAGGAGATTGTCGGCCCCGGCCTCGAGATTTTACAATTTCACAACTGACTTCCTTCTTAAAATGACACTGGCTTACCTGCCTATTACTCCCTTTGATTTCGACAGTACATGCTTCTGCGCTCTGAGAGGTATTCATAATAAGCTTAAACTCCACTGGCTTCATTGCTGAAGGGTGCTTATCTCCACTCTATTCAACAGAAAGAAGGGTAATATTTTTTTTTCCATTTCATCATTTTACTGTCAGGCCACACTTTGCCAAAAACCACATTTAAGAGGCTGTTGTTGAGAGTGGGCACACACACCCGCACACACATCATATACAGCCACATACTGTAAACCCACACATGCTTTGACACACACTTTGTCCTCCACTCTTCTTTAAAATATTATTTTGCACCTTTAAAAATAAAATGGTCCACCATTGGATGGAAGCCACATATTTCAGCACACATTTTGATTTATTTATTAGGTATTTAAACATTTCAACCAGCATGTTTGCAAAAACCTGTTGGAACCGGCCAGTTCGTTGAAAAGTGTTTTTCTTTTTTTTTACATCGATCATGCTAACCTCGCGGCACCCGTTGTATATTTGGACCTGCAATTTTATATTATTGTTATATTTACACATTGAGCCGGTCCCTGAGGAATGCTCGCGGCATATTCAGCTTTACTACGTGTACTCATAGGGAATGTAAGATACACTTGAAAACTAGCTTGTGGTGCGTGGTACCAGCCCCCCTCCACCCTCCCCTCCGCCTCTCTCTTTTGCTTGGCACAAGGTCAGTTTTTCTTGTAGAATAATGGGAAGCATGTGTTGGACGATCATTCATGTGACCCACCTGTTGTGATTTAACCTCATGTTAATATTGTCTGCAAAGCCAATTATAGTGTTCTCCGTCCTTCCTCTGCTGTTTTTGGTGCAGTCCTCTCTTGGTTTTTTGTTCTTTGCACAGACCCCTCCAGGCTCCTGACCCAACAAAAATGGTAGCACACAGAAGCAAATTAAACACGAAAAAAAAAAAACCCCAAAAAACCCTTAATGACCAGGATTTAAATACACATAATCTGTAGGTGTAAAGTGTTTGTTTGAACTCCGTCTTTCTGCAGCAGTTAACAGTGTGCTGTAGGTTTGCACCCAGGGTAAGTGCTCCCCTGATCCCTCCCACCACACTCAGCCCACTGACTCTGTCAGTTTTACCACTGCTTCTGCCATGCTGTAACTGGCCTGCAGGACACGATGGGAATATAATAACTACTTGACAATGTTTATTCTACCCCCCCCACACCTCTAACTCCATTCTCCACTAAATGTAAAAATGTGCCCAGACACATGGCATATATGGAGCAGGTTGTGATGTCAGATGTTATTGCTGGATACGTGCACTAGTAAATTCAAGATCTCCCCCTCCTCACCCCAAAAGCTGCTGTGTGCAGGGCATTACGTGACAAAGGCCACATTGTAACCGAATGGGTGTAGAGCAGCGTTGTCTCCTTCCCGTTCTCTTTTTCTAGTCGGTCGCTCGGCCTCCTCCTGTGCTTCCATTAAAAGCTGCAGCCTTACTTTATGTCTGTTTCCTTTTCTTGAGCTGCAGTTAATGGACAAAAGGTCTGAAGGATGAAGCACATTAATGAAAGAAGTGAATAATATAATAAAGTTCAACAAGTTTTTCTTTTGTCCCCGTGCTGTTTAATGCTGCACAAATAACTGCCTGCTGGTGGAGCGAGCAGACAGACGTCTACCAACAAATAAACCAGAGAAACATTTTTAATAGACTGGCAGATAAATGTGGTAAATATTGCTTTACCTTAAAATAATGGAATATATTTACTGACAACATATACCTTCTATTTCCTCTGCATCCTGTAAACTCAGGATTCTAGCAGTCTCTCTTTTTTTTTACAGTGCAGCATGGAACCGAGTGAAAGAGCGTCTGACAATTAAGAGCCTCCTGTCTTTTCACTAATTAAATTTGCCACTAACATACACTGGCAGCAACCTCTTACCTTGTTTGACTTATTTATTGCCTGACTGCAGAGGTAATTTAACCTTTCATTTCAAAGGCTCTTTTTTAATCCAGAGAAGGAGTGTTAAACTCAATTATGCCAGTGATCAGTGGCTCAAACACTACATTTGTTTCCTCTGAGGGGACAAGCCCAGGCAAGACATGTCCTCCCCCAGCTCCCATTGTCCCTCTTTACCCCAGCTGCACCTACAGGCTGGGAGAGAGAGAGAGGGAGGATCAGCTAGAACGAGGGATTGAGAGCGATGTGGGGGCGAGAGTAGGGCGGGACAAAGTAGGGAGGAGAGAGGGATGAAGATGGGGTGGGAGACTTTGAATGAGATGAGAAAAGAGAATGGTGGAGGGAGAGAGAGAGAGAGCGCAACAGTTCCTGCCATGTCACTGGAGATTTGTTTCCTCCTCTTAAATCATTTCCCTCTTTAGAAGATTAAGAAGGCAGAAATATTCTCAAACTGATCATTTCCCCTCCCCTTTAATGGACTTATATGCATACACTGCTGTTAATTGAGGAGGTCCAAAAATGACAAACGACCCCATTGTAAATAATAGGGGAAAAAAGTCCATATGATGCATTTGTTGAAAATTGCTATACACTCGGTAAGTGAAGCCAGGGGGAGGCATATGTCCCCATCACTAATAGATTTACACTTTCACCAATTATTTTCACTCTTAAAAGCGTCATATTATCTCATCAATGTATGATTTATTAAACTGTGACGCAGCAATGAACGTTTGTTGGGAAACAACCTGATATTTTTTTTGGCAGATACTGGCAGTTTTTTGTTGGCTTCTACGTAGTCCTCCCTGCCTCCCTGCCTCTCCCTCGCTCTTGTACAATATATACGTCGAAACACATAGATTTAAGTATGGTTGTGTTTGGGGGAAAATGTATTTGATAAAGTCAGTTAGTCTCAAACATGACAGAACAGAACAGAACATGCTCCTGTCTTTTTCTCACTCTTTTAACTCTGTGACACACCAAAAAGGTTTCCCATGTTCTCAGCTAAAGATGTCTGCCAGTATATTGCATAAGGAACTACAAAAATAATTATCCGTCGACCTTAGTCTGGCCGTGCAATCCAAAAAACGTACAACAGTCACACAAGTAATTTGTGTAAAACGGTCATCATCAAAAAAAAGAAAAAAAAAAGCGTCTCTGCTTCTGGCCAAACGAGGGGAAACAGTGGATAATGTGTGGACACCACTGCCTGGTTGTAACCTGATCATTTATGGATCAGTTGTTTCCTTTCTGGTTTAATTCAGCATGTGATTGATTTCCAGAGCTGTACTGTTGGAAAAACTCCACACTTAACTGTGCCTTACATAGGAAATCATTTGAATACAGATGCTTACAGTTTAAGCCATGTCACCAGAAACCACTCGGAGGCTGGAGACAATCGCAGGTTGATTATGTGGCGCCTGACAGTTGTTCTGCAAGTCCTTTGTACAAGGCAGACATATTTGCATGTAAATGCTTATTGTAGATTTCTAAACAACATAAAGGGTGATTGTAAATGCCAGCTGTTGGGCTGCACTGGGGAGCAAAAAGAAAAAAGAAAAAAAAATTCAATGAGGAAAAGTGGAATGGAAATGAGGGAATTATTTTCAAACAGTGCAGATGAAATCAATAAGGTTGGAAATGGTTCGGTTTATTGTGCTGGTTATATTTGTCATTTTTATTGAGTGTGTTTGTATAATCACAGATGAATCTGTTTACAGTGCGGCGAGTCTCAACTGTTGGGAATACCTCGTGTAGTAGAAGGTATTTATTTACACTGTGCGCTCACTTTAACAAAGCTGTTAATTTATCAACGTATCCTGCTGTCTGTAGTGGCGTGAAGTCAGTCAGATTCGTAAATACGACGTGATACTAAAGCTGCTTCTTCAGATAGCATTGTGTTGACAGATGTTTGAGAGAGATGGAATATTTCTCCTTCTTACTGTGTTTTTTTGTGTTTGTGTATGTGGACCCGGCACAATGCTACAAATGGGAGTGTACAAACGTGTGGGTGTGTGTGTGTGGGTGTGTGCGGCTGGTACCCACAGCAGAGTGATGCCCCCGCTGATTGTCCTCCGCTAAGCTCTTTGTCCTGCTGCACTCAGTGTGTCTGCCTCCTCAGGAGACTGACAGCCTTCTCTACTGTGGCTCCACAAAGGCCCAGCCTCCTTTGAGGTGTTAAAAACTTCCATTTATGCATCTCCCTGGACAAAAAAAAGGCACCAAGCCCATTTGAGCCTGGTTGCAACACAGGCGGACATTGTGGCCACGCTTCCCTGGCAATCATTTCACAGATTCTAAAACGAGTATATGGCGAACAGGATTTAAAGGGCTAAAGTGCCCCGCGAGGAACAGGCGATAAGAGGGGAGAAACAGCAGCACACAGTAAACTAGAAGATGGGCCCAAGAAAATAAACACATTACCTGCACATGCACGGGAGAGACCCCCCCGTGTGTAGGACTGAAGAAAGGAAAAAGGAAAGAAAGAAAAAAGGCAAGAAAGAAGGACATAAAGAAGGAAAAATGAAAGAAATCTAAAAAAATAAAATAAAATAGTGTTAGCAGTGTAAGAAGTAAAAACAGTCTTATTCCACTTTGTGAAATGTGTGTTTTCTGAAAGTCTCAGGGAAATCAAAGGAAAGTGATAGTTTTCACAGTGGCCAGTTAGCAGCTCTGGAGACCGCGGTCTGTTGTGGAGAAAACCTTATTATTTCCTAACAACAACTTTAAAACTGTTTCCTTGTTTTCTCCTTTCCCTTGTCTTCGCCACAGTTGCTCAGTAAACAGATCTTTGTTCTTCTTCTCTGCTGCAGATGAAATGATATGTGAAAGGTTTTTATATGAAAGCCCCGCTGAGCCAAACAAAAAAATAACCATGTGTTCTGAACTGACTGAACCAGGTTTTTCTTCAGAGTACATATCCGGGGGGTTAGCCCTTTTTTGAATAGCGTTAAACAAATTCAACTCACTTGTACAGCAATGAAAACTTACAAGGTGCATGTAACATGCAAAGCAGTTTGGATGTTAGCGCTATTGCTCAACACCTAGCATCAGCAGTAGCGGTATGGCCGTTGAACCATACTTTTATATTTTTCTAAAACGCTTAGTTATAGTACTAAAATAGTAAAAAGCTTTTATCAACATCCTAAGTGCGTTTTTGTTTTGTTTAACCTTTGAACTCGAACTACGAGTTTTTAATTCTATAAGACTAATAAGATAGTGCTAACTATATTAAAAGAAAAAAATATTGTGTTTTATTAGCTGATTAGCTTAGCATGTTGAATGAAAACAGGCTGATACTACAGACTGGAATGAGGCAGTGATTGATACACAGTCCAGGTGGAACTGCTCCTCCTTCTGTGTTTGTATACTGGCACTAGAACAGTAGTCCAACAGCCACTTCGGCTCGTCATGTCCATTATTGAGCATGTATATTTATCTTGTATGTATATTTTGTAACTGGAGTGACCGGCGGTCGTCCTTTGTGACACATTGGCGCTAGACGTTTTCGGAGGATGTTTAATGTGTCGTTCAGCGACAGACCAGCTCTGTGCAGCAGAGACACAGAGTGAAGATGAAAGAGGCTGGAGAGAGATTTTTGTCTGGCTGTGACAGTTAAGTGTGTGCTGGAGCATGAAACAGCTGTGCGCTTGAGACTGACCTGTTTCTAACACCAAATAACTCAGTGCTACATCTTCTGTAGAAATACAGACCCATCTTCCCGTAGAAAAAAAAAAGAAAACGGTCCATAGCTAATCACACCAGTAGGAACTTAATAAATGCCTGAGGTGACAATAAGTCAGTAAATCCCACCTCTTTAAATGAGCCATGACTAAGTCTCCTAACCTCCAGTTTACCTAGACTGAAGCTGTTTCCTGACCAGTAATGTTGTCTCATTCCGAGCTATGGAGATTAGTCATTGCGCGGAAGCTGTCGTTTCATATTTCACAGATGATGCTGCCGCTGAGAGGATTGACTTGATGGAAGTGGATATTTAACATACAATCACACGTGTTCAATTACTATATCAGACATTTCTATGCCAGAATGTTCTCTGCTTCATGCCTTTGCCCTCCACACTGCACCCCCACTTTCCTCTTTCCTCAATTTCCCTATTTCCCCTGAGACCAGTGTTACAGCCCCAACTCATTGCATCCCAAAGTCCCCCATGCAGCCCCTGGCCTGGTTGGCTGTGTGGCTGCTGCTCCTGCAGAGATAACCACACTGTATCCAGGTAGGGAGCAGTCCGCTGATGGCATAGATTACCTCTATTGTCAAAATAACTAACTCTGCAGAATTCCTACTTTAGCTTGTTTGGACGCAGGAGGAAAGTGAGGATTTGCAGAGGAGGAGGATTGGGAGGACTTTTTTTTTTTCAAACATGTTGCAGATCTGGATGAATTCCAGACAGAAACAGAACAACTTTTAGCTTTTAGCTTAATGCATATCCAAACACACCTACCAGCGTGAAATGCACATAATGCATGCATGCATGTACTGTATGGTGTGCAGTTATGTAAACATCCTGTCACCTATACTGTGCTGTTTGAACTTATCTCACACGCAGTAGTATAGAGGTAATGACACAGAACATAAAACCTAAATCTGGTTAGGGGCAGCTCTGTTGTGGTCGCTCTCCTCACTGCTGTACACACTGGTGGTAATGTTGTCTAATCAGACCAAGCCTTCCACACACGATGACAGAAAAACAACTCTGTTATGGTCAGGGAACATGAAATCTTGTGTAGCCCACATCATAGGATAACAATGAGGAGAATTTCAAGGTTCACTGGATCTGAAAGCGAATCTCTCTGTGCTGTGGTTGTAAAAGTGCGTTTCTTTGCACAGTGTACGAGCAGCGTTAGCTCAAGTGGCATCTCCAGGAGATGTAAAGCATTCTTGACGTGTAGCATAGACACACGCTTCAACCTTAAATTGTTTGTGTATTTGAAACATTTATCCATGTTACACAAACCATACATACTTTCCAAATATGTAAGAAATATTCTATGTAATATGTAAGTTACCAAACAACAACTTTAGCGCTAGCGTCACAGTACGGAGCTACACATTATCATTTCTTGCCAAACCTTCATCTTGAATTTCGAACTTCAAATTGATGTTGCAAAATGTCTAAACTTACTTTTGTCCTCAATGAGACAATATAAAATTTCCCACACATTGCTCATATAAATCCCTCATTTGAAGTGACTGTGGATGAGTCAGGGATTAGGATAAGTCATCAGAGAACATTATGTTGCCGTGGTTCCCAAAGTTGTCCCAGACACTATGTGTATTGGTTTGTGAATTTGGAAGAAGACCCAAACACAATTCTTTGCCTTTGAGTCAGCTGGTGTCTGTCTGTGTGTGTGTGTGTGTGTGGGTGTGTGTGTGTGTGCGTAAGCAGGTATGACCAGGCAAAGCTAAAGAAAAGGCCACTCTTTGACAGAAATGCCACAGGTAGATGTGAGCTCTGTCCTCGCTCCTTTAATGTCGGCTCCATCTGTCTGTTTGGATTTTTCCCTGTCGGAGTCGAACCTCTAACACTCCCTGAGTTTGAATGAATCCAGCTGAAATAGATTCGACTTACTTTCTTCTGTCGGTTCACTTGGACTTTAATGAGGCCAAACTCTCTCGGAATCTTTACGCAAACACAGCTGCCGCCTTTAACTAACGCGAATAATGAAAATCCCATTATATTGCTTAAGTGTGCAGACAATTTATTAATAAAATGCTACGAAAGTAATCATTTGAATCTGGGGATGACTGGAATTGTGTTTAATAGGTTCCCATTCCTCTAATTGGGAACTGGGAGCGCCTGTTTTATGTTTCCTGCCTGTAGGGCCAATTCACAGCAGGCAAATAGCTGCTACACGCTGTTACAATAGGCTGGTTGACATCGACTCTTATTACACCACAGGGATTTCTACGTTTGCTTCATTATAATATCATTTGGGCTTTCTCATTATTTTTAATTTTAAATTCCTTTGTTTTTTTTTTCTCCCTGCCACGCAAATAATTAACTTAAATAACCGATGAATAAGAATAACACTTTCCCAATTATTATTTACCCCATTGTGCTCAATCAACATCAGATTATGAATTCAAAGCTCTGCTAATATGTACTCTCTGTAATTATAAGAGCTCTTACTGATGTAGGCACAACAGGAATTAGGCCCAGAGTCAGATGTTTGACAAAGACTGGTTTATTCAATTACCACCCATGTAATATGTGCTTTATCTGGCACACAGAGCTTGTTGTGCAGCTACTTATAAAGGCTTTTAGTGTGTGTGTGTGTTTGTGTGTGTGTGAAGACCAGCGTGGGTGGCTGAATTTAGAGAATAGATCAGAACAGGAAAATAGTCCGAGTTTAGTGTCATTTGAGAGGCAGGAGGGAGGAAGACGTGTTGTCATTCATGTAACACATTTCCATTCAGCTGAGGTCACCTGGGTCGGATCGGCCCCTTTGTCACGTCCAGGTTCCAAGGCTGCCACATTCAAACACGTGTGCGACTCCTGCCTTGCTCGGCCTTGTTCCGTTGGCCCCTCGCTGTCCTCCACGGCGGACCCTGTGCTGTGTTCCCGCAACAATGCAGCTGCAGTCATCACTACTTCTGGTCTGGTCTGGTTGTCTGTGGCTTGTTTGCCCTGCTGACGAGAGACCGAGGTGCCGCGGTGCAAATTAGTGACAGATCAGTTAAGCATGACCTTAAAAACCCTTGGCTTTGTTTAATTGGCAGTGCTGAGGCAGACTAATTGCATAAATCAACTGGTAATGAGATCTTGGCTTATTGTGAAAAACATAATAATGTGAGAAAATGAACATGTATTAAGTGAGTGCGTTTCTTTTGAACAGTCCTCGTGGACCCGCTGACGACCGCTTTATTCTCTGTTGTTGTAGAAGGAATTATGTGGCGGACGCTACGCTTAATCCACACTGTAATCTGGTTCTTCCTGTGTATTCCAGCACCTCGGCAGACTGGCAGAAACTAGCTGAGCATGTCCTCTAAATAAACCGTTAGCAGGAGCTGCGTTAAAATAAAGCAGGAGAGGCATTAAAATAAAATAAAATAATATAAATCCACAAATAAATCCAACAAATCCACTATCTGCAGTTCACACAAATACATATGCATGATACCATTGTATTATATTTTCTGTGGAAATGTTTTATGATATGATGTTAGATAGATAAATAAATAGAACATTTGTTTTCCCCTCTGTTTGCAGGTTATTTACATGAATTCAAAACCAACTGACCACTGATTGCTGGAAGCTGGGGATTGAGTCTTTCAGTTTTGGTGAGTATCAGTTTGCCTCTTCAGCTGCTTCTGTCTGTGCCACGTGTCTCACACACCCCTGCTGTCTTTCACCCACACTGAACACCTGCATCAAATGAGGTGGACAATTAGATAGGCTCACAATGTATGCACAATTAGACGGTTACATGTGCAGAAAGTTACTGACAGACATGGGGTCTGGAAATAATTCTGTGTTGTTTTGCTTTTTGTTCATGTTGTTTCTTCACTCTCACGTCAGGGTTACATTTATATATATCCTGAAGAAAAAATGAAAACCTTAAAAATCCTTTTACTGAATAAATCAAAATATAATAACATGCAACAAAATAAATCTATGTATTGGATATTAGTCTTTATGAACTTGAAGAAAATAAAGAAAATATGGTAATATATTACATTATACATAATTATATTATATGTATATTATTATAATATATTAAAAAACAAAGTATTTCACATTGAAAGAATAGTGTTAATATACCTTAAAAATCCATAATCTAGGCTTTAGAAGTGGATTACAGTTAGGATTACTTCATATTTACCTCAACCATATTTGTGGACCACTCTGACTGAAAAGTTTCTTTGAAAAAGAACATTAAAGCTTTATATAAAAAAGGAAAGAAATACCAAAATTTCAATTTTTGTCTGACTATCAGTGTAATATTACTTGAAAATAAATCACCTGCTGCTCCTGCAGCCTGCTAATAAAAATGCATCTTAGATATTGAACATGTACAGGTACAGAGGAAAAAGTTGGATGTAATTCTTAACTTCCAAATGTCATCCAGAGACATGACTGCAGTGGAGGGATATTAATGTGGTGGAGAAGGTCTCCAATAACAGCAGGAACACGTCTCATGTGATTCAAAGTTCACGGCCATTTACAATTGTTTATTCGTGCCATTTCACATCTCACACCGTCGTCTCTGCTCTGATGAGCAACACCTGTCTGCCAGCCACAGCGCTGTGCTGTGAGTCAGGGCTGTTGACTCTGGTTGTTGAAGGGCTTGAATTCATTAGGCCAGTGCTCCCCAACCCCCGGGCCGCGTACCAGTACCCATCTGTGGGTCAATGAGTACCAGGCCACACAGATGAATGCATAACTGACGTTATTTCCGTTTTATTAACTATGTTAGATTTTATTTTGAAAAAATAACGGGATTCACATCTGTTTATGACATGTCAAGATGCTCGCCTCGATTACATGTCTTACCGACATCCGCTACCAATTTTATTTTGAAAAAATAACGGGATTCGCATCTGTCTATGACTCTCACTTACATGTCAAGATGCTCGCCTCGATCACATGTCTTACCGACATCCGCTACCTTCCTTAAAGGTCTGATCCGGCCGGTAACACACAATACATTACCACTAAACTGATACCCCCAAGCTAGCAAAATGAACAGAAAACAAACACCTTTGGAAAGTTTGTTAGCGCAGGGCAAAAAAGTCAGTGATGAGACAGACGTCTTCAAAGAAAAAGAAAGCTGCATTTAACAGACAATTCCAAGAGTCCTACATTGCGTCAGGTTGTTCCAAAGCACCAAGCCCGTGCAGAAAATACCAGTTTTTACGCCAGTTGTATCATTTCAATTAGTTGCATTTATCTGTCACACCTTAAAGGCCGATCCATGAAAAAAAATTCAGAAATTTAACCGGTCCATGGTGGAAAAAAAATGTGGGGTATTAGGCGACCGTATGATAGTCAGTCAGCCATCGGCTCACATCAAAAACATTTCGATCTTAGTGTTTTCTGACTGACATCTGCAGGGCTACCACATTATGAGCTGCGACACAGATGTTCACAAATGGGAAAAGGTTGGGGAAATGTTGATTTTTATACCACAAAATAAACAAAAAAACATACTTACCCCTTTGCGCACTGCTACTAGGATAGAGGAGCACAGTGACATCACGTTGTTTAGTCAGCAACAAGCCACGAGCTATAGGTTGTAGACTTCTGTGCTAAAATCCAGACTTGCGATCTATTGGATAACACCAAAATAGCCACACAAAAAACCCAAAACAAACAAAAACAGTGTTAGTGTCATGTTTCAAACAGAAAAGACAGAAAAGAATTGCCAAAAGCAGTCAGTAAACAGAAGATAAGACGAAACAAATTAAGGAACTAATCAAAGTCTTAAGATGTGATCTGATAATATTTGAAGGAAATTGCCAGTATGTTAGATGATCAAAATGATCTATGACTTGTCACAACTTGTGTGTGTTCCTTGTGTTCCAGCCAAAAATGCTCCATGTCATGTAGTCAATACGACTGACTCATGGTGATTTAATGGTAAGCGTTGTTATTAAGCCGCTGTAATGCTAACAGTCATCTGCCAGGGCTTGTTATGAAAATAAAATACCACATGAAGCTTCTGTGGGCCGGCTTTCATGGCCGTATTCCCACTCATTCAGTCAAATCCTTCTACGATTTCAAATCCAGATCCATTGACCTACAGGTTTAATTAATCTCAAAACATGACAGCGAGTAATTTAGTTTGTGTCTGGACCGTGCACGGAACAAGTTTAATTACACATCTGCAATCTCGTTCGGAAGCACCTGAAGATAGGTGAGGTGATCTGAACAGACACACGCTGACACACAGTACAACCGCTAACTGGCACCAACTAAATGGTCGGATGCAGATGAGGCTTTTTGTCCGAAATTGAATAAAAGGCACTTCAGGATAAAATGAAAATGAATCACCTTTGAATGCAGCTGCTTCATGGAATAATTATTAAACAGGCCTCTTCTGAAAACTGACCCTGCGGTGATTATGGTCAATATGTTTGTGAATAGAGCCCGTGACAAAGACTCCATCAGCCTCAATTACCTCCTGAAGATCCCAGTGTTCATTTGCAAATATAAGTGATTGCATATTTTATTACCTGGCCAAATTGGGGGAAACAATTCTGCACTGTATCCATTTTCCCAAACTGCAAATTCAATGAATAACTTTGCATTAATAATGTATGAAGTCACTGAAGGTATTTAAATGGAAAGATGCTTTAATGGTTGATAATTTGTTCAGGTGCTGTTCGCTGCAGGCTTATAATTAACAACATGAAAAACATTAGAGTCAGTTCACATTACAATACAGTCATTTATTACATTATGTCAGTATAATATTTGAAGGTGTTACATGTAATATTTGATTCTTGGATGAATTAAAAACTGAGCTGCTGCTCAAGGTAAAAGCTCATGTGCTGTAGGACAGTGCTTCTATGTGACGTATACGTGGCATAAAAAAAGGAGCAAAGAACATGTTATTAATCTCCTTGCTACCCCAGCTGTGGAAAGTAATGCATAACTAAAAGTCCGGTTAAATGAATTAATGATTTCAACCATGAACTTTTCTCCCAAAACGCCATGAATCGTCTCCAGCTGATAATGCACCACGACCCAGGAGTGTGAAATCCCTGTAGCGTTGAGAGTAGCCAGTTAATTGATTCGCAAATTATTTAAAGTTTGTGGCGCCCAGGGGAGTGCTAGGCTCTAATGACAGCCCATTTTGAAAGAGTCGAAAAGCTCTATGCCCGGAAGCCAGCGTGAAGCTGTAATGGTGAGCTAACAAGTCTTATATACGTCCCTGTAAAAACAACATAAAAAAAAAACAATAAAAGAAACATGGAAATGTTACATGTTACAGTTTGCATTTCAGAATTTTTTGAAGGCAGTACAGAACAGGCGGAACTAGAACGCATCCCTACGTGTGTAGGTCCTGAGTGTTTTGTTGTTGGTTAACCTCAAACAGCCTTTTTCGGTGCGGAACATTTTTCTCTCTTGTTGAAGTTGTTGCATCGCTGTGTTAATACGGAGGAGCCTCTAATCTCAGCCCATTAGCCACTGCTGTCATTCAGACACACGGTGTCGGCCTGATTTAAATAAAATGAAATGAAGATAGTTGTTTCTGGTCCCCTGGCTTCACTCATTGCCATAAACATATGCTCTGTGCCCTGCTTCTTTCCATCTTATTTATGACTTTAATTTGTTGTGTGGGCTGCGCAAGAAATCAAATTTAATCCAATCCTCCAAGGGACCCTGTCATATAATAACATGGTAATTTCTGTGTATCCTTTTGAAAAATGAGGAAATTAATTCTTCCTGACATGTTCTAATTATTCCAGTGTGAACGGCGGATGGGCTCCCTCCCTCCGCCGCGCTCCCCCACCCCCTAAGTGTCAGTTGCCGACGGGTGGCGAGGTGCTAATGCTGACCAGCAGCGCGTTTAATTTGAAACATGAGCAGACACCTTTCAACACACCTTCCTAATGTTGGAGTGGCTCACACAAATTAATTCACTACTCATCTGGTAGCTCTGATGGAGGTGTGTGTGCGTGGTTGTGGGTGAGGGGTGTATAGCATGGGAGGGGTCAAAGGGACAATAATGTCATTGGTAAAGGTGAGGCCAGCGGTGTTTGTAACTGGGTTACACTGCGTACCTGTTCATACCTGTGTGTCAGTGTGTGTCGGTCTGCAGTGTTTGACTTCTCTGCAGTGGCTTCACCACACGTCACGTGACTGGCGGTTGACTTGCTGTAAAGGTATCTGCTGGGATGTTGGGACTGACTGCGCGCCTTGTTCCCCCTGCAGCACCTTTTCACACATCCTGCCGCTCCACTGTGAGCTCCGAGAGCCTTATTTAATTAGACTGTCATCAGGCAGTCTTTAGCTCATCACGTCTATTTGCATAGGGACACGTAGTGGCGTCGATGTTGATGAACAATTACAACGTGTTTTACTTTTTACGTTTTTTCTGTCACGCTATAATGCATTGCTACTAGTACTACATAGTACAACCAATTAGGAAAGTAAGAGAAAAAAGTCATTTTATATATTTTTTTATTCTAATTCAAAGGACTCTATACTATAGCTAACCCTAAAAATAAATATCAGAAAAACTAAATGTGAATTAAAAATTAAATTATTATTTATTCCCTCCCCTGCAGAAGGCGCTACAGATGAGGTTTCACTTGGTAATGATGATGGTCTTTTGGTTTGCTTTCTAATTGGTCCAAGATGACTGATAATAACCATGTTATTAGGCTGAACTTGCCCGAAGAAATAAAATGTTTAGCACTCTTTTACCTTTAGCCCTGCTGTTAGAAGCCTTATTTTTGGTCACATTTTAAAAAGTATTCCATTCTGTAGTTTTGATTAAACTTTGTTTGGAAAAAAGCGGTGTGAGGTGGCAGCAGTATATACATTCAGTCCAAAGATAGAAAAAAAAGGCTTTTCTACTCCAATTATGTTCAATTTCTTACCAGCTGACACAGGAAGGAAAAAAAATAAACAAAATTTACTAAACTTTGGAGTTGGTGAAAACCACAGAAACACAGTTGATTTGGTGTGTGTGTGTGTGTGTGTGTTGGTGTCGATCATAGCACTTGAGGCTTATAGCCGTGGCGTCATGGTGGAGAATAGAGTGTGGCTTTGTGAGCGGTGGGTGGATCCCTATATGACTCAGAGAAGGGAGAGGCGTCAACATGGCCGTTTGGCCCGCAGGGATTTAAAAAATGGCCTTCTCCTCGGGCCCTGAGGGCTTGATCTCTGCAGTTTTGGATGCGTTCGAAGGCAGCGAAGCCAATGTCCATCACTGAGACACTGGCTACACTGGTTGTCCGTCTATATATCTACAACACAGTAGCAGCACGGTGCTGCAAGATGAACTTCAGAAAATTGGACTTGATGCATCTGCACAGACTGGTGCTCTCTATATCCTCGCAGCAACCTGGGATGTAGTTACTAGTAGGATCGGTGTTTCTAACTTCTTGTGTCTCACTGTGCAGCACACACTATGTGGGCCTGTTAATAACTGAAGGCTGAAAGTGTCGTCTCGTGCCAAGACCCACATGGCTGCTGGCGGTGCATTAAATCAGCAGTCAATTTGACTGGAAGTTTGAAATCTGTGCTAGGTTAAGGGGATGTGCTGAAGCCGTGTTAATAGCTAGCTTGTTGTCCATATGGTACTGCTCTAATAGAGCACATTTGTTGCAGATGGTAGGAGACTTGCTTAGGCAGAAGCAGCTTTTGGCAGCGGCTCGTTCTTCGAAAGGGCTGCCGTGCTGCTCAGTCTGGTCCAGGCCAACTGAGTGATGTCTATCTTCCCCCTCCACCAAACGCCCGCCCTTGAATTGTGGCCTAACCTTAATTTAAGTGCATTCCTTTATTTTTGTGTTCAGAGGAAGAACAAATACAATGTGGCTCGGTCACTTTTTCCTGAGTTTGGTCTATTCCTTCCAAACCGCACCTTTGCTTCCATAGGCTAAGTTCAGTTGTTTCTAACCACAATGGGCCTGCAGACAGCAGGCACAGCTGAGGAAACACGAGCACGCAGGGAGTGAAAGAACAAGGGCTGAGGAATACGACCGAAGATAAAGATAGCAGCAGAGTCTTCGCCTAATCGGTTTCCTTTTCTCTCCTTCTACTGTCTTAGCAGGCCAGCTTGAGGATCAGGTGTCAGTAAAGTCAAAACATAGTGACATTCATCCTGTAATTACACAGCACCGTCACTGTGCAGTCTGCAGCTGATTCATATTGAAACTCATCTGTGCGTTAGAGCTAAAACTGTACGTAACCAAGTCGTGTTTATATTGGGGCAAACTTTACCTTTTAAATATCAGAAAAACCCCATAACAAAAAAAATAAAAAGTTTTTTGCATGCCCTTCTTTCTTTCTTTCAATTTGTTTAACATAAATCTGTTGGAAATTCTGACCTTTATCAATTTGCACGATGCAGTGTCATACGTACAGTAGTTTCCAGTTGTAGACTATTCCCATAACATTTCCTACACACAGTTGCAGATATTATTATTTTATATATTTTTTAGAAAACTTTTGTTGCAGAAATATTTTTTTTAAAATATGAACTTTATTTAAAGATGTGAAAGGACACTCAGTCTACTAATGATTTTGTTCTTATTTTGCAAAAATGCAACAGTAAATTATACCATTTTTAATTTTTTGAATTTTACTCGCACAAACTTTTCCGGAAATGTAGCTTGCACCGACAGAACAGAGTGAATCGTTTCTGTTGGTATTGTTTCAGCTCCTGTGTGTCTGACAGAGAGTGTGCTTTTTGCACTTTGAGAAGTGAGGAGACACGCTTGATGTGCTCTGCACTGTTTGACGGTTGTTTTCTCACGTTGTCACTGCACTGGTGTGCTGTGGCACAGGGAGGGTATTATGTGCACTGGGCCCAGCTGAGAAGAGAAAAGAGCAGAGCTCCTGCACCCTGGGCTATGCCACTCCCGCCTCCCCAGACACCTTATTGTGAGAAAAGTCTCGACTGAGCCCTCTGGGCCTTGTGGATTCACTGCCTCGCTAAGTGCTGGCCAGACTGAAAGGCACAGTGTCCTTGGACCCGGCTCATTTTTTCCATTCTCTCAGAGGCTTTGTCTCGTACGCCAAAAGAGCAAGAAGAGAAAATGCCAAATTAAATCCATGTCACAGAAATTTAAGGTGTACACGGGCCTAGATGTCGCTGTTCTGGTTCGATTAAAAATGATGAGCGGCTGAAACATAACATAACGCAACAGAATGTTCACTTAAAATTTTTTTTGCATTTACAAGATGTGAGAATTTTCTCAGGGAGTGTGGGGCAGTGACAACATTTTCTGTTTTATGTGAAATCTTTCGATTGCTTTCCTGGTTAAATGTCTGGATGAATAAAAAGTGAGTTCTGGTCGACAATTAAATTTCAAACACTGACAAATATCCACCCCCAAATCTTACCAGTTCTAACAAACACAATCAAAGTGCAAGCTACACAGGGCAGTAAGAGAGGCTAATGGAAACCTGTTGTCAGTAATTTTTTGGCCATGTGTCTCCACTATTTTGTGGGTAAGGCTTCTGAACGACCCCTGCAAGTAGTGACATCATGACCACATCCTTTTGCCTCAGTGACGCTCAGTCCCAGCCCGGGTCCCCCGCCGCTGGGCTCCCAGAAGCCACAGCAGCCTCTGTACACATGTGCTGCAGCTGGACCACCGTTGGCAACTGTGAACAGACTGGAGCTGCTCTGGGATCTGCGGTCGCACTGCTGGATGTACATGTATATATCTGCGCACAGTTGTGGAAAAAGACCATAAAGAGATCAGTAGGCAGAGTTTATTTGATGCAAACATATCATCAGGCTCTCAGCGCAAACCGACGTCGTATGCAAATCCACTCCCTCCGCTGAAAGACGTATAATTAATGATGTCAGTTCATGAAAAAAAAGAGGATGGGTTCATAGCCATATTTCTACTTTAATTAAAGACACTATAATAGTGCCTTATTATAGGAGGACATGTATGCTCTATGTGTTTTTCTTTCTTTCCCTTTCCCTTTCCCTTCTTTCTCCCTGTCTCCCTGTTGTGCTCGTCTTCTTGATTATCACTCGTTTCATAGTGAAAATGGTTCTCTGTGATTTCTCCTGCCAGAACCCCACACGCCGACATGGAGGGCTTTCTACGTAGCAGCTTTTTACTGAGGTTAGTTTCATTTCTCTTGTTGCCATTTAAGATCACAGGTCAGGCAGGGGTGGTGCAGCGGGTTAACAGGGGTTACAGGGTTATGACAGCTCTGTTAGCTTTAGTCTTCTGTCTTGTGTTTGTATATATCCATATACTGTATAAACTGTGTATGTGTGTAACTATGAGTTCATGCAGTATTTACCCAAGCTGTGTGTCGCTGTTTTGTTTCTGTGTGAACTGAATACGTGTGACTGATGTCGCCCAGTCAGACTGAAAGCACACAGACACAAGTGTAGATGAGCTGCCTCCTACCTCCCCTCTCCTGCCCTCACCCCCCCCATCCTCCCCCCTCAGTCCACAGCTTTAAGAATCTGCAGATCAGGACTTCTGTGTTTTTGCACTGCATGCTTTTGTCTGACCACTCTCCCCATTCGCCCTCCCAGACTAAACCACCTTAATCATGGATGTTGGGCTGAGGCAGTTGTTGGTACATTGGTCTTGTGATGTGCCGTGCATTTCCGTCGTGCTTTGTGTGTTTGTATTTACCCCTAACGTAAAGATTAACATTTTTCTTCTTTACCCTTCCTGTGATACTAATTAAAAATGTGTGCTGTCATTACACACACAGAGGAAGTAAATAAGAGAGCATATTTACCATTGGCTCCTTTCCTAGTCGACCACCTTCTCTAGGCTTCAGTGTTGCTCCCTAATTAGGCTTGGCTCATTAGAAGCCACAGCAGCAGCATCTGCCTTTCAAAGCTGCTGTCAGCCAAACTTTACTAAAGCTAATGAATCCTCTTTGATTTCTTTTTCAAAAGGTCACTTATTTGATTAAATTAACAGGACCCCACAACCACCACCACCCCCACTCTCAGAACTGCTGGTGGCATTAAAATAAAAGAATGGGCATTTTGATTTGTGAGAGTCAGTGAAACAGACAAATCCAAAGTGTTAACCATGTAGGACACAAAATGGTTATATGTTGTAGAATAAAGCAGAATAAATAAGTGGAATCAAAGGAGTGGCTTTGAACCAGAAAACACTGCAGCTATGTGCTCGACCAAATGTGTTCACAAGCGACATGGTGGTGCGGTGGTTAGCCCTGCAGTGAGGATGGTCGCAGTTTTGGATGCAGCTGTGGAATCAGAAATCTTGTGGTGCTGACCTGTACGGACAGCACTTAACCATCACAGGATGTCAGCTGGAGTTGTCTTCTGGGATAAATCAGGAGAAGATGAACAACTTATATTATTCCCGCAGCTAAAGTTCACATCAAGTTTGATGCAGTGTACATTACAGTTTGGAAACCATTAGTAACTTCATAGACAGTTAAAAATATATTCAATCCAAACTGATTTTCTCACCGTTTGCTGGAATAAACAGAAACGTACAGCAGGTGTTTTATCTGTCATGGCTCGCTACCAATTTATATGGACTGGTATGTACAGTATATCTGCTCAGGTTTGACAGGAGTTATTCAGGCATTAAGCATGTAACATTTTTGGACAGGACGCTGCAGGTGTTTGACTTTAACCACCTGTCGAAACCAGTGTGGTGGATTACAGACCGCGCTGAAGTGCTGCCGCGTCCACTACGACTGGCAAAGTTGAATATTTCTACATTCAGTTCCACATTTACTGTACAAAAGAGACCCAGAGGAGGAGAGGGAGAAAGGACACGTGACCCACTGACCTTGGCTGCTTGTCAACGATTTCCTTTTGTTCTCATCGCTGTGAGAAAACGCAGCGATTATTCTAAGTAAACACATTATTGCGCTGCTAATCCACATCCGTCTGTCAGTGTCTGTTTTAATTAAAGTAGAAGTGAGAGGAGGAAGAATCAACACACGCTGGCTGGAGATCGGAGGCCTGAACAATCAGGGCAAGATTAAAGGCAGCCTCTGGTTCAGGGTTAGCCCGTTTACTTGGATGGGGTTCAGAGTGGGCAGAGGACACGGGGAGGGAGGGGCGTGAAGGGGAGAAAAGGACAGAACCAGGGGCTGGATGGATGTGACAGTCACACATTCTTCCAGTGAAGAATCCCAGTGTCTTTTCTCAAGCGGCTGAACTAGGTCAAAGGGGGATTTCTGAGCATGCATACACATCTCTGCTCAAGGATGCAGATGTTATTGACTTGTTGTACGAAGTTAAAAAAATGAAGGGGCTTTTTGTGATTGTTATGAGTCAGGAGTTTGGTTTTGAGTCGTACGTTCAGTGACTTAAAGTTCCTCCCGTTAAGCCTTTGTAAAATATACATCAGCCTCTCAGAGAGTTCCTGTGAGAGAACGCTTTGTTTTTGTTGTGCTGTGAAAATAATGGCCGTCAATTTAAAGTTCTAACTCATTAAAAAAACATAATCCAAATGTTTTTTTGTGTATGTGCACAGTGTCATGCATATCGTAGCGTTAGCCTTTTCGTTAGGTTGTAAGTTCAGATCAATTTTTGATATGTTTATGGAGAAGCCATTTTAGATGCGGTTTTGTTTTTTGTGTTGTCAAAAAGACAGATAATGAGAGTGTAAGTCAGAGAGAAAGGGGGAAACAGGAAACACATAATACAGAGATAAGGAAGAAGAAGAGAGTGAGAGAGACAAAGAGATAGATAGATAGAGAGAGACATGTCTTCGGTGTCTATCTGCTCCTGGTGGGCAAGATCCCCCCCCCCTTTATTTTTGCCATTATTTGATGTAATGAAAGGAGAAAGTGTGTAACATTGAGATTGTTAATTAATTTAGTCTAACAAGATGAAGATAAATGAAACCCACTGAAGGTTGACTAGGCTAAGGGGCCCACTTAGCATTCCTCCTGCCCTCCAGCTCTGTCTCTACAATGAGCTGCAGCCAAGAGGTGCAGCTCTGTGTTTGTACAGCCCTGCTGAGCTCTCAACCAATTAGTTCACCAAGGGAATTTGATCAAAAAATATTTTATTTTCACCTTTTTTCCCTTCATTGAACTGTGCATTGCAGGGGCTATTAGCAGTCTAATTTCAGCGTGGTAGTGTTTTGATATTAAACAGTGATCTCACGGACCTGAACACCTTCCTGCAGTCCCATATTTCTCAAATGATGGGACTGTCTGGTCCTTTTTCCAATTTCGTTAGTTTGACTCGTGGAGAGAAAAGCTAGGATCAGCTCCTCGTAGATGACTTTAATCATCTTTTACCAGTGGAATTAATTTTTTTTACGTGTGGGTGTAATGCAGTAAATTATTATTTTTTTTTTGTCAAGTCACCACCACACGTTTAGCGCTGTAATAGCCGGAGCAGGAGAATGTCCCCTCAGCCTGTACTACTGTGATTAATCACTGACATAAAAGTTTGTCCTGCAGTGGGTAATTGTAGCCCAAACTAAAAGAAGGAAGGGAACTTTAGAGCTTTAATCCTGATAAATGAATCACAGACAGAACGGTTCAGTTTTCTCAGTTCTAACACGAACAACAAGGTTTGGAAGATGTTTTTCCCTAGTGGTAGCGCAGAAAAGAGCACAGCAGTGTCCAACTTGCAGTGGTTCAAACTTGTTGCTGCTAGCAAAGACAGCAGAACGAACAATAAATGGAACATGAAAAAAAAAAACATCATCTGTTTATTCAATAATAATTTAGTCAACCACATTTAAAATGACTTAATCTACAAAATGACACCAAGGCATCAGTTGTCTGTGGAGCCCCTGCCTTTGTGGACACTGTACAGGCTCATCATGGCAGCACTGACCAGTCATTAAGGCAACCATTCTTTGTTCCCGTACTCTTAAATTCAGCAACAATGGATTGTTGATTGTATGGAAAAAGCCAGAACAATTATGGCCTTCGTTTTGGTGACGAGAAAGTGTTTTAAAGTGCAGTCTCTGATAATGGCCTCATTATTGTTATTCTTAGAGCAAGCCTTGGCGGAAGGAGGCAGCTATGTCATTACTTTGTAAATTTCGATTAGCTCATCATGTCGTCTCCTGGCAAACAGCATCACAGCTAATTAAAAGTGAGCGAGCCTTCCTGCCTGTGACTTAAAAGGTAGCACTCGATAGGCTGTTAATATGAAAAAAGTGGTTTTAAGAAAGGAAGAAGGATGGAATAAAGCTGTTGCCCTGGTAACATCAACTTCGATCCGTGCAAGAACAATGAACTTGTGTTTCTCCACCATCCGTGAATGAAAAAAAATCGCAAGGAAGTGAGTGTTCTGAAAGGACAAGACCCTTTTAACAACAAAACAGGAGCCAGGCCCTAATAGGCTCTTTGGTGTGAGTCGTTAGGTGAGACCACAGAAGAATAGAGAGAGAGAGAAAGGTCAACGTACGGTTGAACAACCATCGGCAGTTCTCCGATACTGTAGTTGTTTGTTATTTTTCTTCCTGTGTTTAGACTAAACTCTTTAGAATGGCTCCTCATCTACACCTGTGTTTTCTAATGATAGGTTGTGACAGAAGTGGGTCACATGACTGGAAAATATATTTATATTATATTATAACAATTTTCCACAATCCTGTAGCAAGGCGCTATCAGATTAGCATTGTCTTTTTTTTTTTACGTTTTTAAACCAGTATCAAAACTATAATTTGACCAGAAGACTATATAAATGATATATGATCATACAGTAATACTTGGCTTAGACAAATGTATTGAAGTAGAAACAGCAGAAACCCACAGTGTAACTCGTTAATTGTGTGACATTGTCTTAGCGACATTATCAGGGAGTGTTAATGAGCTGCATTTAGCTGGAGTGTCTGAAAAATGAAAGCGCTCTAAAACCGTGTTGAGTTATTCTAATCCATGACCGTGATCCACGGAGGAACACTTTGTGTTTCTCTTCGAGTTTTATGTCCCTTATTACAGCAGCCATACGTCTGCCCACATTAGGCTAATTTATGGCCCAGGCCAGCATAACAGCAGTGCAGGTTAATGAATTTGGCATTACTAATTAAACGTTATTGAGGGACGAATATGAATCCTGTGGTAGGGAGGGACAGTGGAGGGAGAGGAGGGAGGACGGGAGAGAATGGGACAGAGGACTTTTCCTTGTCGTCTCCTTTCCTCAGTCCCTCGGCTGAGTTGCTGTTAGTGAATGTGTGGAGAAATAACCATGAAGACGTTACAGTCTCAGAGGTGAGCTAGAGGACAGTATAATTTATGTAACAAAATAAAACACAAGACGATGTCTAACTCAGTACATCTGAAAGAAAAAGATACGATCGGAGAAAATGTCATGTGTAAACAAATGATTATTATTTAAAGTGAAGAGAAATCGTGTTTCATACAATAGTCACATTTAGAATATAAAGTTTTAAAGGCCACATGTTAACGTTTGCTCCAGTGAAGAGGACGGCGGTGACAGTGTGGAATATCGAGCAATTATTGAAATGTCCTCTGACCAACACTTTCCAGGATCAGGCCGCGGGGAGTGTGTTGAGGAAAACAAGATGCACATTTTCCCTGGATCCTTTCCCCCAAAATACTTGTCATAATTTGTTTTCCAAAAATAGACATAAAATGATTTAAACTGCTGAGTGAAATGTCTTTCAAGAAAAGGTAGTATAATTTATAAAAATGCAATAGCATTTGCAGCTGGACAAGGGACGACATTCACTGTCATAAATGACCAACTGGTTCAAAAGAGTTTAAAATGCATTTTTATAAACATTTAGCAGAAGGTTCCACCCAGAAAAAAAAAATCACCTTAACCCTTAAAACCATTTTCAAAAATTAAAAAGATTCAAACAATCCTGTCTTTAAAATAAAAGCTAATAAGCTAATTCCCAAGAATATTTAAGGATTTATTTTTACAAAATCTGGAAAGAATTTTTAAATTAACCTTTTACCGTCTCTTCCTCTAATACAGATTTTCTGACACCTTCCACCCAGCGTGTGCAGACCTCCATTAGTTTCCTCCTCCTGGGTGGATTAAAGTTACATCTCAGTGAAGCAGCACTGTGTTTTATTGTTAATAGCTGCAGTAGTTTATATACAAAGTTTGAGTCTTCAACTCCCCTGCCTCTGTTTCTCTTTCACTAACGTCTCACTAACGCCTTCACACTCCATGTCTGACATGCTCTCCCTGAAAGCTAAGCCTTTCAATTTAGATTTCAATTATCATGTTAGTTTTGTGATTACACTTTAGTCCTCCAGGAATCAGACCTCTCTGCTCCTCTCTATTCCACTTCCCCTGCAATCACATCCCATCTGATGAATTGCGCATATAATTACGGAAGTTATTTAATATGCAGATCACTGCTGACTCTTGGTGTGCGGCATGTCGTGCATCAACTTTAACTGTATCAAACCGGGATCTGGGCTAAATAGCCATGCTGACAATGACCGAGGGTCAATAGGTGATATTAGTCAGAAACAACAGACTACGTACAAAGACAGAGACCCTGTTGAAACAGAACACCGCTCTCTCTCTCTCTCTCTCTCTCTCTCTTTCTGTGTGTGGGTGGCTGGGTGTGTGTGAGACCCAGCGCTGGCTCATTTCCATCGTAACAGCCCTCACAGAGTTGACCAGTCTGAGTGCTGCTGTTTATGAATCAACTGATACGAGGTATTTCCCCCATGTTACAGTATGTTGCTGCCATCGTCTTACACCCTGTCATGTGATGCAATCACTGAAAGCTTTTCTAGAAGGGAGCGAAGCTTTTCACAGGCACACCCACTGGAGAGGGATGTGGGAAATTTTGGAAACTTTTGATAGCTTTTAGAAAGCTTCCTAAAAACCTGGCTCTTGAGCAAAGATGAAATTGTCCCTCTCAGATTATACTGCTTATATTTATTCCTGTCAAACCTCTAAGTATTTGTTTCTCAGGTTTTAATAGGTCCTTAACCAACACCACATAAAGCCAGTCTACAGGGTTTCTCACCTTAGGTTTCGCACACACAATTGAGAATACAGGGAAATGGAAGAAAGCAGGTCCAGTATTTTTAGCCTGCGCTCTAGTGATGGATCTGCCTTTTATAGCTGATATGCTGGGGTCGAGGCTGGACGGCTGCCCTGCTGACACCAGAAGATGGTTTATAGACTGCACAAACTCTGCACAACATGATTTCCTACACATAGACGCGTCCACATAGTACATACAAAAGACTGGCTTTTATAAAAACATCACACCATGTTGTAGCTTGGAGTAGAGTTTTCAAATGACTGGTCAGGACGCAAAGAGATTGAGGAGGTTGAGGAGTTGATAAGTGCAAAAAAAAAAAAAAAACAACCCAAAAAACATTTTTTATACTTTTCAGTTTAAATTTTTTGATATACATAAAAGAATCACACAATTGATTTATTACAATTGGTATTCCATAATTATTTAAATGATTTAATTTTTACTTATGATTCTTTAATTATATATCTTTCTTTTAAACTGTGGCCATGCACTTTTTGATTGGTTGTTCACAAAAGTAAAAATATTTTTTTGTGTTTTACAGCAACATTTCAACAGTTTTATAATGCATACTAGGAAATGTTGTTTCTCTGTTGAAATGATAACAGTTTTATAATGCATACTAGGAAATATGGTATAACGTTTCTAGATCATATACATAATTGTAAAATGTTATTTTAAATAAATTCAAAGGCACAGTTACAAAATGTCACAAATCAGTTTAAAACATTAAAAAAACAAGTGTTCTGCATTAGCATGATGTCCTCCTCTTATAGTAGCTGTTAGAAGCTAAGCTGGTGTTGGCTCTGTTTCACTGGTTTCAATGACTGTGGTAGTTAAGTTTTCAGTTAGGAGGTTAGCCCTCCGGCTGTTAGCATCAGGAAACTCTCACCCCTCTGAATGTTTATTATTAGCTTAATAGGATTGACCACCTTTATACCAACTGTTAGCCTGAGCACAGGTCAAAAGGTCACTTCCACTTTGTTAAGGGGCTTACCCTTCCGCAGAAATAGAATTAGAGTGGCTGACACTGTAACACACACAGAAACTAACGTGCATGTGTGTGTGTTTATGTTTACAAGATTATAATTCTGTGTGGACAATGTAAAAAAAACCCAAAACAAACATAAAACAGCGTTATTTCACTACGAGGTCAGTGATGTGAGAGGCTTTTACTGTAAGCAGTTTTGTGTTGCAAAAGAGCATTGTCCTTTGTGGTGTTCCAGTTATTGTTTGCAGAGTGGTCGCACACACACTGTAGGCTGTGAAAGACACATCTGCTGCCTTCAGCTCAGCTTAGATTAGAGCAGAGGATCGAGACAGTGTGTGTGTGTGTGTGTGTGTGTGTTCCTGTACCCCGTATCATCAAATATTTGTCCGGCCTTCACTCCATGTTTTCCTTTCTTTGTGTTTGCTTTGTTTACCGACATCCAACTCGTGGCTATTGATAAAGTCGACTTTTTTTTTTGTTTGTGTGTTTTTGATCTTGTGAAACATCAGTGACATTTTTTTTTCCTCGAGTGACATTTAAAGTCCATGTTTTTGATAGAGTACGACTTTTGAATCGCAGGTCAAACAACAGTTTCTGACTCCAAATATGAAGTCGTATTTGTTTAATGTATTTCTGATTGATTCTGTGATTGAGATCCAGAGGGTGTTCAGAAATGCTGCAGGACAAAGGTTGTCTTTGTGTGAGCAGGGCCCCAGTTGAAATGGAGGAGTAGTTTGAGATTACCAGATTATTTCCTACCAGGCCAGTGAGTGAGGCGAGGAGAGCCGCAGCTCTGCACGGTGCTGTGCTGAGGCAGAGCATAATGAGTGCGGTGGCGAGGAACCACAACAGAGCCGGGGCAGAGGCTGCCTGGGAACTAAAGGCCTGTGGCCCACGGCCAAATACATACACACACAAATCTCGCTGCTCGCTTGTGGTTTTTTAAGAAAGCAATTTAGTTAATGATTTCATTTTAAAGCACTGTCATGATGCATGAGCAGCAGGAGCGAAAAGAACAACGCGCTTATATTGGAAACACAGCTACATTTACTGACAAGCACTGAGGCAGAATAGGATGAATGTGAGTAAACTGTGGAGATGATATTAGTGATCATCACCTCTGGTACTGTACATAAATCATGTCTGATATACGAATAGGAACAACTGAAGCGGTCTGAAGACACAGACACATGGTCATCGGAGAACAGCTGAAGCATTTTGTGTTTCCTTCAGCCTCTAATCCAACCCGGTGTCTGTTCTTCAGATTGGAAAAACAGCAGGTTTTTCTGTTCAGCCATGTCTGTCAGCTCTTGGAGGTTATTAACACCATGTCTCACATTCATTTACTCAAGTTTTCTAAGTTCCGGACCGTGAGTGAACCCGACTTAGCATTGCTAAAACACCAGCTTGTACATGTCTTGTGTGAATCCAGTTTTGGACAATTACTCAGATCAGTGGCTGGGCTTTCTGGGTTCTTGCTCTTCAGATCTCATTTTTCTGAACTTTCTTTCTTTTTCTAATGTATTCACTGTCAATCACTCACAGTAACTTTTTAACCACTTCCAAACAGAGCAGGGTGCCAGCCATTCATTTAGCCCCTTCACTTGTGCTCGGCTTCTTCCCATCCAACCTGTCAGAATGACACACACTGTTGAACATGCTTTCTATTCAGTGCTGGCAAATTAATTGGTTTCAGTGGTTTAAATCAGCAATCAATGTCAGTTTCCCAACATAATAAGCCTTAATCATAAATCTTTGAGGTGTGGCTGGCCTGACCTTCATTCATCATGGCTCTGCTACATGGTCTCATCTGGGTGGAGCAAATGAACTACCACTGTTTTGATTTTCCAACTGACGTGTCACATGAAAGGTAGCCTCACTCGCTCCCCTCCACAGCTCCTCCTTTCACACTCCTTTAAGGGGGAAAGAAAACACAGGGGCACCCAAAGACAAAGGAGGAAAGGAGTCCAGTTGTCACGAGGGGAGACACATTTGTATGCCCTGAGTAGGAGCTCTCAGTGAATAACATTAATAAAGAAAGAAGGGGGGGAAGCCCACTAATGAAGTAGGTCTAACTGTAGCTAATGAGCTGTTGTACTCCCAGCCCGTAGGTTCAGAACAGAGAAGCTTCATTACAATAGCACAGAAGGTAATTCTCTAATTTATTCCTGAATTAACCCAATTACAAAACGGGACATTCAGAATTAGCCAGCGTGGTCTCCAGCACATGTAAAGTCTTCCCTGTTTGTGGAAAAAAAAGGAAACAAGTGTGGTGACAGAAACACTGTTTCTCCAAACCAGATGTCCAAACCTGTGGCATTTAAAGCAGTCCCTGAGAACAGAGTTAACGACCAGAGCTGCCAGTGATGACCTCATGATGGCAAGACCAAAGACTGAGGCCCATATTTTCCCTGCCATACAGTACAATACACCCTTACCCCACCCTACCCCTTCATAAGCCATTCAGACCAATAGTCATGCTTTTCCTGCTCTCTGCAAAATTGCCCCTTCAAATGCTTTTCCCATTGACTGTTTGAACAAAAGTCTGAGATTGTGGCTCTGTTTCATTTTTTTCCCACCAGGGCTTTAGTTTCAACCATTTAAATTCCCTTCTGTTTTCAGATTCCCATGCTCCCAGCAGGCATATTGTGCATTTCTTTGGTGACTTTGGATGCATCTCTTTGCTTCTGGTTGGCACCCTGACGCTAACTCCTCAGCTCACTTTTCTGGCAACACTGAGAGATGTTACACTGGATTTTTTTAAAGAATGCAGCCATTTTCATGTTCCTTGGTGCAGAGGAGAAGTTATCTTAATAAATGACAGAAAGGACCTGGACCTGAATGGACCTTTGTTTACACGTTGACAAAAAGGGGGCCCCCCACTCTATATTTCATCTGTCACCGTTGCTTTTTTTCCTTCAACAATGCTCAATTGTTTCCATGAGAATTTCAGGGTCCGTGAAACAGGAGAGTTCTATATTGTTGTGTTCTTGCCAAATTCCAAATTTCTGTTTTCCTTCTCCCGCTCACAAAGGGCTCATAACTTAGTGTCAAGTATGAAGCAAGCCACAATGCTCTACTGTTGCTGAGCAAACTGGGTAGTGTTGGTTGATGGCCGGACTTGTTTGAGGTTAGCAGCAGCAGCAGCAGCAGCAGCAGAGGTCTGTCTGGAAATGAGGAGAGATTTGAACATTGAAATTGAAATGTGGCTTTTGTTGCTTTTTAACTAAAGAATAAGGGAAAATCAAATAACCACTAATACATTTTTCAACATCTTGTGTGTGTGCACTGAAGAAGTTAGACACTATGTTGTCGTCCATAGACCAAAAACATTGGGGAGCCAAAAAAAAAAAAATTAAAATAAATGAGGAGGACAAGGAGGACATGGAGAAGGAGGAGACAGGGAGCACTGAGTGAAGGAGGATGGAGGAGGAGATGGGGAAAATGAGGGATTCAGTGTGTGAGTGCTCATCGACCCTTCCTGAGTAGACAGACAGCGACACTTAAGCACTCTCACACCTGCATCTGCCACTGCCTTGCTTTGTGTATGTGTATGTGTGTGTGTGTGTGTGTGTGTAGGGGAAATGGGTGGAGGACACCATCCATGGCATCACAGCATCTGCACAAGTGTTTAAAGTGAGATGCAAGACAGTTCCTCTATATTATCCCAAATAATTCTAGCCTGAAATGTAATTATCAACGTTCTGCTTAATATGTAAAGTGTCCACTTCAGGTGGCTCCTCTAATTTTCACTGCGTGGCTATGAGACGAGTGTGGATTTTTAGCAGTGGTGACTGCAGCAGATTGTAATAATGAAGGCGTCGGGAGAGAAAGTGGAGTGAAAATGAAGTGCCGCATAATTGAGTTGACTTTTTGCAGGGGAAGGTCAACAATAATGGAGGAACAATTTAAACTAATTCATTAAGACAACCCCGACATCCCCGTGCGGTTGGTAACACGTTGGAAAATCAGTGTTTTTACAGCCATTTACTACATTTTGCAAGATATTATCTGTGGTAATTCTGTTGGCTGAAGGGTTAATGTATTATTGACTTACTGTCTGGAGAAAGACTGAAACACCTTTGTGGTATTTTTCAGATCTGCAGGAATAACATTACAAACGGTGTTTGTATTGTCTGTGCTTGTAAATGTGTCTTTGAGTTTATGTGTGTGTGTGTGAGAGAGACAGAGTGTGTGGGAAAAAAGACCGTGCACCATTTGCAGCCTGCATTAGGAGTTGATTATGTATCAGGAAAACCTGGCTGCTGCTGCACAGCATGGCACAATCACAATGGAGGGTGATAATTTAATTGTGCTAAACGGTGGATTCTATGTCAATGCTCCTCCAGCTGGGAGCTGTCAGGTAGTAATATCTCATTATGGCAGGTGAAGAACCCAGAGGAACCCTACCACGACACCTGTTAGAACAGGAGGAACCCCTGAAGGGAAACACACACACCATTCTTTCTCTCTCTCTCTGTCTCACGGTTTCTCTCTCTGTTTTAAGCACACACTCAAACACACATTGATGTGTGACACATATGATTTAAATAATTCTCCTTGACTTTCTCTCCTTTAAACCACCGCCTGAAAGCACCTCAAAAAAACAAAAAGAAAAAAAAATACACAGCACAGTTAGTGATCAAGCATCGTAGTTGAAACTCTTCTTTTTTGTCTGTAAAATGGAAACACAATTTCACTTCACAAATTAATTATTTATTAAAATGTATTAGATATTTTCTTTATTTATTTTATGGGCTATAGATTTATTATTGAACTATTCATATGAACATTTGTAGAATTACTGAACTGTAATTATTTAAAATTGTTCCAAACACCTTTGATGGAAAAAGTCAAAATAACAAAATAACAAATAACACTTTCACAATGTTTCTTCTTCTTACATTTCATGTTCTGCAATAGCTTCAAAACTACATATATACATACATACAACTGTGAGTCAACCTAAAAAATAATAACTAGTTTTATCATCTAATAACAAGTTTAGCACCTTCAATAATATTTTACAAATAAAATGTAATGTTTGCTCTGATTCCAAAACTGTTTATTTTTCAGTGTTGAAAAACCTGATAAATAAAAAATGAACCATACCACAGGCAGACACAATTTATTAAATACTAATGTTTTGTTTTAGAACGTTCTGAACTGCAGGCTCAGATATGACAGGACAGGAATGTTGAGGTAACAGAGATACAACCACAACATGTAACTTAGTGAAACAGAAAACCCTACAAGCTGTAGCTTTAAGCAACCAATCGTTGTTGCCCTGGACATAATCAATAGCTTTTAGTTTTCTTCTGCTTTGATTTCCTTCATTATTATGCCTTCTTTGTGTGATAAATATATGAAGTGATATATTCTTCACCGCTGAAACCTCAGAGCAAACTTTAAAGGTAAAAAACCTCAGCAGTGAGACCAGTGGGCGTGTGGGTGGGATATTGTTGGTGACGGTGGGTGACGGTGGTTGGTGGTGTGGGGTTACGGACCACCATTGTCTATAAAAGGTAAACAGTGTGACAGAGCAGATACAAGTGGGTGAAAGTCTATCGGAGCTTTTTACGATGAAAGGGGAAACGGGATAGTCAGGGACACATGGTCCCACAGTCACAAGACCCCACAGATGAGCAGTGCACAACACTTCTCTAATACTCGCCAATTAAGCTGGGAGTTGTTTTGCACGATGATGAAACATTATCGCGGGGAACAATCCATGACTCAAAGCATTCCAGGCCACATGAGCTTCGATCTTAATCCTTAAAATGTGAGCAATATTGTCAGCTATATATAGAGGCTCTTTTCTGACAGCCCCCTCCTCTTCGTCCTCCTCCCTCCTTCCCCCGCGCACCCCCTACATCCGCCCACTTATCTCTGCCTGAAGTCTTCAAAGTCACAAGGGCTTTGTCTTTGAGTGAGCTGCAATGAAGCAGCATTTCATGCACTTATTGATCATCCTGGTTTGGTAGCCGTCCATTGTTATTGTGTAATCAAGCGACAGAGAGGCGGAGATCGGCAAGGGGTCACGAGCTCCTGATCCTCTTTCAAATATTTCCACTGTTTAGTTTGGTGCGTGCAAATATTTTTTTGGCTTATCTGCCTTGGAAACTGATTCAATTATTAATGTGCTTTTTACTCATTTCAAAAGCACCAGAACACAGCGCTGTTGTGCAAACAGAGATGTTTTGCTGATTTTTGTTTTTGCCAGCATGGAGGCCAGCGCTGTAAACATTGTTATCCTCGAAAAAAATACGACTTGATTTTATGTGCACTGGTGCTGGGCCCACACGTTTTTACTCATCATCACTTGTCTTTGGTGTGTCGTTGTGCATCACAACCCCCTTTAGATCTCAGCCCCGTGTGATCCATGCTCAGAATATGAGGATTAAAATACCGAACGGTTGCCCCCAGATATTTTCAGAGAATTATTGCTCCACTTCTTCCTTTCCCTTTCAATGATATGAGGTAGTATTGTATGGGCCTTGTCAGAGGTGGGGGGAGGGGGGGGGGTTCTCCACACGCTTTAGCTGCCTGGGTGCAGCCCTCCCAGCTCTGCTAATAAATTATTAACTCCTGCTGACAAATACTGTTATGGAGCCTGCTGCAGATCTGTTGCATTCTTTAACAAGATTGCTGTAGACACATGTTAAAGGAGGCTGGAGTCTCCTTCTCTCCCTCACTCTCCTTTTCTCTCCCTCCATCCCGTCCTATCACTCACGCCTCAGCAGTTTGACTGATGGCTGGAGACCGGGGGTAAGAGTGCCTGAGAGACTGAATATTTCAGCGGTAAAATAATACCACTTGACTTTCAGTGTAATACAAAAGCAGCGCTTTGTTTTACACAAGAGCTTTGTTTCACTCTCACACTCCAGTGAGGACCAGGCCCTGTGTCAAGACAGGAGTTGAGCTCTTTTTGGATGCACCCACAAAATTATTGTTACATTCCATGTGCTTGACAGGTGCTCTCTCTCTCTGAAACACACACACACGGAGACATACACACACCGCAAAATCCACCTCTTTTATTCAACATTCTCTCACCTCTACTGCTTTGACCTAACTCTGTCTTTGTAAGTTAGTGACACTTCTAAGTGTCACTAAAGACACATTCAGCAACACATCCAGTCTTGAAGGCTGAAGGGAGGCACGAGTGATCGACAGTTGGACAGACTGACGATCTGGCACCGGTCATACAGTAGTAACCTTTTACCTGACTTGATCCGTTTGTTTGTACAGCTGTACAGCTGCCGTAACACATGGATTGACCCGGGGTGCCATTGTTCAGGTCGGCCTTCACTGCCCCGGGGGTTGTGTGTGACTATGTCTGTGTGTGTGACTATGTGTTTATGTGTATTTAATAACCCAATAGGGCTCAAAGTAAAACAGCATGAAAAGTACTGCGGCAAATTTAGAGCAGAAAATAAAGTGAAGACAGAATTACGTCCAACAGTTCAGCCACAAGAAGCAAACCTGAGATGAAGAGTTTTGCTCAAGGGACCTAGAGATCAATTTTTTTTAAAGGTGATTCAGTATGGGGCTGATTTATAACAACAAAACAGAATTTGTAGGATTGTCTGCATTTATCTGTTTGTGTTTGTGAACAAAAAAGGAAGAAAGGAGCAGAAATCCAGTCTGCGTCTGTGATGGATTTTAGTTTGCTGACCACTTGTTCAGCAATTCCTGTCGTTGTTTGTTGGCAAACTCCTACAGGTTATATATCAATGCGTTTTTTTACACTTTCAGTTTTTTTTAATCCTTTACAAATCGTAGATTTCAGTTTGATTTTTGTACGCTGCAGCTTCTTCTGACTACACCAAATCAGTGGGAAGGTCACATTATACACTTTTTAAAAGATAATAAATGCATAATTACATTTACTGCTCCTGTATTTAATTCCTTTCATTGTAGCTGACGACACACTCTCTGCCTCATTAATTGTGAAAACAAAATTTATTTGGTTTTTTCATGAGTTCCGCACTGAAGAGTCAAATTTGTTAATGTGTAAAAAATAAATTAGACTTGACATGAGTTCCTTTTGCACCTGATATGTCAAGTGCACTCTACACTGTAATATTCATGAAAACATGACACATTGGTAAATTCTGTCCTCCACTGTTGACTTTATTTTTTCTTGATTCAATTTATTTGAAAAGGACATATTGTCCTCAGGTAGCAATGTCAAACTAAAATGAAGCTTATTTTTGAAATAATTTTACTGATAAAAAACAAAAGAAAATGAAGCTGATGTTTTGTTTGCATATAGTTCATATTGAATTAAAAACATGTTCAAGGACAGAATCCAGTCAGAAGTCATTTAGAAAGAAACAAATTAACTAGAAGGTACAACTGTTAAAACTGTTCTTGTTTGGTCTCGTTTTCTTGCTTACCTTTGTCTGAATAAGTGGATTCTGGGTTGGGCCAGGACCCAAACAGGCAGAGTTCCAGCCTCAGATTAAGGCTTCCTTGTGAATTTAACAAGGGATTAGGAACCTCTTGGCCTGATCCAAACACCACAGGCCAGTCACCTGCAGTACAAACAGCAGTCAGGTTTTTCTGTGAGTTTGATGGGTCCATTCAGCATTATTTGCTCAGATGCACGACTTATCAACCTTGAATTCAATAAAAATGTTGTTAAATTAGTTATTATATTAAAATAAATAAATAAATAAAAATAAAAATTAACAAAATTTGCTTTTTTTAAATTGCAGCAGAGTCATGTCTTCCAAGCAAGCCACATCTCCTTTTGCCTCGGTGGTTGATGGGGACGATGCCATGAGTCAAGAACATTTGCCTTGGGAAAAAGAAGAGAGTGCTGAAGCCCACGGCACACCTCAACTGCCACTGCACAGTCTACTCCACGGAAAAGCCCACCCTGATGACGTGCAGCCGCTCAGCAGTGTACCATCAGAGAGCGACTGGGACAGCCTGGTGTCAGCCCAACAGAGAATGGTGAGACATGTGATATCGTAAGCCTCTGATGGCTAGCCCCCTTACACTAATTAGCCCCTGCTAATGATCACCCCTTAAATTCACTATCATAGTTTTATGATGCTCTGAAACCATGGACCGTACATAAAAAGTGGACCGAGCCATCTGTAGCTGTCTACAGGCCGGAAAAAAGTTGACACCTGTCAACCCTCACGCTGAGATGTTTTCCCTTAAAAAAAAATCAATTTAAAATTTGGAGACCAGCAAGTATTGTCAGACACCAATGGAGCATTAGAATAATAAAAATAATAACCTCATAGACTTACCTCTGTAACTATGGAGCATAATAAAAAAGATAGAACATTTTGGTCTATTATAAGTGTAGGGATTTGGAAATTCTGAAATAATAATAATAATAATAATAATAATAATAATAATAATAATAATCACAATCCCTTATTCTTATTTTTGTAAGGTAGCTAGTATTTTCTAAGCTACTGCTAATTAAAAAAACTTTCCTTGTCCTTGAAGCTCATAGGTTGTGTTTATTGTTGTGTATGTGCTGCATCTGCAGCCAAATCCCAGATGCTGTTACATTCTAAGTGCAGAGCTGCTTTGATGTAAGGGAGGTGAGGAAGAGCACGGGCACTTGTGGGCTATAGAGACGTGGGAGGCAGGTGGTTGTCTGTGACAGACGGGTCGGAGGTAAAGAGACCCAGAGGGCCCCTGAAGTAGCTCTGCAGTTGGCCACAGAGACCCTTAACACATCAGCATTGCAGCACAACACAAACACACACAAACACAGTGAATAGGCTCCGTGGCAGACTGCTCCTCATGATCCTGGGGAGTGACAGTGTAGGTAAATTGGCAGGCACAGGATTGCTCAGGTGTCATCTTCATCTGTGGCACAGATGTCAGTGACAGGATTGTGCCAAGTTTTAAGAACACCGTAGGAAATAATACGCAGCCAGTAAAGTTTTTTAACTTGGTAAAAATTATGATTTTATCAATGATGCAGCATTGTTGTGTTTCAATTTCAACAACCAAATATCACGTTAGCTCAATGCGACTGACAGACAGTATATGAAAAATGGATACAACTATCTGGCTGCAAACTACGGTTAAATTCTAAAGTAATAATTCAGGTCATAATTCTTTATCAAAATAAAGTCAGGTTTTTAAATACATTATTAAGCCCAATTTAGGGAAAAGAGACAATAAAGCATGATAAGGTGGGAGGAGCACTTCTGAAGGCAGCTATTGGGTGGTCCATCTGTCAATCACATGACACCTATGTCCATTTCTGCTATGCTTTATTGCAAAGAGTTGGACATTTTCTGTCAGAGTTTCACTGGTGACTATGACCATTTCGTCATTTAACAACAAAAGACACAACAGTAACTAAGCTGAATAACAGTTACAGGACTTTGTGATGAGCTCACATGATAAAAGGGCTGAAATGTTTGGGCCTCTGTGTACGAACTCTTTTTATACCGTAGCCTTGATTTTAAGTCTAAACTGACAAAGTACACACTGAGGAACTGTGTGTAGAAGTTTCCTAAATGTAACTAAAGTAAGAGGAAATAACAAGAAAAAAAGGAATAAAAGACCGAGGCAGGAGATACAGAGGAAAAGGAGAAGCATAAGGTGAAAGGAATGAAAGTGTTGTCTTTGCTGATTACCTGACTGCGCTGCTGTGCCATGCGTCTGTGTGGGCTGTGCCCTGAGTCTGCGCCAGCTGATTAACCCAGCACTGCTCTTCTCCCCTCGAGTACTCTCCACTGTCTCTGCCACACTGCATAATCATCCAGCACAGGGCTGGGAGGTGCAGGGGAGGCTGGGAAGGCGGGCAGGCAGGCGGTCGTGCCACCCTGCAGCTTGGTACCAGACCATCCTACACACACCACAACTCTGCCTGGGGCTCGACATGCCACACAGGGATGTGAAATTGGCACCGTCAACATTCCTGCCCCGTTCCCCTGCATTCCTTACTACAGACAACAGTTTCTTTTATTAACCCCATTAAACTATACTAAAGCTTGTTTATTTTTTTTATTTTTCGTGATAACTATACTAAAGCTTGTTTATTTTTTTATTTTTCGTGATAGTTCAGAGTTCCGTTAATCTTTCCTTTTTATTCTCATTTCTACTGAGGGCCAAAGAATAAATTCTATCCTAATTAAAAGGCTGCAAACTCCTGGCTGCTCACCTTACTTCCGTGTGTTCAGGCTCGAAAAAACATAATTAACACCGTCTTTCTGTCAGACACAACACTTCGCCACAGTGTTAGCCCATTTCCATGTGCCGGGGTTCTGCTCTCCCCCCCTGCACACCCTCCCCCACGACTCTCTCCCATTCTTCTTTTTCATGTCTCCGTCTGTGCACGGGGAGCACTCAGCCAGTCGCTCACAGACAAGGCCCTCAGTTAAATACTAAACCATACACAGGTGGGACTGCAAAACAACAACAGTTTCAGACAGGACACAGATTTATGACAGCTCCAGGCACTCAGCTGAGAATAGGTCTCCACCAGAAAATGAACAAATTACACAGCAGTCACCCCAACACAAATACACACTCAAAAGCAATTTGAGAAATTACAGTTATGAGTTTACTGTGTGTAGTCTATGCAGATAAAAAGCACGGTGATGCCTGCACACATTAGGGCTGTGCCCCGTGAAAGTGTACCTCGTCATTTCATCTCAATTTTACCTTTTGTCATTTGTCTTTTACCAGCACTGTTGCACACACAGTGGCTCCTGTGTGAAAGCCAGAGAGGTGCCATTAGAACAGGCAAATCGTCTCTGAGCTCCAAACGCCTTGCAATTTCTGTATTTGAATAAAATCCCGTCAAAACAGCTCAATGGAAAATTGTCTCAACCGTGTGCATTATCACCTTCATCGTTAAATCTTAGTCCCTCTCCTCCAAACGTTTTTTTTTTTTGTCTTGCAGGAATCTGACAGCAATAAAGTATGTTCCCTCTACTCCTTCCGGAACAATTCTACTTCCCCACATAAGCCGGAGGAGGGGG
>NC_024311.1:4966034-4978959 GCF_000523025.1 Cynoglossus semilaevis | reverse complement strand
GCGTTTGGAACTCCAGAGCGCCGCAAAGGAAGCCTGGCAGATGTAGTGGACACGCTGAAGCAGAAGAAGCTGGAGGAGATGACAAAGACAGAACAAGACGGTATGACTGAACGTGTTTGTTTCTGTGTGTGTGTGTGTGTGTGTGTTTTCCCTCTAATGTTTGTAATGATTGTCCAAAAATATTCCCTCTCCCTTTTTCATCACTCTTTGGTTTCCTGACTGCCTTCCCTGTTCTTTTATGTATCTCACTGTCTCATACGCTCAGTGAGAAACACAGGCTGGGAATACTGACGTTACAGTGTTTCCAGTTTGTTCTGAACCTCCTCCAACTTGACAAAGACTGTGTGGCAGTGCACCTCAGCATAAGTGAGGTCTTCCCCTGTGCCAATGCAAACTCTTTGCACTATAAAACTCATAGTCCTGAGTTGATGCCAGGAACATTACCTCTCTTTATTCACAGGACTCTTTTTTTTATAACTGGGCAAAGTGGTTCATCACAGTTTCTAAGTACACTGACATCTCCGACTCTTCTTTTGAGTCTCATGAACTCATTCTAACTGTAAAACCTGCTGTGTTTTAATTCTCCATTTAGCTCCTTGCACTGAGCGATAACAGTGTAGAGTCTCTGTCTAATATCAGCTTCCGATTTCAGGCTGCTCTGCTGTCTCTCCCACAGCCTGCAGTCTATCAAGAGTATGGCAGAAAAACAAATATTTGAAAGTGCTGCTGAAACACATCCCCCTTCTTAATTAGGGCTGTAGTAATATAACTACATCTAATCAAATGTTAAAACCCCTTGGGAATGCATGTGTCTCATTTAGTGTCTGGGGAGCTCTTAGCTTAAGCACTTCATCAGATGAATAAATTAGACCTCTGTAAGCCTAAAAAGAACTTACTACTTTTTCCGGCGGTCTTTGTTACACAGCGGCTAATTGTTTTGGCCAGATTGCGATGTCGTGGGCAACTGTTCTGCAGCGTTGTTAATATGAAAAAGATGAGATGATCATCTCATTTGAGTTAGAATTTTAGGCACAGGGTATAATTAACCACAAAAAAAAGTCTAAAATGTAAGCTAATAGCCTCATTTGAAAAGCACATGTCTGAAGTAAAGCTGCAGATACAGTCATTTTGTTCTGCTCTATGTTTCATTTTATATTCTTTGGTTTAAAATGGAATATATGTTTCATAAAAACCTCCATCTGTCAGTCTGCAGACAGACTGCAGCCTCTCGGTGGATCCAGGCTGATCAGATAAATAATATCAAAATATCACTCCTGCCACCAGTACTTTTTGTCTTACGCTAAGGAAATAATGATATATTTAACATCTCCTGTTTCTTTCACCGTTGATTTTCTGGGCGAGGTTTGTCAGCGCTCTTCGCAGCGGCCGTGGGTGTTATGGTAATGAGCCCCAGCTGGTGAAGGCTGGTGGTTGCAGTAATTTAAATGGTCAAGTGCAGCTTGTAATCCAGGGCCGTATGTTAGTGCAGGGAGTAGAGGGTGCTATAGAGTGCCATACAGCTGTTTTAATCTCCTGTTAATAGTAGAGACTCAGTCTGCCGCATGCATCACCACCAAAATAAACTCCCTTGTTGCAGGAAATTAGTTTCTGTGTGGAAAAACCTGCAGAATGTTTAGAGGCTCACTAAGTTTGGTTTGCTGTCCCCCCAAGTTGCTGGGAGTCAGAGATATTTGGTTCTCAAGAACACTTGACAAAGCTTCAGCGGTGAAGTAATGACTGATGAGGATCAGTGATTACTGTAAAAGAACGGAGGGAAATGGAGCCGTAGAAACGCTCTGAGGAAAACCTCAGAGAGATGTTGGGCGAATCATAACCTTATGTCATTGTTTATGGAGTGAGACATGGTTGAAAATTAGAAATGGGTGGGATTATTTTTTCAGATTACACAAGAAGGTTGGAGGAGTCATTTGTTGTTTAAATGATGTTGCTAACATGCAACAAGCAACAGATGAGCTAAATATAAGCCTGACAACTGCTGTATCTAATTCTGCTGCTTTGGTGCCTGCCTGGTCGGGAACACTGACGTCCTCAGAGACTTTTCACCATCTGCTCCCATTCTTCTCTGAGCTTCCTCGTCTGGTCAGTGAAAGTTCAGTGACCTGATGTACTGAGGGTGACTGTGGTGACCCTGAGATTGCTGGGAAACAAAAAAGGGCTAGTAGTTTGTTTGACACCATGACTAACTTAAAAAAAAAAAGAAAGTTAGGAACCTGGATTTAAATTAAAAGTTGCAAAGTTTAAAAGGCCAGTTTTGTTCAAGAAACTTAAAAAAAAATTGAAATCTTACAATTAGTTGATTTACTTAATTCCAGTTAGTCGGCCTAAGGTCCTGTTTTGAATCCCACCGTAAGATTAACAGCATTCTAGCAGAGCCAGGTCTGATTATTTTCAGATTACAAAGAAAAAAAAAATTCAAACGTCTAAATAAATACATCTTACTAAAATACAACAAACAAAAGTACTAGCTCAATGTATGGCCCTTCGTACATTTTTTGAATTAAAATTCCTAATATCCGTTGTCTGCCCTTATATAAGTAAATATTTACCATCTATCATGTTGAGGTTGGACATATATTATATGTGTAAATGTATTTCCTCCTATCATGTACTGTGAGCAGCATTAGCGTCATTAGCATCATGTTTTCCTTTTAATGTACAATATGGATTGTAAGGATTCATGGAAATAGAGTTCTGTCAGTTATGACAGAGTAAAATCGAGAGTAAATCAAATTTTAAATATAATGGCTTTTTTCTCAAGAACAAATCCATTGTCAGAGTAAAGACAGTGCTCGGTATTGTAGTATCTGTCTTCCGTCCCTTCATCTCATCTATTTGTACCCTTTCACCCTAACTATCCTTCCACCTTTCCTCTCCATTTCTGCTCCTTAAAGTGCTTTAAGTGCTTGTGATTGTGCTAATGAATGAAAATGTTCCCCCAGCAGCGAGCGGCGCATTTAGCTGAATAGTCACCTTTGCTGTAAAAGCTCTATTAAGCCCCGTTGCCAGCAGGGCTAACGATTGTGCCCCATGTTTATTTACTAGGTATTGTAAATGCATTATTTATGGATAAGTCTTCAGACAGCACTTGTCAAGAGTTTAAACTGTCAGTATAAAGTATTGGGGCAAAAAAGACAAATAGCCACCATTATAAAAAGCCAAGGTGACCTTGGTTTGATTCACATGCAATTAGAACAGTTTTATATAATGCACTAAAGTATTAATCAATACCCAGCAAGTCAACAGAGAAATACTTTGTGTGTTCAGTCTTTATGGCTCTCCCTAAGACAAGGACGAGTAATTGGTTTCAGCTTCCTGTCTTTTAGCTTTTAGGGAACAGTCGTGGGCTCACTATCTGCTCGCTGACTATTGGCCAGAAAAACTGGATACAGTGATGCGTCTGTGTCATCTATATATTATTACAGACCAGCAGGCTTAAAAAATAACATTTCCTCACATTGGTTTAGGTTATTAAATTGCTATTACAGCTTCTCATCTTGGTTCAGTATAGGCTTAGAAGATAATGTAATCCTGGGTTGTCCAGGCTGTGAACAGGTGTGGTCTGACACAGCTGTTCACACGACAGTGGACAGCTTCTGTGTATGAAACACTAAGAGTTGCCACGAGGGGAACTCAAGGAGAACGTGCTACACCTGCAGCTCCTTGACGTAGTCATGGCTAATTAGCCTAGCAAAGGGGACCTTATCCATTACCATTAGAAAAAACAGCTCACAGTTCTTGACATCAGGTAGTAGAGTAATTAAAGACTATAGAGAGTAGAGTTTTGGGGAATCAGCAGCTGAGAGACATAAACACAACAAACCTGTCTCTAAATTAACATAGAATAATGTAATTCTACTGTATATCTCTGCACTCTCTCAGCCTCTCTGTCTCTGTCCGCTGTGTATTATGACTAGAGTGTGGTATGTACAGTATGGGTGACGGAGCACCAACCATTGTGTGTGTATGGCCCCAGGTCATTATCCTCGATTACAACAGGCCGTGTAATGGGATTCAGGGATGGGTGAAAGCTTTTGGAAGAGAATGGGATCAACTGATTAGCACAGATGAACTCTTGACTCACTGACCTAGAATTAAAATCCGTTCTAAGTAATATGAGCGCACGTGGACAGTCCTCGGTACGACTGCGCACACCTGGCGATAAAATCTGTCCTGTCATGTTTACCAAAATAATAAAAAAATAAAAGATCTTGATAATGAGTCTGGCAGTACAGATGGTCCACGTTGGTGCCTGTGAGCTAATGCAAATGCAAGCAATATTTGCATTATTGTGTAATCACATATATTTTATATGCATTGCAAAAATGAACTCAAGTTTATATGGATATGTCAATACGCATTAGAAAAGTCTCTGAAGATTGATGTACGGTTAATGTCACTTTTGTTGCTTTATCGTGAACAAACCTCTGCAAAAAAAAAAGAAAAATGTTTTTGCAACTGTGGATAATGCAAGCCTTGTACTGCAGCTATGATCAGACTCGGAATGCAGGAGGCCTGGGTCCACCTTTAGCTCACGTTAGAGCAAATACATGTTGAATTATTAATTATTTATTTAGGTGCAGTTTATTTGGGGTCATTTTCATTTTTGTGCGTTTCCCGTAGTATATTTAGCTTATCTGTTGCATTAGGCTTCAGTGAGGAAATTTGTTTCATTTGACTTAAAGGGGAGAGGGTCCCTTCTCGCCGACAGACTGACACACTGTCTCTCCTCCTTTCCCTCCCTCCTCTCCTCTTCTCTCCTCTCCTCTCCTCTCATCCCAGCTGCCGTGTCATCTGGTTGTGCTTTATCCCACCTAATTAATAGGAATCTTTGTTATAATGATCTGAGCATGAGCCTCTGACTCCATGCATATGCAATGAGAGCTGGAGAATCCAGTTGCCTTGATTGCAGTTTTCGAGGCTTTCTTCACACACAGCCTCAGAACGCGGCATCCCGGCAGAGTGTGTGAGGGCAAAGCTAGACTGATAGGACACACTCTCATGATCTTTTGCACCGTGTTCTTATTCCCTCTAATAACGTGTTTATTATGTCAACCTGATTTAAAAAAAAAAAACAAAAAACAACCCGGTGCACATATTCTATTTGATGGAATAAATGATTCAGCGTTCAGTCCTTATGTGTGTATCCATCAGTCAGGCCTTTCTTTATAAAGTGCGTATGAGGGAGTGTGTGTGCATACGTGTGTTCTCCTCGTAGCCTGTGGCGCGGTGCACCAGTAGAGCAGTGCTCTGGTCTGTCACTTTTGTTTGAATAGGTAATATGGATCTGTTCAGGCTGAATAGACATGAGCTGGAATCGCTTGTTAAGACACATGATCAAAAGCGGCTCTCTGCTCTCTGCCAATCAACCCTCTTGTCGCCCTGTGAAGCAGACGTTAAATAGATTTTTCGGCTGTACGCCACGGGCAGCCTGCCAGTCTGACATGTGAACTTTCACCAAAAAAAAGATACCCTGCCCCTCACGCCCCTGTATCTTACTTTCCCACCCTTTTTCCACCTTCTTAATTTCCCTCCTGCTCCAGCTTCCTCTCTCCACCTTCCTCTTTCCTATCTCTGGGACTCTAACCTGATGAACAGCTTATTTCTGCATTTGTTTTTCTTCCTCCTTCATACATCCTCATAAGATGATTGTGACCAGCACAGGTTTCACATTACAAGCGCCGAGATAAAAAGAAGGTTGCCTCTTTTTCTAAATGCCACTTCTTTTTGCTGCCCTGGTCGTTCTGATGACAAAACAAGCAGCTGCTTCCTCAATGTGCAATTCTTTGCATTCAGGATCACCTTCCCCTGTTCTCATATTCCGATTAGTCAACAGTAGCAACTGCTGTGGAGAATTCCAGGGGCCATCTTCCCCGGGTTCAGCTGTTGAGCATGTCCCCCTGCACCAATGCAACACAAAACTCCCATTGTGATCTTGGCTTACTGGCTGCACAGGGACTCCTTGATAGGAGGAAACTGGTGTCTCTGAGAAACAAATCACGGCCAGGGAAGAACAGAGCCCTGTTTGTCTTTATGTACTCACAGTCTGGTTTGTAGGTATGTCTCCTCCACTGCATTTATAGTCAACATCATACAATGGGTGAATCAGTGATATAATTTGATGTGAATTTGGGGAACAAATATTTATATATATTTAACAGATTAAATCAGCTGCAGTTTGTTTTATGTGACATCGCAGTATTCAGAGGGGCACGGATTGTTGAACGCTGACACTTGAGCAACAAGAAGCCGTTAATGCTACTATATTTGATATTAGCCTGTGGCGCTGAGACTCTGACAATATCAGCCTTCAGCTCAACACAGAGTTTTTTAGAGAAACTGAACGACAGATAAGTAAAGAAGAGAGGCTCCTACACAATAGATCGGGGGCAGAGGGGCTGCGCATGTGTCATACTATGTGCATGTGTGTGTGTTCTGTAGAATGACTGCAGCAGTGTTACACAGGGAGACTTGTGTGCCAGCGCAGTATCACTGTCCTGACCGTGGTATTCGGCTCTCAAGCATTTTCCACACATAACTTGACAAAAGAGTCGGTGTCATCTGACCGAGGATCAAAATAGGGGGAGTGTAACTCACACCCTGGCCATAGACACACTCTGCGGCCTGCTAATGATTTCAGAGCACATTTTAGGGCTTGTTCTGTGTAAGTCAGAAGTACGTCAGCCGTGCTGCCAGGAGATCTACCCTGACGCAAGCCATCGTGACACATTTGCATGGATTTCTAGCCCCACACTTTGGACGTTAATGTTTGCACCTTGGACGTTGATGTCTGTTTCTGCTCACCACCTCTTATTCTTGATAAATACTATCACATATGCAGCACGGTGTGATGAGGAGAAACAGAAATGGGAAGTGCATTCAAAACATAGCAGCTAATGATCGTGATCAGTTAACACTTTTGAAGAGACTTACTCAAATATTTGCAACTCTAAATTTCACCAAACTTTTTAGCAGGCAAAAATGGAAGATGTCATCATTAAACCAAATTACCCAAAACTGCACTGTTATATCCATCCCTTTTTTTTCTAGTGTGTACTCCAAAGTGCATCGCTGTGGTCCAGCGTTTATGATGAAATAAAGTTTCCATGTCTGCACTAAACACTTGGCTTCACTGCAAAATTGTAATGCATTCATGTGGATCCTATTAGTCTCCTTTTTGTCCATGTAGAGTCAGACACCCATTAATTTACTAAATCAGACCGAACAGCCATGATCACAGTATTTCGCATGTTTTCCTCACACGTCTATTAATTTAACGTAGATGAACGAATGCGCGTGTTTTGGAGCATTGATTAGCAGGCGAGTTTATATCTGACAGTTAAATTGCAGTGTACCCGAAAAAGTATCCCATGTGCAAGGTACCCAGTAATTTAATTTTTGTGTGAAATTATTATAATTTATTACCGTGTGTGGACCCCTAATGATTACTAACATCAAATGGAAATTATAAATTGTAATGAAGCCCGTATTTTTCTGTTCTTCTCTTCTCAGGCTGATTCCCTCATTAGTGTCGCTGAGATTCCACCAGTGGTGACCATTTTTTTTCTTGCGGAAAATAAAAAAATCCACTGATACGCCTTAACAAAAAAAAAAAGCAAAATCTTATAAAAAAATGTTGGTTTAACCCTAATAAATTTACAGTGTATTGTAATAGCAGACTGTTCAAAAGGCTTCCTCTATTTTCTCCCTTTTTAAGCAAAGGCAGAGAAAATGGAATGAAAAGTTCAATTTGCTGTCAACCATTTAATGGTCCTAGTTCTTAAAAGTGACCTTGTGGGGTAGAGAGCGAAGAAGCACAGCGGCTCCTTCCAGCTGCACACATGGCATCCATCGGGGGCACAATCACGCACAGTCCCAACACCTCAGGCTCGGACATATGTTGAGTTTTATTTCATTCTTCTGACATTAATCCTATTCACCAGCTGTTCTGCCAGCTGCCACTCTCCGGCTTAAGGGGAGATTGCAGTTTTGGGGGCTCTGAGTACTGGTTTATCTTGGCTCCTCATCCCTTTTCTGCAAAGTTTTGATTAGGTTTTTTTTCTCCTTGTCCTCTTTCGTCTTACAGGTTCCTTGACTTGCTTACTTCCATGAAGTATTTTTCCCGTCTTAAACTTACATTCTTCTACTTTGTACAAACAGTGAAGATAAAACTTGAACTTTAAGCATCATGAAATGGAACAAAGAGATTTAAATGGGATACGATAAGAGCACGTCGGTGATGCAGAGCACTAACTTCTTCAACTGTAGGAAGCACAGCCCCGGAAAACCTGCTCACCTCACCGTCATGTAACCGCAGTTCTATGGGATTAGCCGGGACATGGCCTCAGCCTGTACAGTTATGATTATTGACATATTGGGCCTGACATATTTCACATTTATGTGCATTGTCTGGAAGCACACTCAAGTGTTCCCAATGTCATTTCTGCTGAAGTACGGCCGGGCAGTCTGTGAGCAAGGGCTGCAATGAATTGATCATTGCTCACTGCTGACTTTAATAATTCAAGCCTGATTGCCACGGAGTGCCGCAGTAAAATGGATTGGGAGAGGTCACATGCTGCTCAGCTCAAGAGGTGAAGCCTCTCGGGGATGGTTAATTCATATATGCTTGATAGACACATGTCCTATTTAGAGGGGTCAGGGTGCTGTGTGTGTACGGCTTCTTGGGACGGCCAGGTCAACGCTGTGGGATTAACAGGAAAGACATGGGTGAGGTTTTTGGTCCCATGGGTGTTGTATATACATGGTGGTCTATGAGATTGGGAATTTCTTTTTTTATATTATTATTTTATTGAGTTTAGTATTGTGTTTTACATTTTTATTTTTGATCATTTTTATTTGGTCAGTTTTTTTTAAATCTTTAGGTACAGTAGCTGCTGTAACATCACACATAATAAAGGTCTCTGTTCTGTTTAACCCTGTAATGGGAACCCCCCCCCCCCCCCCATCTTTTAGGAACTCTATAAATCCTTCAAAATTGTCAACCTTCAAAATTTTACTGTCCTACTTAAACTTTACTACAGTAACTGTTTTTTCTAGAAAAGGGATATTATACAGTTTATGGGCTCCTCAATCACACCTGACAGAATCAGCAAGAATAGGTGGGGTCTTTGATCACATGTCAGCCACACAGCTTTTGGTTTTGATTACAGCTTTTGACGATTTGTGTCAAAATTCTCCGACTGGCTACTGAGCCAGTCGGAGAATTTTGACTATGCCTAATGTGACCCCACAACCCAACCTGTTCAGATAATTGACACCACCACAATGAATTCATTACATTTATAGCAACTGTTTACCTGACCAAACAGCTCAGGCTAAAGGTGACTAACAGAGATGTTCACTAAGTGGAATAATGATGAGTTATCAACTCACCACGAGGCTGCAGGTGCTTCACAATACACCACGTCTGAAAACGCTGGACCTCTTTCTTCGTGCACGGCAGCGGTGCCAATTACATTTAAAGAAAAACCAGCAACTGGATTGCTGAAAATGGTGGCGTTTATAAAAGCTGTTGAAAAATGTAAGAATTTAAAGCGTTTGCCTGAAAACGAGTGACAACAAACTGTTGTGCTTAGAAGAAAACCCCCACCGCCACGAGACCCCCCCCTCCACCCGCAGCTCCATCTTTGGCAGCCTCATTGTGCCGCATCACCCGGGTGTGTAACCTATTGCATTCCGATTGCTCCCTTGCAATTAGTGCCCTTTTTGTCCTCACTTCAATAACGCCGTGATTATGGAGACTTCAGGAGAATTTGCAGCATCCAGCAGCTGTTGTCTCAGGGACTACCGGCTGAATGACAAAAACATGTTTTCTCCCTGCATTTAACTTCCCTGCCTGGCTCTTGTAATTATTATGTTTTATATGCTGTGATGATGGGGTCTTGTTTTTAGTGTGTCTGTGATTAAGATATTCAAAGGATTCCGCGGTGAGTGTCACAGATATTTTCTTTTTGAACGTTCTCGACTTTTGATTTGTTTCCCATGCAGCTCGGAGTGGATGGAAAATTAGACGTCAGCCTATCATTGTCTGGGCGAGATTTAGAATTTTGATCTGAGAGACAGAAAATTACATCTGTAGTGAGATTTTAGATTTTTCATATCTCATAATACAGTCACCAAGGAGTGAGGTAAAGTCAAAGAACAAATACAGGGAAGAAAGTATTCCAGGAAAAGTGCTAAATTATTTAAAACATTTTTTGATATTAGAATTTAAAATTATTATTTATGTGCAAATAGCTAATATCTGAAATCAATACATTTAAATTCTCCAGTGATTTATTGAAACAAATCAATTCACCTGACAACATACAACATTTAAATCTGTTTATTTCCCAGCACAAACTGACATGTTTTTGTAAGTTATATTTAGAAATAATTCAGACATTTAAAATAAAATAATATTTGATTAGTGAACTTTGAGGCACTTTTCAAATACTTTGGTCTAACTTTCTCATGGCCAACCATAACCAATTATATTAGAACTGCTGTAGTCTAATTTGACTTTCAAAAAGTACGGTTGGTTTCCTTATTTTTTGCCTGAACGTCCAGCCCGCTGCACTCTGGGAAAGACTTTATTTGTACATGGTCAGTGTCAGCTGATCATTGATTTGGTAATTACATGTTTCCCCTGGAGGCTGGGACAACTGCTGGACAAGGTCAGTGCTGAAGAGGAGGTCTCCTGCTCCGTTATCCATGACTGATGGCTAATTTGACTCTGGTAGATAGACGTCTTTTCTCTGCCAACAGCTTTTTTAACACAACAACACTCGCACACACAAGTATCTGCTTTCTCCCCGAAGAATAGCACACACAGAGGCGCTCAGAGTGTAGCGGCAGACAGTTGAAACATTTTCATTGCTGACAACGCAGGATAATAAATCACTGGCGGCTGCGTGTTGTAACAAACCGTTTTTGTCTCTGCAGCAGTCACAGTCTTTTAAAACATAATGGCTGTTTTCTGGCATCAAGAGATTCATTCAATCAAAGCTTTAAGAGGATAAGAAAACGTTGATATAAAAAGGAAGATTGCCTTTTTTGCATATGTTTTATTACATGTGAAGCTTTTTAATTCACAAACAGGGCTTTATATCTCCACGGTGAGCCTTTTGGAAATTGGCGTGATACATTTTAAGGTCTACTTAATGGCACAGTGCAAAATGAGAAGATTTATTTCTGATAGTCTTTAATTGTGAATGTGGCATTTAAACCTGCTGCTTTGAGCTTGTCTACTGTATATCGTGCAGTGATCATGATCATGATCGTGAAGATATAAGCACCAACAATAAAACTTTATTTATTATAAACAAAATCCATTAATTCTGCTCAGGCACAGGCCTCAGTAGTTATACATTGCTACATTGGTAATTATTATTTTTTTCTTATTGAACACCACTGTTTTTCAATGTTATTGTGGCAGCAGCGCTGAGAAAAAACAAACAACTGATATCCTGAAATAAGCATATTTTCCTTTCGACAGTGAGTCAGTACAGACAGTCAGTCAGTTTGTGGCAACCTGCCTCTTAGCTTCACTTTGTGGTTTACACTCAACATAATATTGTGGCTGCTCAGGCTCCCAGGTGCTGAAAGCTTTGTTTATGTCACACATCAGTGTGGAGACATTCTTTTGTTTGCAGTTTATGAGAATCATTAGCACTGTTTTTGATACGGAAGACTGAAATCAGCTGCAGTCTAATCTATCCTGCTAATCACAGCTCTAAGTGTCTTAATACTGCCGTGCGTTCACCCACATAATACAAACACACAGTACCAGCATGAAGGAGCAGTACACAGGAGATGACAGCACTGATAGTGGAAACTTTTGGGCCGAAACGAAAATAAAAATTGGTGATGATTATTCACTTTCTTCTGTGTAATAAAAACCCCGCAGAAAACTCAGAAGTCAGACTTAGTGGGTTTTTCCAGCTCTGCAGCACCAACCCCAAGACGCAACAGAAACCAGACAGACTTAGCAGTCCAAGACACCATGACCAGGCTCAGTGGGAACACATCTTGGACACACACACCAGTAGTTTTGTCTTGTTCTTCGCTATCTGTGCTTGCCGCAGAGTGGGGCAGGTCTGTGCCAGGCTAGGGTCTTCAGGGACCATTGGAATCGCTGAGGCTGGAGGAAGTTGGTCCGGGTCCAGTGGGGCGATCTGGGCTTGGTGGCAAGCCAAGCTGTCTACTGCAGGGACGCTGGGAAAATGTAAATAAGAGCCTGATAAGGGCTATTGTTTTCATTCCATTCTCATCCCAGCTGAATGGCCTGCTCCCCAGCCACAGAGCATTTTATCTGCAGAGGGGGAGGGAATGCAGTAAAAGGGGTGAGGGGTGCTGGAGATTTAAGAGCCCCCATAGGAAAATAAAAATAAACTCACTGGACTCTTCTCTTGTTTGAGCTAATTCCCCAGTAATGTAATGTCCTACTTTAAGAGGGCAAGTATCTAACTCTGCCTCATGCCAACTCTCCACCACTGCTATATTTAATAAGGATGTCTTTCAATTTTTAACCTGTCATCACTCGATATCCAGTGAACTCGGTGAAGCGTGAATATAAATGAATTATTTTTATACTCTACGGTGAATACAGTAAGCATCAAATTGATATTCTGTGTGTCACAACCTGACAGTAATTATTATGTTGATACAAAGCAGTGTTTCTATTGGCATCCAGGATTTCTCCAGAGAACACAGTCAGGCATTTTAGAAACTGAAAGAGCATTTGCTCCTATTAATCTGGATTCTTGAGAAAAATAAGCTGTTGAAGGGCTCTTTGAAAAAAGCCAGACATCTGAATCACTCACTGCTCTCCTCCAGTGCGCCTGTGCAAAAGATGCTCTGCTTTTACCAGATCCATTTGTGGCCGGCGTACTTTCTCGTCATGTGA
>NC_024311.1:4937290-4956548 GCF_000523025.1 Cynoglossus semilaevis | reverse complement strand
ACATATATATATGGACTAATCCGAGCCATTTTTCACCTCTCTCAGGTGGAGGGCAGGGAGGACAGTGTTGCATTCCAGCTGTAGTCTCTCCTGTTGGAGGACTTGGCAGGTCGTGTCTGGCCCGGTGAAGGGGATGGAGAATAAGGGAGCGGCAGCTCTCCTGGGAGGGAGGAGGAAGGGAGGGGAGGACTGGAGTAGAATGGAAGCTGGCACCGTATTATCTCCAACAGTTGGTGCATTCCTTAATGATCAAGTGCTGGAGCAGCATCTGTGATGAAAGTTCATGTGTGCGTGTTTGTGCGGGCAAGTACATATCAACATATGTTAACTGTGTGTATTTAATTCCCCTTTACACCACTTAATAATAAAATAAAGCCAATTCCATACTTAAGGGGGAAAAAAAACAGGCATTACTTCTCGGTCAGTCTCAGAGGATTACGATGCGATAGGAGTGTGTTGTTCCAGGAGAGGAAGCCGTCTCACTGGCTGGTCGGGCAACGAGGAAGAGGAGGCTAGCTTTGCTACTCCTCCTTCTCCTTAAAGTGAAGTTTATAAGATCTGTGATCTTTGTGTCTTGAAAGGAGTTAACGTGCACAAAACACAAGCAGCCTTTTCTCTCTCCCTCGCCAGAGGTCAAGAGGACAAACTGTGAGTTGGGAATTGGAAAGTCAATAAAGCAGAAGTAATGTTATAATGACCCTGAGCTGAAGACGTCCTGTCGACCCCCATCACATTGGAGGAAGTGGACAATCAAACAAAATGGTCACTCTGCTTGATCTCTCTGAAAGCCATCTTTAAACAAGGTCAGAAGAAGTACTGACCCTAAGCTACTCCCAGTTCCTCTGAAGTCTGTGTTTGTCCGAGAGAGCATCAGTGTTTGTTTTGTGGAAGCGCAGACCAAAAGATCTTACAGCAGGATAAAAGGGAACAACGCTCGTGTAAATTCTACACTGTATAAATCCTCTCCGTGTCAAGGTTGGTAATAGTGGTCCGCAATGTTCCTTTTTGATACGAACCCTGGGTGGCTGTTTGTCATTGGTCATTTAACCACCAGAATGTTAAGGTTAGCTCTCTGCCCAGAACGTTAAACTATATGCCAGTGTATTCTTGGTCAGGACTCATTTTTGTACCAGACATTCTTGCATCTATGCCAGCAGTGTATGAATTTGTGTGACTGTCATGGAATGAAAAACGCGAGTGTGTGAATAGGTTTGAATGGATAAAGGTTGAAACCTTAGTGTGAAAGCTTTTGAGGTTTAAAAAAGCATCATATATTATTATTTCCTTTTTGGGCCAGAAAAATGTAGACCAAGAAAGACATACAGTCCATAACAGACCTAACTGAAACTATTTTAGTCAAACAGACACCATGTTCAGTAATTATAAATCGCCCTAGAACAGCGCATAGAACTACTGTACGTCCTGATCTGAAGACAGTTGTTGGAGACGGAGGGTGAGGTTAGAGGGGTAGAGGTTTTGTGTTCGTGTGTTGGGGTGGGGGGGGGGTTGGCGTCTAATGGGAACAGACTGACCTGTGAGTAGCGCAGGAATAGCCCAGGCCTGGATCTTCTTGCCTAGCCTGTTCTTTATCAGCTGCCTCATGGACAGCACAGCAGATTGAAGCCATTCCTCCTCTGATTCATTGTCTGCTGGACAAATGTTAATTGTTTTCATCACGGGCAGCTCTGTGAATGCACGGACGGACCCAGTCTCACTGTTTGCCTCCTGTTTAATGTAGGTCTTTGCCCTTACACTGTTCCAGCAATGCCTGTCTCCTACTTCACTGCCTCCTAATCACCCAACTGTCACACGTGGTCTCTTTATGTATGGACATAATCACTAGTCATTATCAGTTACTCCTCATATGTGTAGGTCAATGTAAAAATTAGGCTGCTTCTCACTCCGCTCATTATGTCAGTAAACAGGTGCCTCGAGGGTTTATGCTCCTAATTGCTAGTCCGAGGTCAAGTTAACATGCTATCAGTGTTGGGAGTTGGGAGTTTGGAGGAAAACAAATATGATAAAGCACAATACTGGTAAAGGTCATCATCATACCGCCCTACTTAAAAGACTATTGTCTGTTGTTTGCCCAAATTAAATTTACAACATTTCTTTAGATCGTGTTCTGTTGAACAAGGCCAGAATGTACTTTTTTAAGACATTCAAAGGTATTTACAAATTCAGAACAACCAGCAATGCAATTAAATAATTCACATTTTTTTATTCAAGCGCTTATGGTCAATGGTCTCTTTAATTAAATAGTTTCTGACCATTTTTTGTTTTCCTTTTAGAATCGTCATGCATGGAAAAACTTCTCTCTAAAGAATGGAAAGAGAAGATGGAGAGGCTCAACACTAGTGAACTTTTAGCAGATGTTAAAGGTAAGAATACAGCGACAAATTTGAACTAAACAGATAGCACACAGCAAAAGCTACTTTAGTCTATGTACAGTATAATCTCACAAAAAACTCGTACCGTGAAACAAAACGAAAGCACTGAGCGTCCCTCCTTATTCCCGTCTCTGCTCCCTTATCTTTGCCTGGAATGCCACACTTGTTCAAAATGCTGCCCTCATATTTCCCACCCATTTAGTTTCCTTTGAGACACGAGGCACTTGTCAGTGGTTGACTGTTGTTGTCCGTTCAGAAGACCCTGAGCTGAACTACTCTGCTGTGCCACATGGAGTGCGTTCATGCCACTCTGGTAATTGTGGAGCCCAATGTGTTGCTTGATGTGTGTGGAACACTGCTGAGCTGAGTGTGGAGAAGATGGTGCAGAGACTAGACTGGTCTCCACACTGAGCTCTTTCTTGAGTGAAACGTCTCGACTCTGACAGTGAATGCCTTGTGCAGTATATCAAGTGAAACACGGTGAAGCGCGGAGGAGCGCTCCCTCCCCCCGTTGAAAATCTCTGTCTCTGACAGAGTAAAATTTGGCTGAGTACTGGCAGGGCTGCTGCTTAGTCCTAAGCACTGACTGTTACAGAGAGCCTGTGTGTTTATACAGCACAGGAAAGCACAATACCAGCTGGCTGATAACAGCAAGCTGTCACTGGATCCTACATTTGACCTTAACAAACCTCTTCATCAGATAGTGTCTCACGTCAACCTTTCCTTTTTTTAGTGACATTTAATCATTAAACAATTAAAACGAATTGTAGAGAAGCCATTTTCAGTGATAGAAAATTAAAACCATGATATGATTTATTATTTATTTATTTATTAATAATGACTAACCTGAACACATGTAGCTACAGAACTGTGTTTCCCTACTAGAAGCAACACCCTTTAAGCTAAAGCCTACAAACAAACAAAAAACAAAAAAAATCACACAATTTACTAATCCAAACACTGTCTTTCTCCTGACCCAGTCTTTATGACTGATTTAGATAAATCATCTAAAAGTAAATGGATCAATCTTAAAGGGTAAATCCTCCACGCAATAAACCCCTGACTGTGAGGAGAAACCCACAGAGATCATCTCTTTGCCGTGCAGGCAATTTTGATAATTTGATTAGTTGTTTCTTTTTATAAAACATGCATGTCATACAGCGCATAAATAAACAATACATAAATTAATACCCTGTGTTTGCTCTTAATTATTATATGACACTTGCCTCACTTGCCCGAGAAGAGAAAAAAAAACTGTCGAACGCTCTAATAAGTATATTCGTTGGCAATAACCTTAATGAACTGAGGGATAAATCATCGCGGTGCTGACTAGATTCATTGTACCTGCCCTGGTTTGCCACGTGTCACTGTAGATCAAAGTGCACTGGGTAAAATGTTTCAAAATGATTTAGCCTTTTGAAAGCTGCTCTGTTTAATTACAGGCAGGCGTTCTATCTGATGCATGCAAAGCGGAAAGATTAGTAGGTGGTTTGCAAACAGGAGGCAGAATGGCTTTTGTCTGTCAAAGAGTTGAATATAAATGATTCTCCTGATTCTCCGTGCTGATATAGATTATTAATTAGTTTGTCATTTTGTACAACTACTGACATTTCAAAGGGCGTCCTTATGCTCCCCCTTTGCAAACCTCCCCTTCCTCTCTCTCCCTCTCTTGCTGTCTCTCTAGCACTTTCTCTCTCTCTCTCACTCTTTCTCACTGTCTGTGTTTGATGTCTGTCTGATGTAAATACAAGCAATTAAAGAGGAGCTCAGGGTTGCAGATGTACAAGGTCCACTTAATTAAAACACAAACAAAAGTACCGAAAAAAACACCTGATGTTTAGGATGTTGTGTGTTATGTGTTATGATGAACTGGGGCTTCTATTAATTGTTAGGTTTAAAGAAAAGATCAAAAAAGGCAGACATGACTGTAAGGTCTAAAATCATAAAAGGAAGTGAAGAATAAAGACTGACATTCAGATAAAAACTCCAGCACCGACTGTCGGAGTGGCCTTGTAGTCTCCGCGCTGATCACTCTTTAAGCAGTTTACACTAAGCACCTTGTAGGATGCCTTTTGACACTGGTTAAAACCATGAAAGGCGAGTGATTATGGAGCTGCAGAAGCGGGTGCTGAGTTTTGACTGGTGAGGAAACTGTCCCACTTGCAGAAATGAAAAATGATTGCAAAACAATCATCGTGTCAGGATTTGACCTCGGGCTTTACCCATGAAAAGAGAGACATTCTTTCTATTTTTGCCGCTCTGTTGAAACATGCCCTCAAAACTTTATTCTGCTGAAGTGAACGGGCATGTACAGTAAACAGAAAAATCAAAACAATGGTATCAAAAACATCAGGGACCAGCCTTTCATGGGGAGTGAACTCTAGAGCTGTAGAACCTTTAATTTTTGTTTGTTTGCTGTGGTGTTGCACCAAGAGAAAAAAAAAATCAAACTTTTTTGGAGCCAGAATTAAAGCAGGAGCAAACACCAGTCATGTTATTAAGAGTTAATGAGTCTTTATCACCGAGCCTCGTTATGTTCTTAAGCCTCAGCATCAGCAGGGGCGGCCAAGAGTTTGTTAAGATTTTTTTTTCTATTTTGCACTAGTCAATTCCAGAGCTGTTTGTTTTCATACCTGAGCTTAGCTGTCAATCTGGAGGAATGATGAGGAGAGAGATGAAATCTCCTGAACAAAACCACAGAACAAGAAAGAGAAGCCAGCTGGAAGGAGTCCAAACCACAGATAGAAGCAGATAATAGAAGGCAAGGTTCTTCTCGAAATTACAAGTGAGAAAAGGACTTTAGATGTGGCTTCTTACCTCGACTCTCTTGATTACACAGCTGGAAAAAGAATGCTTAAACTGTATCCACGTGCATTTGAATCATTATACGGATGATATTGCACAATGAGAGTGTGATACTGAACATAGTGAATAAATATAGCACACTGGATCCTGGAGTAGATAAAGTTGCTCAATGTTACATGTTCTTCCTCTCTGCGGGTTCTTTGAGCTTTTTACTCAACGGAGCCGTTTGTTTAAGTTTTCCTGCTAGGTGTCAATCTCCCAGCCCCGCGTTGGGAGTCTGGTTGGGTGGAATTTGGCAATTTTAGCGTTTACTCAAACTAAAGGAAAATATGTCATTAGGACATTGGAACACAGGCTTTATTCACCTGAATCAGAATTGGTCTTTGAAATAACAAAAAAAACCCCAAAAAACCAGAAGGTGAAATAGCACCGACATCAGACCCGTAGGCCGACGGGGGTTGTTTGAATTCTGAAGCAGAAAAATCAGGGCTCTCTCACTGTCACAATCGATTTGAGAATAGTGGCCACGCGACAGAGTCTGGATGCACACAGACAGTCCTGTAGCAGGCAGATAAGTGGAAGCTCTTTAGGGGGGAGAACACAGGGTGAGGCAGGCAGGGTGGCAGCTGAGACTGATTCCATGCTGGCCCTACCTGTGCTGGCTCCACTCCTGCACTGACAGAAAGGAGTCCACTGTGTGAACACAGAGCTAATATTGTTCAATCATAAGGGTGTGCTTCTCAACACAGTTATTCACTTTAAAATTGAACTCGCCTCCTAATGGATTCCATTGCCGCAGCAGATACACTAAAATATCTGTGCTCCGACATTTCCCAGTGGCCCTTGACTTATACAATTAAACACAGGCAAATTAAAAGAGAATTTTCTTTTCTCTACACCGCACATGAGTATTATGTATTTTAAAAATACACAAATGATCGGACACACAACACAAAGCTGTGTTTGTCCACTCGCTCCTGTCCAAAATGCCTCCGTTAGCATTTTCTCCACAACACTTCAGTCAAGTCTTCGCTCTGTGCACTCAGGTGAAATATGAGCCACAGTAAATCATTATTCTTCAGGCCACATTTACTAGATGAATGTATAAGAGTGTTGGACTGTGTGTTTTTCTCCTCTAATGAATAGAGGAATTTAGCCCGTGGCATTGGAGGTAAAAAAGCCAGCGCTGTGCTCGAGCCTGTCTGTATGTGCATAAGACAGAGTGTGTTTGTGTGTATGTGTGTAAATAGGAAAACAAGAAATACACACCTTTGACCAAAATAACTTTGTCTGTCTTTTAACCTTTCAACTAACTGCGTTTGTGGTTCCATAGTGTAGCGGTTAGCATGCCTGCCTCGCAAGGAGCGCAGAGAGTCCTGGGTTCAATTCCCAGAGGTATCACATACTCAATGCCTCCAAGGGGTCGCCTGTTGCAGCAGATCTGCTGTTAACACAAGACCTTCCAAAGTATGAGATCAACAAAGTTCTAATTATATTTCAATACTAAGTTAACATGGTTTTTATTTTTAATGTTGATCAGTGATTCCCAACCTCTGTGCCGTGGCACACTCAGATCTACCATTGAAGAATGTTCAATTTATTTTTGCAAACGTTTGTCTTTCTTCATCTATGAGACAGTGACAGTTTCAAGTAAGTTTCTTTTGAAGAATATCTTTATGCGTGTCTTTCTTCAGTTCCTGAGAGTAAATCAGCTTGTGCTTAACTCAACAGGCCATGTTGACAATGTTTGGTGGCACGCCGTGGGATTTTTTAAATGGAAAATATATGGCTCAAAAAAGATTGGGAATAACTGGTGTAGAAAGTAGATCATTAGGATGTGTAAAATATATAAAGTTCACAAGCTACAAACTTTAAAAAAAATCTCAATAGTCAGTGTTTTTTGATGGTAAGCTACTGAAAACAGCTTTGCTAATTCCTTGACCTTGCTGTTTTTTTTTTTTTTTTTACTTTGTTCTTAGAATCACACTGCAATCTTTGTTGCAGGAGTTCATTTCATTATTTAAAAGGGGTTAATTATTATCTCTAGGGGTTAATTATTATTTCTATGGGTTGATTTTTACACCTATAGAAAGAAGTCAGACAAAGTGCAAAATCTATTGAAGACTAATCTGATGGTAGAATAAAATAGACATGATCTGAGGTTAAAGTTTTAACTGTGTTTCGACATCTTCTATAGGCTTTTTCATGTCCACTGTATATGTGAAAGATTTGATGCGGCTTTACAAAAAACGTAAGACGATTGTATGTGTTTCAACTTGAGAACTTTTACATTTTTCCTGAATACCAGCACTGACCTCAGCTTTTCTTTAACTCTTCTATCCCCGGTGATTAGGATTCAACCCAAACAAAATACAGTTATTGTTGAGACATTCAACGCCTGGCCAAGTTCTCAAAAGCCTTCTAAAAGATCTGGTACGCTCCGCTTTAATAATCACCAACATAAACAAGGCCTTCTATTAAATAATGTTTGAAAAGGCTTCGTAGACAATACACTGTTACCTTGATCACTGTTGTACGAATAAGACCTTCAAATCTTTGCATGTCTTTTTATATCGTAGGGCCATAGGGATTGGATTCATCGTTACGGAGGTTCTAAGAAATGAAAAGAGCCACCGCAGCTAGTCTTTGTTTTTATGTAAAGAGCTTCGTGTGCACTCGCACATTTCTCCATGTTTTCAGGATGTTTTGTATAACAAATTGAAAAAAAAAAGTCATTAGTTTTAGAAAGAAGAGATTGTTTTTCCCTCGTTGTGTATTTAGCGGCCGCAGCGTTGCCGGCATAGTAATCTTTTCAGGTCGAGCCTCAACCGCAGTATTAATAAAGTACCCAGTCCTGTGCTATGGGCAGACAGTGAAGTGCTGGTGCTTTTACACGAGCATAATTATACTGAAGAGCAAAGCTTCCTCTATCATCAAAATATTAGTCTCCGTCTGTGTTGAGCATTAGCAGCAGAACCACAGCAGATGAAGTGTGCTTTTATTAATAACCTCTCTGCACGCCAATCAGAATATATTTATTAAAGAGAATCAATTGCCAACCCATTAAAATGATTATAATCACATCTCCCTGTACTTAGATATGCACACACATGTAGACGTACACATATACCATAACAAAAATGTGGAAATTACCAGACTGCCATTAGCATCTCCCTAAATTAATTAGCTCTCCTAAACTCTGAAGCACACAAGTTAAATTGGTTTTTAAGATTCAGGATCTGACCTTTCTGACGGGTTTCTCTGTGTTTAACCAAGTGTGCCTTACAGGAAGTGACTGACCGACAACAAGTCGATGCTGCCAGTAGATGATGTGCCTGCGAGTCATTACTTAGACTTGTTAATGGGATTTTATTGGCAGGATTAACTGCTTTTATATCATGGCAGAGGCAGGAAGCCAGGTAAAACAGCTGCTCTCCGTTCTGTTGTGGTTGCAGGAAACGGAAATGTGTTAAAAACATATTACAAAGGCCATAAAAAACATGCCTTGTTACTGAAATTCAGAATACGTTTTGGCCACATATAGCAATCACTTTTAGGCTACATTTTCCTGGCCAGTCATCCAGTATCACATATGTGTGTTTGCTGCAAACACAAGTTGTTATATCTCGCTTTTGTTAAAGTCATTTAATGGTTTTAATGAACGGTCTGTGGGGCAGGAAATCATTCTGTTTTTGAAACACTGAAGGACGATCAAATAAAGGCAATTAGTTGTTACTCAGTTGGCTCTTTGTGCGCTCCACTCAAAGAATAGACAATCGGTCAGATGGCTGCGCAGTGTTCCCACACGTGCGTTTATCCTTAGGGGTGTACCTTGTATGGGTCAGGGCAGAAAAAAACACACAGGTTCGTGCACACCGCTGTCTAAGCATACACTTTATTACCAAAGCACAGGGAGAGGTGCTTAGCATGGAAGGTATTCAAGCTATGTGCGGTGTGTGTGGACACAGCTTGGTACAATCGTAGCATTTAGACAAGTCCTAATTTACTTAGGATGGGCTTGTAGCATATGGAAGCAGCCACAATGGCCGACTGATACAGAGACAAAGAAATTCCAGTCTTCTAGCGTTAAAAACTCAATTCAGATGGGGTCATAATGGCTCAGCTGTCCTAACCAAAGGAAGGGGAGAGAATAGGGTGCCTTGTGATTTCCCCCGTTTCCACCCTCGCCCTCCCTCGCTTTTCTTTTTTTTTTTTTGTGCTTGAATCTTTTATCTGTGTTATTCACTCGGGACTCTTCAAAGTAACAAGCCTCCTTCTTTTTCCCCGGTACTGGACTTGGAACCCAAATTAGAGACTGCTTGATTAGAGCAGAGAGGAGGGAGCCAAGAGAGAGGGAGATGTGGGCATTGGACAGAACAAATCGCACCCCTACAAAGTGCCTTTTATCCAAAGACCCCAAGCCTCAAATACCCCAATCCCTCCCCAAGCAACCATGGCTCTGCTTGTTTTCCTCTTATCAATTATTTAGTTGCCCATTGGTGTTTTCTGCCCTACTTGGTGACGTTTAAAAGAGGCAGGAATCTCAAAAGGTGAATGCTGAACTGGCTGAAACTGAACTTCACAGTTACAGAACCCCCCCACACCCCTCTGTTTATCAGTTTTCCATTTTCGAACTGAACCTGTTGGACCGAGACAGAAAACAAGAAATGAAAAAATGTGCCAGCAGAGCTTGACGACTTGACCACGCCCAGAGTCCCCCTTCTCTCTTGGGCCACTAAGGTCTCAAAGAGCCCCAATTGTCTAACGGGAGTTGATTGCATCCAGCTTGGTGTGATGTACTAAAGGCCCCCCTCAACTGTCTGTCTGCTGTCGGAAACACAATATGGGGAGACATGTTAACAGCCAGAACTTGGACCCACTGCTGGTAAAAACCATGAAATATGCAGGAAACGGCCTCTTTTGTTAGCTGGCTGGTTTGACACACATCACAACTCCTCCTCCCCCCAATAAAAGTTTCATCTGGATTTTAAAGCTTATCCATAATTAACGACAAAATGAAAGATGTTTTTACGCTGACTAGTCAACAAAACAAAACACAGGGGTCTATTTTTGACTGTTTTGTTAAAGTGAGTGATTACTCTGCTCAATGTCAGGTGTTGAAGAGTTAAAAAATACAGCTAATAAAAAACATGTTAACAGTTAAACGAGCAAAAACACAGAGGTTTTAGAAATCACTCCAATTACCCATAATTGAATCGAATTGAAACAAGTGTCAAAACAATGAACCCTGTGAAGGTTTTGTCTGGTGTTTGAACAGAACTGAGTGATGTGATGATGAAAAGTCCATCAAGTTCTTCTGCAACACAAAATGCACCTGTTTAATGATGTTGATAGTTCTGCACTCACAGTAATTATAACTAGGACAGGCTCCAATGGCATGAATGAGTCCAGATGCTTACCTACTAACTCAAGGTCATATTTGCTGGTCTCAAGGCCTAATTGCCAGAGCCTTCACCTGGATGATTTATCCTTGTTTGTTCATTATGTCACTTCTTCTTCTTCTTTTATTCAACCGCAGCCATTCAGTTTTAGACCCTGATCTGGGTCTTTAACGGTGACTTTGGCTGTGCAGCCTGTAAAGTCCAGGTAAAATACACCAATTATCTGTGCTGTACTCGGTCACGTGATGTCCCTCAGTTGATTGTATCAGTCTGTGTACGTCTTAAGGCAAAAACTCCTACAGTGACTTTTCTCACTGTGATCTTTAAAGATAATGTGTATCTGAAATAAGCACCAGGTTTACATCAGATCGGCGATGCCTCAGATTGGCATTCCTTTATGTTTTACCCTTTAAAATGGTCAAATTATATTTTATGTTGGACACCTGAAGTGCTTTGTTTAAAATATTTTTAAGTCTGGTTCTCTTGTTTTTTTCCTGGGATTTTGGGCTGGGTGGTCACCTTTTATTAAAACAGCTCAGCTCAGTTCTAAAAGTATTGGTTTTACGATACAGAAGGGTCCTACTCAGTAGGTCTCCCACTCTGCACATATAGATGTGGCTGCTGACTTGTTGACCTCAGGCGGTTCAATTCACTACAGTAGTGATAGCTGTGATGTATTGTGGCAACAACTGATGTATCTTTAGAGGCAGCTCTGCCGTGGACACGGCCAAAGGTTGATAAAATTGGTTCTAATTGTATCAATTTTACAGATAAGCTATTCACAACAAGTGTAGTCGGGTGAATAAAAAGTCAATTCAAGCCTTGGAAACTGCATGCGGGCCCAATGAATAGCTGCTTTTAGATGCGTTTTTTTCGTTAGCAGGATAAATGGAGAATTGCAGCTCTCTTCCATTGCAGCAGGCAGTGGAGGAAGAGTGAAGCGAACTGAGGTTCAGACAAGCGTGCCAGTAAATTGCCCTGAATGGGTTCTGGAGGTTGACAGGCACTATTAAGACAAATGGCTTTCCTCATCGGAGAGATAAAATAAATCAGGTGTTTAGTCAAATTAAAATAGTTTGAGTCGAGGGGGCCCCTGGGAGCTCTCGGAGAAACCCAAGACAGATGTGGCCAGAGACAAGAGGAAGACACCCAGGAAAGAATTCAGCTCCTGCTGGCCCCAGGCCAGATCTGACTGTACTCTTATCTCAATCTCTATGCTTTTATCCCTTTACCTCTCCCTCTTTTTCACTCTCTCTCACTCTCTCGCTCTCTTTTCCTCCGTCCCTTCCCCATCTCTGTTTGGTACGTTCTCCCAGATCAGCTTGTCACAAAGGAGTGCAGAGGGAGGAGAGTGAGTTACTGTCTAGCCTCTCACTGGCAATTATGTTGGCTGTGTAAGTCAATGGTAGGATCACTTAGCATTGATTAAGCGCAGGGAGCGAGCAGTGCAGCTGCTCTGTCTGTTGCACACAGTGTGAACATGTGACCGCAGACAGAAGAATATGCCTTTGAAGAATGCCATAACAAAAAAGGAAAAAAAAAGAAGAAAGAAAAAATGGTTAGCTCACTCTGTCTCTATCAACAGATCAAATATTTCACTGAACTATCAAACTAACTTCCAATCTTCCAGAGTAATGTTTGTTTTTCTGGGAATTGTAATATAATTTTGAAAATAATATATAAGTAATTAGACACTTTGATAATTGAGCTGTTTGGTAAAAGTAGTATTTCAAATGAAAAAATACTACTGAAAATAAACCTTGTTTTGTACCAGCTCAAATCAAATTATTTTTATTTCAGGTGTAATTTTTTTTAATATAGTATTAATATGTATTTAATATAGTGCATATAAAGTATCTAAAGTTTTTGCAGCTCTAAAGCGTAAGAGTATAATGAGTTTAAGGTTTATTTGACCTTTTAAACCTTCATGTTCCACTTCTATGGTTTTTCAGTACACGTATCCATTTAGTCATGTTCTCATTCAATTATTTCTCTAATGGATTCAAAATACTGTAAGTCCCTTTGTACAATACAAGGCCTTCCCTACGAACCCCATATCCTGCTCCTTGCTTTTCAATGCTGTCTTATTTTTACGCTAAAACACACACTTCTTTAATCCACTTTGTATTGTTTGTCTCTTTTCCCTTTCTGCTCCTGCCCTCCCTCCTGTGCTCGTAGGTACTCCAGAGAGCCTGGCGGAAAAGGAACACCAGCTCTCCACAATGATAACTCAGCTCATCAGCCTGAGAGAGCAGCTCCTGGCGGCTCACGACGAACAGAAGAAGCTGGCTGCCTCACAGATGGAGAAGCAGAGGCAGCAAATGGAGTTGGCTCGTCAGCAGCAGGAGCAGGTAACTCCCTAGCACAATTTTTTCTCCCTTCTCTTATTTCGTCCATCCTTTCTTCCTCATTTCCTGTGTATGTCATAAAAAAAAAAAACAAATTTGTTTATTCCCCTCTTTCACTCCAATTATAAACCCCTTTAACTACATCTGTAACAAAAATGTCTGCTCCATTTCATATTAAATTTCATGCTTGAAATGGGCCAGTAAAATCTGACTTCTCAGTAGGAATTTGGAATATTAGATTTAGGAGATGTAATACCCAACACTGCGTCTGATATTTTCGGTCACGCTCCCTCGCCCACATTAATGCTGGCTGGTAGGAAAAAGGTTATTATGACTTGTACTAACAAATGCGATGGGATGTGTGATTCAAACGTTATATTAAACATAGAAGTCCATTTCAATATCTTATAAATCGACTGCTATTAGAACAAGCTTGGCATTAGATTTGCAGCACAAATCAGGCCAATGAGCCATATTGTACAAATCAGCAAATTAGCAGAGGCCATGAAGTGTGTTAATGTCTGGGAAGAAATAAGGACACAAACTATCCACACGGGCGACACTTTTATTATCACCAGCCACTCTAATGGCTATGAGTCAATTATCAGTGAGGAGTTCACTCAGAGTTTTCCCAGCGCACGGTCACAGCCTCCTGTGCTAAAAGAAGAAATAGACCGTACCTTAGAGTGATGCATTCGGTCATAGTACACTAATAATACATTACCAGTATTGATTTATTCTTTTTTCCAATCAATGACGTTCATTTGCAAACTTGACTTAGCGCCGTGAGTTTTGTGGTCACTGCGGCGTGAATGACCACGACACCGAGATGTCAGACGTCCTTCATTGTTTGATCTTATTTTGAAATGCAAGAATATTAATACCAAAAAGAGGGAGGTGTAGTAGCGGCGGAGGGAGAGTGAGAGCCTGCTGAGAGCTAGAATGTCATCAAGCCATCAAGATACAACACAGTAATTAACTGTTGACACTCGTGAGGAAGCCAGCACAAATTAATCTTGACACATTTACAGGCGACTGATATCTAACAGTGCACACTTTGTAATTATATTTAAAAATGAAAATTAAATGACACTTAAAACTAGGTTGTCACGCTCAATGAAGTGGGGCCGGCAAGGAGAGAGAAGGGCTCTGCCGAGAGGAGAGGGGCTGAGATGTGGCTCCACATCACTCAGGTGGACACTGACAGAACACTTATCACGGCTGTATGTCCCTTCAGTCTAAAGCTGCTGGTCTCAAACATATAAAAACCATAATACAAAGAAGAAAAGAGATTTGTCCATTTAAAATATTACAATTATATGTAGTCTATTTGCTTGTCTAAAAAAAAAAAGACATTTATTACAGGTCTAAGGATACAACAAATACTGTATAAGGAGAGATACTGTAAGGACAGATACCAGTTCACTCTATGTGACACTGTAAGGACAGATACCAGTTCACTCTTCCAGAAATTCTGATTTTTTTTTTCTTTTTCTGAAAATTGAATTGTGAATTATGCACATTTATGCAAAGCTCACAGATGAAAACCAAGAAGAGTCAGATTTGGGCAAAATACATTTCCTTGTTGTTTAGGGATTTTTGTTTGTATGTTGTAAAACTAAAATAAAATAGATTTAATAATGATTTCTGTAATTTTCTGTAAGTTTTACAGATTTTTGGAATTATGTATCATTGTATTTATACTAATCTTATAATGTGTATACACATATATGTATATATATATTTATATTAATTTCTTTTTTCATCCATCCCGAAAATCCTCAATTAATTATTTTCCTGTATGTGTCCAAGCAGATTGCAAGGCAACAGCAGCAACTTCTGCAGCAGCAGCACAAGATCAACCTCCTCCAGCAGCAGATCCAGGTCAGTCAGTGAATTTCTGTCGACCCTGCAACACTCAGACCAAGCCTAGTCCTCTTGAAATTATTATTATTATTTTTATTACAATATTTAAAAAAAAGAATAAGTAAAAAAGTAGAGTTGTACTGCTGGCTGAAGAAGTACACAACGGTGTTTATTGACATACGTATGTCTAATATCAATACAGGAAGGAGAAAAATTAGCACAGCTGCAAGCTTATGTGATTTGATTTTGATACGTGAAGCATTTCCACCACTTCCTGTAGTGTTCTGGACTATGAATAGAAAGTTTCATGTTTACTGTAATGCAATTAAAATCAGAGACCGAGGATAGAAAATTTAAATTTTTTTCTCATGTCCTTTGGATAGCCAAAACAAATTATATTATTAATTATTTTAAATAAATAATAAATATATATATAACTATACTATACTAATAACAATATATATATATGACCTGACCAACTTTTGTTTGTTTGTTAATTTTCCTTTTTTTTATTTCAGTTGTTTTTGCTAACTGTAATTATAACTAGAAATGTAATTATTTTCAATTTATTTTTCAAGAAAGAAACTTCAACATTTGCTAAGAGCATTGAAACAGGAAGTTACTGTGCTTTTGTTATGACTGCATCATCTGAGGCATGTGATACTAAATAACAACAAAATAACCTAAGGAAAGTTTTCAGGTCATTTTGGTGAAGTCAAGGAAAATCAGATGTAAATGCCTTTGAAAAGGAAACGTTTGTTGTACTGAGCAACACAGCAGTGTTTGGCACATAGTTGTTTTTAATAGCATCTTATTTTTTCTGTTTCATGTGTCTTTAACCTTATCGTCCTCTGTGGTGTGTCCGCTTGGGCGTGCTGTGTGTGATACAGTACAAAGGCTTGGTAATGAGAGACCACCCAGGCTGTGTGTTGCTGGATGTAGTCAAGTAGTACAGAGAAATCCAGGCTTGGTACCCGGCAGCGGTCAAGGCCGTGAGCCTGCTCTGTCTGTGCGAAGCTAACGTTATCCTTCAGAGTGTACTTAGTGTCAGGCACATCCCTCTCCAGTTACCTCCTCCTCCTCCGCTGCCCGTTCCCCCAACCGACAACTTCTTAACCTTTCCTTTCATTTTACCTCCTTAAAATACTCACTCCCAATAAATTGTTCCTCCTTCACCTTCACTTCACTGGAAAAACTTTGTGTGCTCAAGTATTTATAATATGTCCAGGGACGTCCATGGTTTTGGTCATGTTTCTGGCGTTATCCTGAAACACAACGTGAGACAAACTTTTTAGAATTCCCCACAGGATCAAAGAATTGCATCATGTGAGCCACGGAAACCGTTTCGTATTTAAGACAACTTCCCTCAAAATCCCCCTGGACTAACACTGTTTGTTTCAAGATAATTGCTACCTGCTTTACCTTTAAACACCTTCACCCTAATGTTTGCAGTGGTTGTGAACGTCCCTTTGTTGCAGCAGAGTAGAGAGTAGAGATGGCATTGTGGAGAAAGTTAAAGACTCCTGTTCTGCCTTGTTCTGTTTTCATTACTGCTGCCTCTTTAAAATGTCCTTGCTATGTACATAAGTATACGATGGCTTTGGCTTAATCAGCGTCAAGACAAGCCTCCGGCCTATATGTCAGTGGCATTGAGTAAAGTGCTACGCAATGCGGGGCAGATTAAGTTACTCTGCTATTAGCATGGAGAGCACTAAACTTTATTGGAGACCCTAGTGGTCATCAAAGTCCTTCTGTTTTGGCCCCAGGAAGGAAGAGGGAGAGGAAGCTTCTTTTTAGGGCCTTGTATTGATGATGTAACTGATCACATCAGTGGACATTGTAAACTCTCCAAACAGTAAAACCATGAGAGTTTGCAACTCGAGACTTTTGTTGGCATCCACTAAAGAGGGTTTGCATGTGGAGAGTATGGAATCCATCACCAGTGTGTAGTTCCAGAGGTTTAGAGACCGAGGTTGTGAGCAGGGCAGAATGCAGCTTAATCAAGTTTTGCCCCTTTGAATAGCTATCGCTCTCTTTTTAGCCTTTCTCATCATTCCTACAAAAGGGGGAGAGATTTAGTCTTTGTCCTCTGGGATTACAATGTGACTTGTTTTAAGATAGCAGATGTTTTGATTGCAGTGTTAGGGGCTTATCAAAAGTTAAAGATTAAAGCTTTTGTGTGTTTTTCCCTCGGCTTGTTTGTGTTTCAGTCCATCCTTGTCCCTGAGACCGTATTGACATTCATTCAAGAGCGGGGATAAGATTAACTTGTGAGTTGACTGAATTGAAACGCCACAGGATTTTACAAGATTATTATGTGATTGGTTCATTTACATTTTCAGAAATGATCTATGGAGGTTTTGTTAAACACTACTTGGTGACTTAGAAATCAAAAGAGTTTGCTGGCATCATTTCCACAAGGCCTGAAAATGTCCTACATTACGTAATTACATCATAGTTTGGACATAATATCTATTTTGAGAAAAACCCAAAAATATTTACAATGTCTCAAAAGGGTGATTGATTAGAATCATTAAAAATATTTAAATATTTAAATAAATTTATTAATTTATTTCTTCACAATTGTCTCCATTTTCTTGACCAAAGACCATGATGTATAAAATCATCATGTATAAAATAGTGAAAACAAAATATAATTATTATTTAAAAAATTTAATTTCAATTTTTGTGATACTTTAACAGACCAAACAAAAGTAGATCAGCGGCAGAAAATAATTGTGCTTGTTTTATTTTTTTCTTTTCCTTGTGATTTATTGTTAAACTACAGGTTGTTTTATTTAAAATAAGATTTCTGCGGCGTCCTTTTTCTAACCGGGATTATTTAAATGTTCCATTCTGTATTCCTCAAAGAAAGAATAGTCACTGTTTGACTCAGGGTGTGCGCACACACACACACACAGAGATACTCGTGCACATACACAGAGGTGACGGTGTACAGTACACAGCCTCACTGCAGGGACCCGACGCATTGATACACACATCAAGAGAATAAATATAAGCTGAAAGGTCAGGGTGAACTTTATCTTCACAAACAGGTTGGAGGACACAGAGCTCAGCAGATGAAACAGAGGGTCACTATCAACGCAAGACATTCATTTAGTTTTTCCTTTTCCCCGTCAGGGAATGCGATAATGTCGTGTCAGCGTATTGTCGCTGCTCACGGCTGCATGCAGGAGTGAAAGACACTATCACAGACATCTGATGAAATGCTGTTAGTAATGTGTTTTTTACCTAATTTAGTTTTCCCACATTTGTGTCTCTGTCCTGTACAAACTGACCAGGCTTCAAAGTCCAACATAGACAGAGTAACAGACTACAGTATCATTGTGGGAGTAACTGCTAAATAAATAAATAGACACATTTCAAGTCCGTACATATTTCAGATTCCGGACTGTTGATTTAATAGATTTAAAATTAAAAGGATATAATCATCCTTTTTGATGCACTCCACGTTACTCTGTGTCTAAATTAGACATAATGTTTAACAAATCCATGAACAAATGCAGACGGCTTTGATATATGCATGTATTTTCAGTCTAGTGTGGCACATTAGGCAACAAAATAAAAGAGTAAATATGGTTAATATTTTAAACCACTCAGATGACTTAAATAAACACAAAGCTTTATGGTAATCGTGCGATAATAATGGAGCTAATTTGCGTATTCGCCGATGCTTTTGTTGTCTCTGCACCACAAATGATTTTCTCAGTGTGATCCTCTTATTAAAGCACTGGCAAAAAAAAAAAAAAAAGGCACACACACTCTCTCACACACACTCTCTCTCACACACACAAACAAACGTTGTTAAAGAGAATGCACAAGTCTCCCAATTAGCACAGCTAGATTGGAACTGTTAGCACTATAATAAGAGAATAATAGAGCAGGGAAATTATAATAAGTGTGTGTGTGTGTTTGTGTGTGTGTGTCTATACACATGACTGTGTTGACACTTCTTTCCCCTGTGTTGCTGAGCGCTGTGCAGGATTATGTGAGGGCATTAAGAGTGGAGTCAGACGGCTTAGCCGTGGCCCAGAGAAGCTCTGTCCAACATGTTCATCCTCCATTTAAGGAGCTGATGAAGAGGTGCACATGCAAGACTGAAGATAAAAGGAAGCAGTGACCCGCCTCATTAGCCCCCGTGATTTAATATATTGACACTCTGATACAAACAATTCCATTTAGTGGCTTGTATTGGTGGCGAGAGAGGGATCAATTCAATTACTTATAAAAATGTGACTCCTTGTCAGGAGGCAGAGGGAAAAAGCGCTGACGTTAAACAAAGTCACAAATGGATTAAACAATAGCGTCGCAGTGGCCCTGTTAAAACTTAATGATGCACCAAAAGGTGTAATAGACACAACCTCGCCTCAGTGGTGACGCTGATGAAGACGGCAAACGAGCCTAAGTGGCTGAAGAGTTGAGCATG
>NC_024311.1:4933398-4937243 GCF_000523025.1 Cynoglossus semilaevis | reverse complement strand
ACCAACGGTAAAAGCTGTTAGGGAAGCCCGGCGTCGGAGTGTTTGTTTGTTCCAGGTGTTTGTCTGGGATTAAAACACAGCAAATATTTCATTAACAAACAAGCGAGGATTGAACCGTGGCACAGAGGCAGAGCTGCTCCGCTCTGTTATTATAACTGTGTTATCATGGCTTTATGGGGGCGCACACTGAACACATGACATATTTGCCTGCACCGTGTAACTAGAAATGAATCAGCGTTTGAAACTAAAATTCTTATGGGCCTCTATATGAGCGCCCCTGAATAACTGTGTTGATTTAGAGAATTATACCTAAGTGTTTGCATTACAAATTAAACAACCGAGGATTTGTTAACGGTGGCCGGTTCTAGAAATAAGTCTGCCGTGTAATAGTTACCTACTTTGTATTAAACACTTACCCAAATCTCACACCTCTGGGAAAACCATATGGAAAAGAATCCATTGTAATCACTATCCCAAAGTCAAAAGTACAATGGAGGCATTGTCATTAATGTATATAAGAAAATAAATACTCGTCAACTCGTCACTTGGTAGAGAGGAATGTCTAGACCAGATGTGCCTGTGTCTCAAAGTTGTGGCAAATTTCAAGTCTTCTTCAACACAACATAGTGTACGTTACTTTTTAAATCCACTATCTAAGTTAGTAGAAGACTAAATACCAGGTGACTGCCTAGTATTAGCGTAGCTGTCACCTGTGAATGTGTCCTAATACCTTTACTGAAGGCTGAAGATGCAGATGCCTAGAAAACAACATTTAGAACACAAACCTCATGCCTACACAAGAAACAGGAAACGTCAACACACAGAACACAGCTATATTTTTAAAGTAAATTATTATGCCATATAATCCTGACAGGCGAGCATGGATTCTTGCAGCCAAACATCACAGTAATGCACTTGTTTGCTGCTCCACCTAGTCCAAGTCCCGGCAAGTACACTTAATGTTCATTGTAACTTAAGCCCCGAAAGAAAAATATGGGTTTGAGGGGGAAAAAAATCCTCCAGAGTAATGTTGATTCACTTTCCTCTCCCTCTCTACATGGACTGTGTTTTCTCTGCTAATGTTGTGCAAACTGTTTTGTCTTTGCGTTGGCTTCACGTTGCCATCATCCTCGGCGATGTCGGGCAAAGCACACAGGGAGTGGGAGCCGCATTAATGGGCTCCACTGTGTATGGGCAGCCAGCAAGGAGAAAGGGGCGCGTGTTTTCTTAGGACCGGGGTGGCAAAGCAAAGCATTCAGCCCATGGACCATGTTAAAAAAGGAGCTTTTTGTTTTGGGGGTTAGGAGGGTCCAAGCATTCCACACCAGAACACAATGAATGAGCCGTTTTGTCCTGTGCCATTTACCAAAGGGGGAAGAAAAGGTAGACTTTTGGAAATTGGATATTTCTTTCTTTAATTTGATTGAATATTCTAGAGCCAAATTTTTCTACTTTACTATTACCGTCATTATGCTGAAGCTTTTCAGTTAGATTCCGCCCCCACCCCCCCATTAAGGAGAGCATATTTGGGGCCGTTAAAAGGCTGGACAATGCACCCCTCCTGACAGGCCTCCTCTCTGCTCAGTGACAGAATAGACACTGTTGTTTTCTGCGGCCCCTGCAGCTGGGAGGTAACTGTAGAGACCAGGCCTCAGTCTGTGGTCGAAGAGTGAAGTAAGAGACGGAGAGGAAGACGTCATGGACAACAACGTTAGGGCAGGTCGACAGTTTATGAATTATTTCTATTTGGTGATGAACTTTCTCCAAGTAAAGGAAAGAAATTTCAAAATTTATGTGCAACACAAGGTGTGTCTATAGCTGAGGTCAGCTATTTGAATGATTACTAAAAGAAAAATACATTTAATTAATATGAATGACCTTTGGCATTGTAAATACAGTTGATTCATTTTGTCACTACAGTAAAGTGAATATATGTATATGTCTGTGGAGAATATTTTTGTGCATATTTGTGCATTTTCCTGAAAAAATAACAATCCAAATACTAACTTAGGCTTTTACAATAAGTTGCAAAATAAGTAAGATATAAAAAAAATTGTTTTGATTTAAAAAGGTACTCAAACAATTAGGACGAGTTTTACCAACTACTCTATAAAACAATTATTATTATAATTATTATTAATATTATTATTATTATTTTATTAGATATTTTCATATTCAAATGTATTTTACATTCTTTATTTAGTCATTATTTTAATTGTTTTGTTACGGCTGCACTCAATCAGATGTATTTTTTCAAATATGCACTGCACACTTTTCCAATCATTACTGCAGTAACATTTGCAGATATGTTATAACTGCTGGCCTGTGTACTAAAGTAAACTTCATTTTACTTATTTATTTATTTTCTTTTAATCCTAGTAAAGTGTAGGGGGTATGTGAAGATGGGCAGGGCTGGAGTGGAAGGATTAGTGGTGGGGGAGAGTTAGGTGAGGTGGTTCAGAGGGTTGAACTGCCCTGCCTTCAAGAGCCTGTCTTAATATAGACATATTGGAATGGCTGTTTTCCAAGGAGGCTTGTTTTACTCTGTAAGGAATTAGTGGAACAAGAAGTCATCTATTGGGTCTTCCCTCAGCGTAGCCTGACCTCACGCTATTCTGAACAGCGCTCAGAACGCACGCGGCCATGACTGATGTGCTGCGTCACACTCAGACCTCAGCGAACAGTGGCTGCTCTCAGGGTCTCTGCTGCTCTGCAAGGTTCGACAGGATGTATTTGAGTGACTTAATTCATGCAATGCATGCAACGCTATTGATCTCCGCTCTAGATTTCTGTCCCTGGGTTTTGTGAGGAAGGGTGTTTTCAGACAGAGGAAGGAAATAAGGAAAAAAGCTCAGAGACTTGACAGGGACAAGGGTCCTTTGTTTGTGACCTGAGACTCTCCTCAATCCTCTCGCCCTCCTGTTCCGTGTGCTCATTTTCATAGCGCACATACAGGAATAATGTTGCGGCCCAGTGAATGCTGAACTAGAGACCTTTATTTAAAATCAAGAGCATCAAAGAGCAGTGCAGATGTATCGACTTATTTATCTGAATACCGTTATTTCCAACAAATACAAACTTCTTTTCTATCTGCTGTGTGTGTCTGTGAATGGAGAGCGTGAAGCAGAACCATAACAGGCAAACAAATGACTTGTAGTAAAGAAATAATTTGTGTTTGACAAACTGCTGATTGTTTCATTGGGGTTAAATTCAACGGCCCAGAAGTGATTGCGCTGAGTGTTTGTCCTTCTGGTTGAGCTCTGGTTCAGTGTACACCCAGTGGGCTGTGTACACACCGGCGGCTGTTAAACATATCCTGCTGTCTAGTGTCAGTTTTACTGCGCGTGCTGCTGTTGGGATGGAGCCAGACTTGAGAGGTTCCTCCAGATCACTTTTACTTTAAACAGATCACAAAAGGTGATTTTTACTCGTGGGTGTTTGGTGTGCAGCCCTGTTGAGTGCCGGGGGAAGCGGCAGGAGGGGAGGGGTGAAGTGTGAACTATCAGTTCGAACAGCAACAGCTGGAGTCTATCCACCCTGGTTGAAATGATAAAACACTCCTATAGAAAATGTGAAAAAAAAGTGAGAGCCGCTGATCTGACAGCTGAAGTGTGGAAGTAATTTTATTAAAATGAGATGTCAGTGAAACATGAGTCCTCCGCTAATTACTGGTGATTGTGATCTTTCCTAACGAAGAGCTGTAATAACCTAGATCATTTTGGCAGGCTTATCCCCGTTGTCACCATGATGATGGAAAAAAAAAAAGTCAGGTTTAGGATAAAAAAAATAGTTCTTTGTATCCACTGATCTTATCACCAGATTTTATCCAAGATAAGCATCTGCAT
>NC_024311.1:4912504-4933362 GCF_000523025.1 Cynoglossus semilaevis | reverse complement strand
TGATATAAAACCCAGGATCTCACAGACACTCACACTAATAGCCACCAAATAAGGTGAAAGTTTTGCCTGTAACTTTTCTTGCTCAGGAAAAAAAAAAAACAGCCTTTAATGGATCCACTCATGTTTGACATGGTGCGAATTGCTAATTGAGGAAAAACCTCACTTGTGTAACCTTCTTTGTTAAATGCATTAATTTCGAGGTTTTTTTTTTTAGTTTTTTTTTAAATATAATTCAGACTGTAGGTGAAGATACAAAAGTCAATGGTCACGGTCTTAATATTAGTGTGGACCTGCAATGGGGATGTCAAGGGTGCATTTTCTCTAGCCCGCGGACCACCTCAGGGTTTTGTACTAGCTGTAACCGACAGTGAGGAACATGGGTGTTGACAGGGGCCCAAGTGAGAGCCGTAATGCGCTGTACGTCTCCATTTGGACTCCGGGTTTCAAAGCTGTTCACTAGGGCAGACACTTACATGTTTATGGAAACGTAAACTGACTTTATTATTGGCAGGAGCACGACACAGAAATAAAACCATGTCTTTTCATTAAAAATGTGCTTGGTACTGGGTCTCACCTTCCTAAACCAACGGCTGCTTCTATTTTAAATAGTGAAGTGTCACAACTTTTTCACAAACTAACTGATTATTATCAATGAAATATTATGACATCTTTAAATATTTAAAAAAAATCTTAAAAAAATATTATGACATCTTTAAATATTTTTTAAAAATCTTAAAAATATATATAATGCGTTTACTAACAACATTTACAGAACTACCATGTATCTTTGATTATATTATGCTAAAATAATTATGAAATATCTATAGGTGATCCAGAACTTATAAAAAAACAGGTTGGTTCTATACGTCACAGAGCAGCATCTCCTTGAGAGGGGAACAGATTGCGTGCTGGCCTGCCACAGACTTCATCAGGTCATGTGAATTGATGATACATGTTGCAAGGCGGCTGAGTTTCCCCCGGAAACCTCTGTTGGAGCGCATGCTGGCAGAGAGAGGGGCCTCCGCCAAGTCCGTCTGACTGATCACTACAGATGCTCCTCTTCAAGTATTCTGAGTCAGATCCTTAGAGCAGGGTCTTGAGGGACAAACAATAGCACCTGTTCCTCATAAGACGGCTCATTCATGTATCTTTAATGAAGCCTGGGGGCAGATGGTGTGAAATGACATTATCCAGTACTTAGCGATGCTAAGACAAAGGAAGAGCAGTGCCAGCACAACAATGCTGCTGTATTGATGGAGAAAATGGAAGAACCCTGTCCAAGTGTCCCCGCTCACATCTGCTCCACTTTATTCTTCGACTCCTCAAGATCATCCTGGCAGTGTAAATATCCCGGGCACTCAGCCCATACATGGATGAACTTGAATGTGATAGGAAGGCGAACAGTGGGTGTGCAGTGTGGGGTGTTTTTCTACTAATGTGTCAATTTTTTTTAAAAAAGAAATTTTTGAAAATGTCATATTTTCCTTAGCGTTTCCTGTGTGTAAAAATCTCATCTCACCTTCACGAGCTGCTGCCACCTTGATGCGACTGCAGAATTTGATTTGCCTTTCTCTGATATTAGTTGCTGTAAATTTAACTTTAATGTGCGCAGCTCATTACTGCAAATCACAGCAATTCCGACTGAATGCATTTATTTCCCCTTCAACACACATTTAGGGTGAGGAATCTCACATATTCAGTCACATATATTAAAATAATACAAGCAGTAAAAGCTGATATCCCAGAAGAGATGATATAATTTATGTTTAATGTGCAGTGGAGATAAAAATACCAGGCAGGTCTGATCATTGATGCCTTTTGTTGATTCTCTTTAACCCCTGACTCCAGTTGTACTGGAGGTTTAAAGGCAAATTATTTATTAAAGTTGCTTCTTAATTTGCATTTTATAATTGAAATCGAATGAAATAATGTTTAACCTACATGGGATTTTTCACACTTTTTTTTTTATATCGCGTGCAAATTCCTGTCAGTCAGTAACTTATGTTGGGAAAAAAAAAAGACACGACACAGGCTTTTATTTACTGTTGACGTTTGTTAGTTCATTCACGAAGGTGTATGAATACATCTGTAACACACATGGAGGAATGTGGACTTGAGGGAGCCCTTCTTGTCCCATGACTGCCGCACATTCAGAAACACACTCCATCTGGTTTTACAGTCCAAATACTCAGACACGCAGACAGAGAGAAGCTGTGTTCCCCAGTGTCACCTCCTCCCCCCTTTATCCTCCCCCACGGTCGCCGGCCCTACCTCATGTTGTGACATTAATTATTGTGTTTTTCCATATGTTCCGTACATGCCATGCCAAAATCCATCTTTCATCCATTCAGCTTGAAAACTTGGAACCCAAATCCCCATAAAGCCATGTTTTATTTAGGGTCATTTGTCGCAGTCTCCTTGGACGTTTATATTTTCTGCAGTAACAGCACATTTCACTGAATTACTTGCTAAAAGAATTACATAGTTTTCCATTCTTCCATGGTGCACTTTTCTGCACTTGCACTTCTGTAAAAGCTCACTAGACATAAAACGTTTCTATTTATTTGGTTTTTAGTCGAGCTCTGCACGTCTGGACAGATCAATAAAGTAGTTTTAAGTAGTTTTGTGTGCTCGCTGCAAGAGAAGCCGGCCGCTGCTCCGTGCAGGGTCTACGGGGGGACGAGCACGAGGTGAAAAAAGGGGAGATCATAGCAGACCTGGGCAGACATGGGGGAGGGGAGCCTCGCTCAGGGCAGGTTGATTTCATGCTCCAGTGCAGGCGGCAGTAATTGCACCCAGAGCCGTTTTATTGCGAGTTGATTTTAAGGAGTGATAAATGTAGAAACATTCTGTAAAGTGTTTATTTTGGGGGATGACCTTTATTAACCCATTTTTCAGGCAGGTTCCCCTGAGGTAGCCTAGCTTGGTGCTAGATTAACTCTCGCACCCCATGGTACTGTAGCCTGCGCTGCATCCCATCCGAGAGTTTTAGGAAGCAGAGAACGACAGCGAGGTTAAACCGTGCAACATGTGTACGAAACCCCCACACCAGAACTTTTGTTGAGTGCAGAGTTTGTGCTCATATCACCAGTCCACGTGTTAGCAACAGGCCTGATGATGAGGGTTAATACTGAAGCAGAACAGACAGTGTGTTGAATGACATTTCAACTGTCTGATATGAGGAGAAGAAGAAATAATTTATAGGTGGAATTGTCTTCAGCCTGGTACAGTCTGAATACATGTTCATCAAAGACTGTGAGTAGTTGATCGTGCCTTGATCTGAGTGTTCTGGTTACATATCAAGGACACCTTCTAGAACACGACCTGATTTTTCCAAATGGGTACCAGAATCCAGTTTTCAAAGATGGATGAACTTTGGATGAACATGATACTCTTAGTGACAGTAGTTTAAGGTCTTCAGACGTTAGCCGGTCTACACGGCTGGTCTACAGTCTATGCTGTAAAATAAAATAAAGGTCAATGCAGATTTCTCTTGACACCTACGATACTCACACTCCATATTAATATCACAACAATGCAGATGTTTACCTGTATCTCCTTTCTATTGTTGCTCACTGATGCGCATAGAATTTCAAATTGTGAACATGTGGCCTTTGACAGAATAATGTAAAATTGTGACTTGGATTGAGAGCCGTAGAGTTTCGGCAGGTATTTTGTGAGCGCACAAGGACAGTGGATGCTGCAGAGCCCCCTGTCAACACACGTTAGGAAGAGCTGTGATCTGACTCCCTCCCTCCTCGGTGGGCCGTGTGTTTCTGTGAACCATGTCTGTGCTCAGGCCTCTCTCTCTGATCTTTTCTCCCTATCTTTTCAGCAGGTCCAGGGTCACATGCCTCCGCTCATGATCCCCATTTTTCCACACGACCAACGCACTCTGGCAGCAGCCGCAGCCGCCCAGCAAGGCTTTCTCTTCCCTCCAGGAATGTCTTATAAGCCAGGTATGCTCTGCAACTGAAGTCTCCATTTCATCATCTCATCCTCGCCTCAGTTTTCTCTTTGTTTGACATGCCCTTTACGCATAATTACTTTTTCACAAACCTTAAGTTGTTACACAGGTTAATATGTAACAGACACGCAACACGACATGAAAAACAAATGCTCCGTTCTCTATTGAGGCCAATAACATGCTCTGCTGTGTCTGAACATGGACTTGGTACCCGGCCTGGGAATGTTCTTGTCTGAGTTGAACAATAGATATGGGCAGAGAATCAAAGGAATGTAAACATGTCTTCAACATGAAAATATCTTTCAGGAGTGAGCTGCCTTTAAGCATTCTTCAAGAGATGCAATAAAACAGAGGCTCAACCTCTGCGTGTAAAGCCTCTCCATTGTTACTTCATGTTAATTCACATAATCAACAAAATTGTGCCATTTCCACAGTAGGATTAGGTTAATAAAGGGCGGCTGTTATAAGATTGGTTGTCATGTGCAATGAAGAACAAGTTTCTCTACACTTTCATTACAAGTAAGAGCACGTCCTATTCTTCTCATTTGTCTTTGGATTGGAGTAAAAAAAAAGTACACACAGGGCTCTGCCAAATCAAATAGCCTGAGAATATTCTGATTAGAAATTATAATTGTTTGACAGCACATAAAAATATGAAATTAAAGTATAACTCCAAATTCTGCTTCAAAGAGCTGCTGGGTTTTAATCATTATGGTGTATCTTGGCGTGGTGTTGAGAGTTGCTGTCAAAACGGTGAAACCGATGTCCTCGATGATATTAATTGGTCTACAGTCCCTCGCAAGCCATTCCAAGTCCGCCTGTCAGCCAGAGATTTACTTACTGTGCATGGTGAGGCTGGTCAGACTCAAGTCAGCATCTCACCTGAAGCTGAAGCTTCAACAAATACAGACATTGAGATGGTATTTTGAGACCAAGATGCATTAGTGAAACTAAAACTTAAACCTGCAGTAAGTGTAAATAATGTGTATTGACTGTTTATTAGAATTAGAATTAGAAGTGTGTTATTCCATGAAAAAAAATGAAAAGTTATTGCCATCAGTTTTCTTAAATCCACTCTTTACACATTAGAAGTTTCTTTGTAAAAAAAAGAGTACAACCTAATCTAATCCTCGATGATATTAATTGGTCTACAGTCCCTCGCAAGCCATTCCAAGTCCGCCTGTCAGCCAGAGATTTACTTACTGTGCATGGTGAGGCTGGTCAGACTCAAGTCAGCATCTCACCTGAAGCTGAAGCTTCAACAAATACAGACATTGAGATGGTATTTTGAGACCAAGATGCATTAGTGAAACTAAAACTTAAACCTGCAGTAAGTGTAAATAATGTGTATTGACTGTTTATTAGAATTAGAATTAGAAGTGTGTTATTCCATGAAAAAAAATGAAAAGTTATTGCCATCAGTTTTCTTAAATCCACTCTTTACACATTAGAAGTTTCTTTGTAAAAAAAAGAGTACAACCTAATCTAATTTAAATGTTGAAAGACTTGGTGTATTAAAAAAAAAACACCTGAAAATGTTTTTGACAATAATTATATAGAATTATAAATTATTTTTTCCTCACGTAAAAGACAAAGCAGCTTGTCTGTTATAAAGCAGTTTCAAATCAAAGGGAAGCGAAAAAAGAACAACAAACAGCAGGAAGTCAGCAGGTTCAGAACAGAACACTGAAAAGGTGTGTTAGGGCATTAAATGAATTAAATAGAAAACCGCAGTTTGAAAAAGAAAGTCAGCTACTCTGGAACTATGCAGCCATGACAGCTTAAACATAGTGCCTGGGGGGGAGTCTCTCACCAGTGTGCTTTCTGCAATAGAATATGTTTTACTTCAAATAACAGGGGCTATTATGGAATCATAGTGAGGGGTCACGACATGTATGTGTTCTTGCATAATGCATGAATTTGTAAAGAAACAGCAAATGGAGTCTGAAAATGACTCTCACCGTCAAAGAAGGTATTTTTCAAAAACTCCATTATTTCCCTCAATCCAACACAATAAACACAATATTTGCAAAAGAATACAGTGTTATCACCAGCACCTGCAGAGTGAACAGGATGCTGTAATGTCCTTCTTCCATGAAGTGAGAGGCCAAGCATTCACTCCTAAGACCAAGACACACTAATCTGATATTATCATTATGAGCCAGCCCCCAGGGACCCTTGCTTATGACCTTGGCCCTGTGGCGCTCACATGGCAACAGAGCCATTCTAGCTCCGCAGTGGCAAGTCATCATCCCATTCACTAGCTGTGCTCAATGGCCTGGACTCGCAGGCTGGGCGAGCACAGTAGAGATGGATGGAGACACAGACTCATCTGTTAAACAAATAGATCCAAGTCAAACATCCCAGTCTGTTTGTACTGTTTACACAGAAATGGTCGTGTTCATTTTAATGTGACTCTAATGACCCTGCAGAATGACCTTTAGGATTTAGGGCTCCTCCGCCATTCTCTCTTAATGCGCTTTCGTTGACATGTAACAGGCTTACACTCCCTTTGCCCAAATAAAAAAAAAAAAAAATCAATCGATCTATTTATTTTAAATCAGTTTTGTTACTAAATCTAACATAATAAATAATAAAATACTCAGATTCTAAAACAGAGGGTTTATTAGTTTATTTAGTGGGTGGAGCCTTTAGCTAGATTGGACAGAAATAAGTAAGAAACATGATGCATCATTAGCACTGTAGCACACAACATGAAACTAACTTCATTGTTTTGCTAAATGTAATGAATATCTACAGAAAGGAACCTAAACAAAAAAGTTTTTACTATGTGGCACTATTGGCAGCAGCAAATGTATTTCTTTTATTTTGACATCAAATGAGGAAAATATAGTTTGGTGTAGGGCAGTGGAGTCTGTGTGCACACAAGAGCCAGACCTTGGAGCCTGAGACCCCTCAGAGCAGGGGTGGGGTGCCCACTTAGCACATGACCCTCCCCGGGTTTCACATGACACGTCAAGACTCCCTGTCATTTATTATTCCCACATCCTACGTCACAGCCAGCACAGAGCATGAGAGACAGACAGAAAGTGATCCCAAAAACAGGAGGTGTAGAAATAACCACAGTGCACGGCCACACATCCCAGCACTGGCACTATTTGAAACCACTTCTGCTGTGTGATTTTATTTGCCACCAAATGGGGATTGAATTTCCATGGCCTGTATCACATTGTGCTGTGTTGTACAAGATTGCAAAGTGAGGAGAGCGAGTGAGGCCAAAGTGAAAGAGAGGGTATATACATTTACCTTGTCTGTGGCTTAATAGCTCCATATGTTTGTGAGGAGAAGTGACAGGCAGAAGTGGGGTCTGAGCGTAGGCCAACTATGCCTCCTCACTCTCACTGCCCCTTTCCAGACACATGCTCCAAACCAGCCGGCTCTCTGTGATCGCTGTGCTGCTCCATTTCAATGGGACTGTCTCCACATACTAGGCTGAATGTTTAAATGCTTCTGTAGTCCCATGGATATCAATCATACCGCAGCCATTTTATGTCCCTGTCTGACTAACGTGCTGATGGCAGGCCAATACAAAGCACTGAATAATGCTGCTCTCTGGAAACCTTCTCCTCCTGGCTAGTTTAAAGTGAGATAAGAATGTTCATGTTGATGTTTGTTTTTTTGTTTTATTTATTTTTTTCATCCTTGTTATTGTGACTTTGCACTTGTTCCAACCAGTTCACATACAAGTGTTTTCCCTCTGGTGCCAAAGCCATCACTCAGACATGCACATTGTAGTGTTGAACAATAGCCAGACAAGTCCACAGCCGTATAAACCGCCTGAGAGAACACGCTGGTCTGTGTAAATAACCAGCAGTTGAGGACAGATATATTAGATTAACTGTCTACAACCTCACACACTCCTGCTCCACCGAATGCATGCATCACTAACTTGTTAAAACATTCTCCAGAAGATCACTGCAGGTGAAGGAAGGAAAGAATGGTGTGAACGATTCGAAGTAATCCTGCTCCAGTCCAGCTAGATTGGCCTATTGTTTATGCAGATGTTTGGGCTGGAAGCCGAGGGTTTGTTGAAAAGTTGTTGAGGGCCCATGAATCAGTGCTGGCACTTGTCTGATCGCTGAGCCTCGGCTCATTGTCTGAACACGTTTGCATTGTTTCCCATTTCTCCCTCTGTCTGACAGGTGATAACTACCCGATGCAGTTCATTCCATCCACAGTGGCAGCTGCAGCAGCGTCAGGACTCAGCCCCCTCCAGCTTCAGGTACGTGAAGCGCTACGACAAAGAATGCTAGGGACGCCCGCCAAGCCCTGGGCAGAGAGAATGGCTTAGCAGCTGTACACTCAGTACATGAGCTGAACACTAAATAATCCTGAAGCCTCCTGCTAACATGTGCTGAACATTTAGCACATGTCATTTATCCCATTTCATAGAGGATTTGTTTCCCATCGGCTTTACTTAACAGAGACATGGAGAAGATAACAATTTTCTAATAAACAATATTATATGAAAAAAATAAATAAACACATTTACAATTATACTACTCTTTTTTAGCTGAGTGCTGGGATATTTTCCAAGCCCCACAGAAGTTTCTAGGTGATCTTTTTTTACGAGAGCTGAACCCAGGTCAGCGCCTAACCTGAGGACGTGAAGCTTAATATAGATGTTATCTGCCCTTCAGAGTTTTTATTATAAAACACATTCCCACCCACAGCCATCCTGATCTGTGCAGAATCTTTGCTGGTTTCTTTGAGGATAAGGATTACTCTAAAAAAAAAGCATTTTCACAAAGAAACAGCTCAGACAACATATTCAAACTTTATATTGTTTTTCTAAATTTATTTGATTTTAAACAAAAAAAAAAAAAATCCAAAGAAAAGGTTTTATTGACTAAGACCTTTTAATCTGAAGAAAAAATCATTTCTATTATTTTTTTTTTCACTCGGCACTCTTGTCTGTCCCCAAAAGTAAACATGTTGCACCAGCGAACATGTGTGGTTTAGTTTGTGTGTCAATGCAAAGTCCATTTTAAAGAAGTGCTTCTACAGACAAGCACACTGAGTCTATTTATGGCGGTGTATGAGGTCAGTTGAGACAGTCATATATCTGAAGGTTGGCGTGAGGAGGGGAGACAGGTCTAGAGTCATTAATTCTTATTATGTATCTAACCCTGGGAATGGGCAAAAACAGAGCCTCTAAGACCATGACTTGGCTGACCTTTATAGAACACAGTCAACAAAAAAAGGTGCATTTTCCATTAATTGAAGTCTGTCAGCCTGTCACATATTCCGCCTGCTGGCTGCTATTTACCCTGCATGAAGACTCCCCTTAAAACACCAAGGCAAGTCAAACATGCCCTTTTCTCCATGGCTGGGTTCAAAAAAACCATGTGACTGTCACTGTTTCCTCTACAAAGCACCGAGCGTCTGCCATGATTAAAAACATCGGAGCCTCCCAGACACTGAATTAAGTCCAGTTGTCTTCTGCATATTCCGTGGCAGTAATAACAGCCGCTCTCCATGACTGTCCCAATATTAAACTTGTGAGTATAATTATATATAGTGTGCTTGAAAAAGTATGTGGGTGTTCTGGTGAGTAGAGCCCTGAAATAGAAGAGCATTATGATTTGAACTATATCAAAACTGTTGTACAATGAGGAAGCAGGGCATTTAATTTAAGGTAAAACCAAAGAAGAGCTTCAAAATAGCCCTGTTGCTGCCCTCTCCAGGCGCCTTGCCCACACCTTACTAAATTGCTTCACCCAGTATTTAGAGTAAGAGAAATAAAGGCCCATTCTGTAGACAGACGTGTGTCAAACTCTAGCCGGGCAGATACAGAGCTCTCACAGTGGTATATATTTTTAACCATTGCTTTAGTCTCTTTATGATAAAAAACATTAGTCCAACTGCTACCGTGTGCAACAAGAACTCTCTTTTCCATCGTACAGCTAAGAGTACTTTTCTATGTTGCGGTTTAAGGAGTGCAGGAGTGAAACCTGGAGCTCTGTTGTCTGAGTGAACCAGGAAAAACTCAAGAACAGTCCTGGCATCTGCTCTCTCTTACCCTGAGTTACCTTTTGTCATCCATCTGTGACAGGTTCTTAATGTTAGGGAAACAGAACATGGTGTCAAGCTTCCATGCTCTCAGCTGGTTGCCCAACAAATGTTAACCCTCGTCCGCTTTGTTAGATTTAACGAATTATTGAGCTGCAGTTCGGCTGGACGGCACTTTGTCATAGTCTCATTATAAGCTGTACCTGTGGGCTGGACAGCAGCTATTACTGAATTACAGCTAAAGGTTCATTTTTAGAAACTGTTGATCAAAAAAAGAAATTACAAGGGATTATCTGTATTACAGAATAATAGGGTTTTACTTCAGCCATGTGCTGATGTGTTTATTGCAAAGAAATGAAAAAAAAAAACTTAAATTATATCATAGCTGTAGCGTTGCTTCAGAAAAGTTTTTAAAAAACATTTCAAAACAACACAAGCGTATTTTTCAAAATAGACCCCAAAGTCGACTCCCCTGCAAAAACGATCCTTTGCTACATACTATTAAAATATCTCCTCTTGTCAGCTGTGTGGCAGCCCTTTAATTTCCACCAATTTACTCAGTTGAGATTGTTGCAATATATGAACCTTAACAATGATCTTATTGCAAGAACTAATTCCCACAATGCTGCAGAGCTAATGCGTTCAGCCATCCAGTCAGAGAGGCTAGGTGCTCCGTCAGTCTTAATGTTGAACCGCAGCCTCTTCACTATCTCCTCTGTCATAACAGCCTGGGATCCTCCATCCCCCCTCTGCCCTTAAGAGAAGAAAACCCAACGAGGTAACAAAGGCTTAAAGCTGATGGATGTAAATGAAGCTTCCAGGAAGCGTTTGAGTGTTGGAGACTGTAATTTCCTTGTCAATACAGGGTGGTAGCATCACTCTGCTGGCTGGCAGTCTGCAAGTGGCTGTCACCATGCATTGCTGTACCACAGGGCAATTTCACTTAATGTTTTCCTGACAGATTGCTCTCGTTCTCAACTCTCAGGAGAGGAGGCGGGTAAACTATCCCTTCGCGACATGCCCCTCTTCATTAATGCCCACACAGAGCCAGGATGAGGCCAGTACCAGCAGGAAACAATGGCTCCGTCCCTGCCTGTCCTTCTCTGATTACAAGTGACACCTCTCACCTAACAGAGGAAATTGTGCTTAGATTGTAACCCAATCTGTCTTGAAACCAGCGATATTCAATCGGGCGAAGCGACGAGAAGAGAATATCACTAATTCTACAAAAGATATTTGTCTTTCGGTTGGCACTTTATCTGCTGCCTGTACTCTTACATTAGGTCTCAGATGAAAAAGAGGTAAATCTGGGCCATTGTAAATGTATTATTTACGTATATATATTAAGTATATTTAGTTTTTTTAAATTTTTCCTTCCCAAATTATTTACGTATATATATTAAGTATATATTAGTTTTTTTTAATTTTTCCTTCCCAAATGTATATTTTTCTCTGCTTCATTTTCATTTTCGACTCTCTTTGATAATTTTGTCCAAAAACATGCAAATTATTATTAGCAGCAGTAATAGTAGTTGTTGTGGTAATTGTAGCAGTAATAAAGGTTGAAGTTACGTTAGTGATATTACAAAACTAGAAGAGCTGTTCAACCTAAACTACCTATCTAATCATGATCAGTCAAATTTGAACTTTTTATGACCCAATAAACCCTGGACCCAGCTTTAGTTTTGTATAAAGAGACACAGCAGCCCACACACTCAAGATGGACTGGCCTCTCAAACAGTCTGAGATATCAGAAGGAGTCCACAAAGGCTGAAACATCCTGAAATGATAAGAAAGAGACAAACAAGAAAGACGTGGGAGTAGAGAAAACACGGCGCTATCCCAACGTTGTTTTAATGTCAGTGTCTTTGCCATACACTTGAAGAAAGAAACACTTTCCATCATTAACACAGGAAGCACTTTTGACTTTGAAAGAGCGTGAGGGACGGAAGGCAGTAGGGGACGGGAGAGGAAAGAGAGGAAGAGGGGGAAAAAGAAAAGAGAGAATTGACACACTGTAGCGAGCAGCTGTTTCTGTGTTTATGGGTAGAGAAGCTGGGTCTTTGAAGGTAACCCAGAGCGGTGCACCGATGCTAGCTATGTGCTAATAGGACAGAGAGGTGAGCAGCTGGATAGAGGCTGCGGTGAACAGAGGGACAGATGGACAGATAGTGGGGATAATGCATCCAGCAACACTGAATGGAAGCGGCTGGCCCCGGGTCCCACGGCTTGGAGGAATCCACATTTACAACACACAAACGTACACATGACCACCAAGAATATACATAATAAACACACACACAAACTAAGATAAGAAAATAGCAACAACAACAAAAAAAAAAGCTGAAGGATTTGTGAGAAGGGGAGAAGAGCTAAGAGCAGAGCAGGTTGGGTGCCAGCAGATGAAACAGATGTTGAGCCATACTGGAACGCTTCGGCACAGTGCACCAGGACGCTTTCCTCTTTCCTGACATCTGGGCTTAGTCTGGGTCAGGCTGCCTAGTCGCCATGGGCAATGAGCCTGTACAAGCCTTGTGGCAAACAGGGCTGGCGCTGTGCTGCCTTTTAAATGGCATGGTGCACTGAAGCACAGTTAATGCCCTCATATCCAGCTCAGCACCCGGGGCAGGCAGGGGTGAATGAGACACTAACAAACAGACACACGTGCATAACAGAAATGTAACTTTGATTAAAGAAGTGCAACTCTAATCAGCTGATATTTCCCTATTTAAAAACAAAAAACTGTAACTTTTTAATAATTTAATTTAAAAAAAAGTCAAGTGTGAGTTTTGTCTGCAAACCTTTTTAAGGTGATGGGTTTACTTTTTAAAAATGCAATAAAAATGATGATGCAGTTCCTCATTTACCTATAATGTATTTAATTGAGCATGATGCTCCTTTCTTACCAAATCACCAGTGCCTTTTTTTTTTCAAGCTCCAGGAAGCTTCAAGAGTTTCCCTTTGCCTCAATTGTATATTTTCCAGCTAAAATTATATATTTTTTAAACTAAGCAGTGCAGCACAGAGAAAGATTTTTTAACAACCAAACACGTTTTGTTTGACGTAATAACAATTTTGAATTTGTGTCATACTTAGGTTGTTTCACAGAGTAGAACGTAGACTCAGTTTAATGTTGCACACAGAAAATTGAACCTCCCTGTTTAACCTCTGCTGCCTCCAGAGGGCTTGTTTTTAATTACCAGAGGCTAACAGGCTGACCTTGAGCGTGCTGCACTCACTTCAAATCCATGCTCGCTGAGATCTGGTCTGCTCCGCTGGGAAACAGTGAGTAAGGGGTCGGCAGCAAACCTCAGAATTTTGTTTGTGTGTTTGCTTGGGTTTTCTATTTTTTAAAATCAATATCAGAGAAACTGCTGTTTTAAAGAGACAAATGAGAAAAAAGTGTGATAATGTTTAGAAAATGGCTTGGACTTTTCCCTGCCGTCACACTGAACAGACACTCTGTTTCACAGATGTACTCTGCCAGATCTTTTCAACACTCACATTGAAATCTTATTGACTTTAATTTAATTTTCTCTTCCCGGCCTTAATACGAGCTGCGTCTCAGTGAGTGGCTCCGTGGCTTTTGTGGACACAGTTTTTTTATATTTATTCTGGATGATGCATTTCTCCTAATCAAATAAAAGGAAAACTGAGCGCTAGAAACAGAAGGGGTCCAATCTTCTCTTTGACTTTCACAGTGCTCCTCAAATACCCTAGAGTTGGTGCTTTGACTTTCAGCTTGACCCTCATTACCATGAACCTTTTGCTCCCCCGACCTGGCAAGTAGATATGAAGAAGAGGCTTACAGATGAGTGAGAGAGAGAGAGAGAGAGAGAAAGAGAGAGAGAGAACCAAGGGAAGCAGGCAGATGTCTTCTGCTGAGGGAGACTAGCCTTGGCAGGATGCATCCTCCCTCAGTGTTGGACTCCACATGGCTCCTTGTATTGTCAACTTCTTGTGAGGTTGTTTTTTTTTTTTATTCTTAATAAATTATAAATCTATTTTAAGGGCTTCTTTATGAGCGCCTCAGAGCTGAAACAAAAACAAGAATAAACACACTGAACAGTGATTTACTTCATTCCAGTCCTTGAGCTGTGTGTGAGGAGTTAACACTTCTTTCATCTGCCTCTCCCTCTGATTGTATTTAGTGTTTGTTTTTTTGACTCCTGGAGGCAAACTGTTCTTGGTTTCAAGGGTAGCTGGGTGCCTCTCACCCCATGGCACTGACCTGCTAATCAGTGCTGAAAAGAGGCATCCTGACTGTGTCTCATTTGAGGTGAACACTAATTATGCCCTTTTTCCGGGACAATAAAGTTCCCTGGACTCAAGGTCAGGGGCAGACTGAGTGACAAGGCTGTTAGCAAACATCTGTCCAGCAGACTCTGTTTCTGCCCTTCTACTAAGACACATCTGTAGCCAGGAGTGACAGCCAGTGGAGGGAATATCCAATCTCTGTCGTCCCCTGACATTAAGTGTAGATCAGATGGGGAGGGAACAGAACTGGATCTGCTCCTGCGTCCATTTCTGTGGGAGACAAAAGGCTGTTTGTGAGGGAGGTGGGGGCAGTGCTATCATTGAAGGAACATAATCAGTCTGTCATTTCCATTTCCTATGTGCTGTTGTTATCCCCAGGCCCACCAAAGAATGGTGCTTTTGTACCACCGCTTATGCGGCAGTGATAAAGTTTCTTATGGGAGCACATGTGTGTTTACATCAGGAGATACGTTCACGGACATTAAGTGCTTTGTCTAAGTTTAGTCTGCATTTACACAGTCGAAGGTGAGGCCAGCGGGCCGGGTGGCTTTTTTCTGTCCACACAAATGCGGGCTGTGTGTGGCTCAGTCCAACCGGGAAATGAGAAAGGGTTTGTTGATTGGCCAGACGAGGAGAAATTAGATTCTTCTTGACAGCACCATTGGACTGAATAACAGAACCCAGAGGGTTTACCTTGTCTGAAGGAAGTGGGGCAGACGGGGGAGTTTAGTATCTGTGTATGGCTACATATGCTGTGGACGTTCTCAGTTGCAGAGATTATTGGACTGAGCCCGTACAGCAGGTGACAAAACAGTTTATCACTTACTTGTTGGCTAATTATTGCAGACTGATTACATCTTAAACCTCATACTTATATTGCCATATGTCATTTTATTTACCAGTTGTGGTTAAATATTTAGTTTACAGCATTAATTTTGAAACACACCTCAGACTGACACAGATGCAGGTCTTATATTAGGCCTGATCTCCACTGTTCTCTAGTGCCGTACACCCCCAACAAACTGCACCAAAGCATTCCAATTACACAGTATTTTAAAGCCTGAACCACCAGTTTGAATGATTCATGTCTACACTCACTCACATAAAATGATTAAATACCAGAGTTCAACTCGTGGTTGTTGTTTGAACAAATCTTACATACTGATGCAGGACCTTAAGAAAAAAATATTAATAAACATTTTTTTAGTCCATTTTGTTTGTGCAGGTTTTTAAGCCCTAATAATTCTGCTGGTAAAAATATCCCGTGATGCTCGTCTGGCACAAGCTGAATTTCTAACAGTATGTAATGGAAGTGCGGAGACAAATCACAGGCTACAGACTTCAATAGGAAACTGTGTATATCAGGAGAAACGAGAGACCTTTGTGAACACACTTGCATCCAGTCGGCAAACTTTTTCTCTGTGATGAGTGGAAAATGGGGGCTCCAAGTATTTTGAATGAAAGCCATCTCTGTGTGGTTTTTAAGACTGCTGTCTCTCCCTGGATTCAGTCTTTGAAATACAGTTAAGACCTTTGATGGAGCTTCTCTGCCAGCCTTATGGAAAGAGAGGAAAGACGTAAAAAGAGAGAGGAGCAAGGGGAAGAGATGAAGGCAGACACAGACGCAGGGTTCTAGGGAGAGGAAAAGACAGAATATAAAACTCTGAATGTTTGCCCGTTTTGGATGTTAATGCTTTTGTGGGATTTCTGCTCCTCCCTATAGCAACTGTACGCGGCCCAGCTTGCCAGCATGCAGGTCTCTCCTGGAGCCAAGATGCCTCCACTCCCCCAGCCCCTCAATGCAAGTGGGCCCATTTCTCCCTCCTCACTGAAGAATGACAAGACTTCCTCCAGCCCCATCGCTCAAGTCAAGGTACAACCTTTAATTCATTCAAGCTGCCCACACACCAGTCGGGCCCTTAAGTGGTACTTGACCAGGCCTACATGGTGTAGTTTGAATAATGTAGGCCCTAAGTTGTTCACCACCTCATTTGGCAGGTATGGAGCCTAACTTCCAACAGGTCATCAATCTGTGGTGCTTTAACAAGGCCCCCTCTCTGTGGACATGGTTGCTATGGCTGTGGCCGCTCCAAGACAGTAATTTGTGGAAAACATGGTTTCTTCTTTGCTCACAATGCAAAGTTATTATTGTCTGGATTTTTGTGTATGCTTACAAAAGCGAACAAAAGAAAAAAAATTGCTTCAAAAACCTATTAACTGCAGGGTGACGCTCTGCTGCTGGGTGGCAGAGTTCCACTGAACCTCCATGAAGAGGAACAGCCAGATATATACATCACCACCACTAAGGTCATAATAAGAAACACGTGCCCAGTTGCAGTAGTTCAGCCTTATAATATCACAATGGAGAAGTACCATAAACCATGTCCTTGAAGTGCAGCAGACACACACTCCTCACTCCTCGTGGGGCTTGCACTGAAAGACTGGACTCTACACTTGAGTAAAGTCTCTCTTTATCAATGTATTTCTAAATGCCTGAACGGGCTTCAGTCTTACATAAAAATATCAATTAGACCATCATTAATACAGCAAAAGTTCTGTTGAATAATCAAATGGCCAAATACTGAAAAGTTAAGGAAACCAACGCTACGGTTTCAATAAGTCATTTTTAAATAAAAAGCGAACACAGAGACACACACTGGCATCCTCTCGTATGTGTCCACAGTGCAGTGGAATCACATCACATCGCCTGAAGTTTTGTTTGTCTGCTTTCAGCTTCGCTGCATGACAAACTGTTATTGGCACAGCAGTAACAAGGCCTTGAGGCTGTCTTGCTTGAACCATATGTTTGGACAAGAAGACACTTGGGCTTTGGAAAATACTGTTAATGGCAGCATGGGCTCTAATCTGATTTGCTGTTCACACACATCATTTGTACTGGGGCAAAGTGACATCTCTCCTCAGCGAGGCAAATGTTGGAGTTATCTTTATTTGAAATAAGTTAGTATTTTCTTATGTTTTGCATATTTACTTGTTGATTTGTACATGGGTATACATTTTTTGGTATAATAAACATAAGTATGTACTTTCTAAATTTTTGGTAATATTTCTTCTATGGTATGAGCTTTAAATACAGTAACTCTGGTTAATCCATTCTTCTCTTTGACCTTCATTATTTAATTATAAAAAGTGCAAAAGGTTTTATTTTTATCCCCACTCTTAATGTTCTATTAGAAGAAGTATTTAGAAAAAAAGCTCTTCTCCCACAACAGACCCTACTCTAAAAGGCTGTAACCAGGAAAAACAGCACCAAACATATGCATCATCCTCTTCTGACCTCATCGCAGAACTATTGTAGATGGTATTTTTTTTTTTTTTTTTACTCTGCATCCCGTCGTATTCTTAGAAATGGGCATATCAAAGCCTATGATGAGAGCAAGTTTGCACAAATGAGGAATGAAATTAGAAAACAAGTTAATGAAGTAGATAATGTAAGCCGACATCTGATGAATGGAACAGCTGTCTTTGATCACTGGCACCGCTGTTATCTGGTCGTTATTTATTCTTCATACTAGAGTGCAGACACAGTGCAGAGAGGAGGAGAGGGAGAACAGATGAAGATGTACAGAAGAGAGACAGAATCTGCTTTAATTAGTGTGAACAAAGGCGCTGAGCAACTGTGAGGAACATCTCCGTGGCACAGCTCCTGAGGAGGAATGGAGAGAAGGCAAATAGACGGAGGAATCAGTGAGGAGGTGTGGGTCAGGATAGGGATCCTGTAATTAACTGGGAACAGTGGAGAACATGTTGGCGGAGAAGCTGCAGCTTCTCTAAAAGCAAAGGGCGTGGGCCACCTATTCACATCTGTCTTGCCTCACTCTTCTATCTCTGCTGCCTTAGGAGGAAGGAACACAGCCGCTCAACCTGTCTGCTCGGCCAAAGACGACAGAACTGGTGAAATCTCCCACATCCCCGTCACAACACTTGTTCTCTGGCAGTAAAAACAGCCCCAACAGTCTCCTCGGCAAGGGTGGTATCCCCAGTCCTTTAGGAGGATTGGGACGGGCCTCCTCCTTAGGTAAAAACAACAACAACAAAAACTTAAAGATCAACAGTTTAAGGCTGATTCTTCAATCAAAAATCTTTATCGTTTAATAGATATCCTGTCAAGCCTAAATTCCACCGCGCTGTTTGGGGACCAGGACACAGTGATGAAGGCCATCCAGGAAGCAAGGAAAATGAGGGAGCAGATCCAGAGGGAGCAGCTGCAACATCACCAGCAGGGCATGGAGGCCAAGCTGTCCGCCCTCAGCTCCGTCGGCCTCAACAACTGCAGAGTGGACAAGGTTAGGAGTGGGTTTTGACCGTAGTCTGTGTCCTGTTGGTATTTGATCAGGTGTGGGCCTTCACAAACATTCAAGTTAAAAGCGGCAGCTGATCATGGGTGTCCCGCAAGTAGTGAAGGGAAGAAACTATGAAGACAGGGGAGCACGGTGATATTTTCCTTTACTCTACGTCCAGGTTGTCATTTTGATAACTGTTGGCAAGGTTGAGTTTGTGCATGTCTGTTTACTTAAATTAGCATGCGTATATTTGTGAGAGTGTGTTTTGGGGGCCCGGTGTTGTTGATGCTGGTGTGAAGGCCATAACAGGCCATGGCAGTGCCCGGTGCGGGTTAAGAAGACTCTGAAGTCTCTGCCCAATTAAAGCAGTCTTGCAGCCCTTTCGTCCCCTGACACGGGATGGGGCTGCTTTGTACCAGGAGCACACACTCCCAGGGATTCCCTTTAAAAATATCTTCAATCGATGAGTCAATCAAGGAGAGAAAAAAGCTGTCCTCCTCTCCTCAGCTTGATGCTATGTTGCCAGTTGGCTGTGAGGAGTAGGCAGAAAGTGGGAGCGATGCTCATTAATATTTCAGTACCTGACACTTTCAACCAACAGCCTCAACTAGGTCAATGTATATGTAAAAAAGTCAATGAATATCTAGTTTGATTCCCCCCTAATTTGGTTTAAGGGAGAGATCAGTGTCTATGCAGGTGGCAGTCAAATCTGTTCTCACTGATGTGCAGGAAATAAATGAGAACAGTCACAACTCCACACAGAGACACAGCATGATTTTCTCCTATGCTTAACACAGGCTTGAACAATATGAGTTTCTCTGCACATTTTCTGAGGGTCATTCAAATTCAATTGCACACATTTTATAGTTATATTGAACTGAAATCAATTTAAAAATAATTTTCTAAAAATGCAAATAATTAAAAATGATAAATTATTAGTTTAGTTCAATAACATGGATCAAAATTCAAATACTTCCTTATCAATTCTGGTTCCTTTATTTCCTGATTTGAAAAGATGATTTTTAGGAAACTTTCCATTTTAGATAATTAAAATGCATACAATAATTTTAATTCATATAATAAAAATTATATTTTTCAAATGCAAACAAACACAAAGACAAACAGAAATGTTTTTCTCAGCCCTATCGTGTTATCTATCTATCTACAGGATTGAGACAGAAAAACTAAAAAAACATCCCTGTTTAACGTTCCCTCTGTTCTCTGTCATCTTTCTTCTGGTAAACAGTCTTTTTTCAAGTTGCAGATAATTCATGAACTGTGTCTCCTCCTAGGTTAATACACTTCACAGATATTTCAAAACATTTTCATGCGTAACACAGTCTTGCAGCAACTTTAGAGAACCTTCTCCACCATATTTTGAGTCAGCTTCTTACACACTAGCCATGCTAAGTACTACAGGTGCCGTGATCTGACAGCAGTCTGACAAACTCACGTCGATATGTCCATAAAACAGTCCACTACACGCCCTGAAAGATAAGTGCAATTTGTTTGCAGTTATAAACATACATTATTCACTGGTTTTAGGTTCAAAATAAAAAAAAATAAAAATCCAACATCTGAATCTAATTAGATTGACAATTAAATGACTCGTCCTGTTTTAATGACAGCGTCTTTTTTACGTCTTTTTAAACGACATCAGGCTCATGTTCTACGCTCATGTTGATGCAAATCACTGTGACGTAGTGTCACCTCCTACATTCTGTGACACTGAGTCTATTAGTACGGTGTAGAATTAGAGGCACGCTTTATCAAGTCAGCTAAACGACCCCTCCCATCAGCTTCATCCTTCGGCTGCCATAAAGTACAGCAGGTTGTAATTCAGCGGTGAGACGCGCGAGAGGGGAGAGATAGCCTTTTGCTGATACAAGCCAACACACTGGGAAGGCTTGAAGGCACCAGATAAAAGCTTTCACTTTGGTCAGGTTCAGAATATTAATATTTCCGGAAGGTGCCTCACCTGACATAAATATGGTGTGGTCTTTAATAGCTCCCCTCCCAGTCTCTTGTTTGGGAGTTTATCATAGTGAGAGCTCGCATGAAGAAGATTCTGGAAAGGTAACATAAATGGGATTAAGGAGAGGTTAAGATCATCCAGTGTGGCTGTTAGAGGGGGATATTAAATATTGATTTATCCCACTGTAATGACTGGGTAGAGGAGTGGGTCTAAGTGCTGCTTACAGATGGATCAATTCATCTTTTTATACAAAATGTGTCCCAACACTACAATGCCTTCCCCTAATCTTTATCACCATGACTGTGGTTTCCTCTTTTCCTTCCTT
>NC_024311.1:4909250-4912492 GCF_000523025.1 Cynoglossus semilaevis | reverse complement strand
CCTTCCTTTCTGCCTTCTTTCTTCCTTGGTCGCTGACCTAGTCAAACGGCGTGTGGATCAGATATTTTCTGTTCAACAATATAGAAGCCTTTAACCTGAGGACATGTAAAATATTCATGCTTCAAACCAGCGCATTTCTCTAGCTTTTCTTTTTGTCTGTCTATTTGTGTTCCTCAAAAGAATAAAACCTTTTGCATCCTTTCTGCAATTTAGCTCTTGTAAAATATTTATCAGAAGATATCGTGCACCAAGGGCAATCACTTTGTTCCATTTGTTGCCATCTATTTCTTACGCAGCGTATGCTTCTACCTTGACACAATGCGTCTTAATTAATTTTTTACAATATGAAATGTTTCTTTTAAATGATTTACTTTGGAATACATGTGGAAAAGTCCAAAATGTATTTTAGATATTATTTTAAATAAATATAGCAAAAAGGGAAATTATTATTTTCTGCCGTAAAATCACTACAGATTCACCAGCCTTTGACTAACAACACCAGTGTCTAATGTGACCTAGTCTACTGCATAAGACGGCCCAGTTGTTTTGGCCCTATTTTCCCCACTGTTACCCACGGGGCAGTGCTTTTGCCATGTTGTTGAACAAGTTATGAACAAATGTGTTTGGCTTCATATCGATCTGGTCGTTATTTTTTAGTTGCCTGAGATGTTTTACGTGCACTGCTTTGGAGGACGGGTGGGATACAATATATTCCTCTGCTGACATGTCCCTAACTAGAATCAAAAGGTGAAAGGCCAGTGTATTAACCTATTGAACTGCCCCTTTCTGCCCTGCGGCACCTGCTTTCCTCAGTATTGATGACTACAATTGTCCATTTCCCAAAGCTCAGCCTGAAAATATTCAAATGGAGCTCACACCGGTGCTCCACAAAATCCAGGCTGCTAACCTATTGGCTATAGTTATTGTGCTGTTTATGTGTATGTATATGCATGTGAAGCCAGGGCCCTATTCAAGCAAAGCGCTCACAAAACTTTGAATATAAAATTGTCTGGTTCACAGCCCTGGAAGCAATTTTATGCTCCTTTTCGACTGCTGTCTTGGAAATTGCAATCCAAGGCATTTTGGCTGCAGTGATAATCCTTGGCATACAAGGGTTTGCCCATCCAAATTAGATTATGCTCTGCTCCCAGACATTGGCCGTGGCCAGCAAGTGCTATTGTGAAGATTGCTTACATTAATGCTTTGTCCAATTGTCCCTTTTCTGCCAAAAGAATCAAAAATAACGAACAAGTCTGGATAATACGTTCATGTGCCAGCGCATGTTTGCTTCCCTTGACACGAACATCAAGGCCGAATCTAAGTAAAGTCATTTGGTGGCAGTTGCTGTATTATTTGCACTGCTCTACTGTTGTTATGTCATGTGGGTCTGCTTCAGCTCCGACTGGCCTCAGTGGCAGAGACCTTTGATGCCACACTCACCACAAGGCACATGCAACAAAAGAACAGTGAAAAAGACGGAGCCACAAAGGGACCATTTATAGCCTGGCGTATTGTTGCAGTTGGACTAGAATGGTTCCTGTGTCCAACAACTCCCAGGGTTTTGTGCCTTTGTCAAAGGTGTGTGGGTAATGCTGCAGTTTCTAATATCCTGCCCACAGTGGTAACAGTGACAACAGGCTGGACATTTTAAATCAGCCTTACATTCCCTGGAGGACCTAGATTACAGTTCTGGATCATTAAAGACTAGAGGCCCAGAAAAGTACAGGAGGAGGGCAGATGATGTGAGCAGATCACAGGGGAGAACATGAACCATAGTGTTGAAAAAGCACCACACAACTAAAATTGTTTTATGACTATTTCTAAAATAGTGTATTTAAGTTAACAGAATCATTATTATTAAAAAGTCAGCAGAATTATGTTTTGAAAGTAATACTCACACATTTCATGACATTTTAAATGAATAACTAAAGAAGGATAACGTTAAAAAGTCTTATGCTTTGGGTAAGATTTAGCAACATCTAGTGGTCATGTAACAATATTATGGTCCAAGTGTTTTTGGGATGTAAATTATTGAAGCAATCTGTGATAAAACAAAAAAACATATTGCTGTTCATAGGTAAATTAGTTCAAATATTTATATTTTCAAGTTAATGCAGTTACGAAAGTATCAGTAAACTAATGTTTAAAATTTTATTTTATTTCTGCTATTAAAAATAACAAAATATTTTACAATGTAAATGAAAAAAAAAGATAAAAAATCATTATCAAATTGCATTTTCCCTTGTAATCCAAGACCTCTAATTTAATCAAAGGCTGCTTTTTAAGCGTTGTGAAAGTCTGAGAGGTGATGGTCTGGCAGCACACAAACTGGGACTGGAATAACTGACCGCCTCTGTAGTGTTAAGGACATCTACCATAGAACAGATGCCAGCCTTCTGTGGCTGCTACTGTTGATTCCACTGCTGCCTGCATTAGGCTTTGCAAAGGCAGAACTGTGGGTAAAAAAAAAAAAAAGAAAGGGGGCAACAGCTTGAATGAAAGAAACTGTGGGTTTACCGCATGGCTGGATGTACTTAACATTTAAATGGTTTAAAACTAGCAAAAATCTACTGGAGAGTTGCAGACTTATAAATAACATTGCGACTGGTTACAATAAAAATACAAAACATCTGGGCCACTGTGGAGCAGTAGCCCTGGTAAAGTGCAGTCTTTGTCTCCATCATGGCTAGGATGGATTGTCGAGAGACTTCGTATGAGACCCTCAGAGAGAAGACTCTCTGGGCCGCAGACCACAGTGATGATTGACACTTGATACACAAAGCCCTATATTGTGGTCAGAAAGCCAGTGGGTTTGAAACCCACCACATACCAGGTGTGTGATATAACCAGAGCCGCGTTCAGCCCATTATCAAACGCACTGTAAATGTACTGTTTCACTTTCTGTAGCTGTTAAAGTCATAAAAAAGAAAGATCATGAAAATTTTAAAGACATGTTATTAAATACAGTGCTCTTCAACGTTAAGCTTCAACGGTTGCCATTCCACCAGCATTTTAGGATGTCATAAAATACACTATTTATTGCTGTCAGATAACACAGCCAACAATTTAACTCTGGATTGGCCGTGTTTGCAAGAACTGGGATGCATCCAAAAGCCAACCTGGCACCTTGATACTGATACAGTAGCTGATACAGTGTTGACTGCTTATTCTGATAGTTTTTGTGTATCAAATATGCACATCTGTGTATGTCAATGGGCTAATCTGGGCTACGAAGCTAACTT
>NC_024311.1:4901427-4909157 GCF_000523025.1 Cynoglossus semilaevis | reverse complement strand
TTTGTAGTTGTAGCTTTTTGACAACCGGAGGAGGCCCGTAAATTCAGGAAAAAAGTGTTCCTACTGATGAATACAGTACCATATATGGACAATAGATGTTATTGGATTTTTTTGGTATTTTCTAAGGAAATCTGGAAAAGCGTAGCTTTAAGAATCAATTGAGTTCTGAGACTTTTATTGGTTGGTATTAATAGATTAATGATTGTTTTAAGCTCCAGTGAGGGGAGGAGGGAACTGTTTTAAATAAATAAAATGACCCGTTAACCAAAAATATTCTAGTAGAGAATCCCTCACACAAAGTCAAATTACATGTTGCCTTTTTTTCCTCTATAGGAATAACACACAGTCTCTATTTCACCAGGTTAGGTTAATGTTGTTGCATTGATCTCTTAAAAACAAACACATGACTTTAATGTTAGAAGGCTTTTTGACACGCACAAAGTGAATTGAACTGACTTGGGAAAAAAAAACCGCTGGGCACTGATCTGCACCACAGTCAACTCTTTAGTCTTTTTCATTTTCCTACTGTATTTGAACGAGGACTGGCCGTGTAGGCTCTGCCTCTAGCCTGCAGCTATTTACAAAAGGAGAGTGTCAAGAAGCGTCAGGATTGGTAGTCTTTAGTTTAAATACAGAGCAACAGTAGGCACACAATACATGAATCTGTACCCCCCCCGCCTCTGCCCAGAATACACCCTGTGGGCAGAGCAGCAGGCCTCCGGCACATGTTCTGTGGCTCTTTTAGGTTTCCTCGCCCAAGAAGTTGCAGTCTCCTCGACCAATCCTTTTTATGGTTCTCCCTCTTTTCATGAGTGACTCCAAACTGGACTGGACCGGCCTCTGACGTCACATGGCTTCCATGTGCAGTTGAACAAATTGCACCTTTTCCTAAACTTTGAAGACAAAAGAGTGCAGAGCAGAGGAGATTATAGTGGGTGGCAGATTTCCACTATAGGCTAGAGTGTAGTGCGCTGCTATAATTTTAGTTGTGGGGTGGAGAGCTGCATGCTGAAGTCATTTGAGGGAGGGACCGGCTGCTTATGCCAGCAGTCTTGGTCAGAGTGGGATAGAGAAATTATGGGCACGGTTACATCTTTTGTTTCCTGTCTCTTGATCTTCACTTCTCTTCCTCCTTGGTTTGTTCTTTCTTTCCACTTTGTTTATGTACTATTACTTTTAGAGGCCACTCAGCATTTACTGCCATTAACTTTCAATGTTTTCCTTGTGTGTTCGCAGTCTTTTATCATCCCCTTGCTCTGCACATTATAAATACCTTTTAATATCAGTCATATACTCATACTCTCTCTCTCCCTCTCTCTCTCCCTCTCTCTCTCTCTCTCTCTCCCTCTCTCCCTCTCTCCCTCTCTTTTCCTGGCAGGAAGGCCAGCTTCCCTAAATACTGCATGTCCTCTGCTACTTCTCTTTGTCAGAGTGATCAGTAAAAATTTAATGACACTATAAAATAATAAAAGTGCCATTAATTTATCACAGCACTTGATGCATGGGCAGTAAAAAAGCATTAATTCAAGGAATATTTTTCAGCCCTAAAACAAAACACTGATGCCGTGCACGTTATTTACGGCTTTAATTTCAATGATAATTCTAATTTGTGGATATAAATTACGGAACTTAAAACCAATAAGTATATTAAACACAGTATATAAAGTTTTATGGAAATTTGAGGTACCATATTGCATAGATAGTCTGATATTAATTAGCATAGATAACACACGGGAGGGAGGATTACTTAACTTTACCCACACCTTTATATTACAGCAGATAAAACACCGCCTCATATCAAGTGAATGTTCTAATCACAACGAGCCTTTCTATACGTTTTTATTTTTTACGTCCAATGAAGTGAAGCTTCCTCCCAGAACACTTAAGAGTGCCATTCAGTTGCTGCATATTCTTATTTTCTAGCATTCACTAAACATATTACTGGGATACAGAGAAAGTTGTTCAACAGTCAGCCAGTTATTAATGAAGTCCATTGATTGATGAGCCCTCTTCTCTTTTACTCCCAGCCCAACATGATGCTTAATGATCATGAGCTTATAAAAGGACTTGATTGATCAGAGTAGACCACTGAAGCAGGGAAGAAGGACGAGATGGCTGCTTTATTACACATATGCCGGGCCTGTGGAGGCTGCGTCTTCCTCGTTGACTGTCCAAGGAGCGTCTGAAGCTGCACCATTGCCCATCCAGCTAATCACACATCAGTCACTTTGTCATCGCGCTGCTGACTTCTTTCATTAAGAGCAATAATGTGGCCGGGTGATGAATACATCTCTGTGTGAGCGCCAGCACATGCATGTGTTGCATTACACACAGTGTGACACCCAGAAAGGCCCCCGTGCTCCGTCTTCTTTTTACAAAGCGTCCTCTTTCTCAGCAGGGACCACCACATGTGTCATAATTACAAAACACTTAAGTAAGCAAAGGGCTGTCACGTAGACAGGCTCTAATCACAGGCCATAAGCAGGTAGTGGTTAATTGTATATCAGAATCACTCAGCTGGCTATAAATAATGACTAGTCCTTCAGATATTCTGTTAAATTGCAGTGCTCTTTCCATCTCGCTTGAAGTCCTTTCTTTTGAGGAATAGTTCTTGAATAAATAAAAGCACAAGTAAAGTCAAAATACTGCGGCGAGCACTCAAATGGACTTCAGCCATTTCCATCTTTCATTCTGTCATCCTCAGACAAAAAATACACGAATGTCTCCTTTTTTTAATGCCGAAATGAGCTGTGATTGCTGATGCCCATTGTTGTCAACTGACCAGTTGGTCAGTGGTGAAAGAAAAAAGTAAATCAAAGTAAAAAATAAATATTTCAACCCTCCGTGGTTAGTTCTGCTAAATATTTGAGCACCTCCTGCTGTTAATTTACAGGGAAAACATTTCCCTGTGGAAGAAGAAGAAATGAACAACAAAAGATTCCCGTGTGTTGCAAAGAAAAGACTGAATATTAATGCGTTTTGTTGCCTCTGTGTGAGGCGGGGGAGCTGTTGTTGTTAGTACTGTGCAAATGACCTCACCTGAGTACCTGCTCGGATTGTATGTGACAGATACTGGTGGTAAAGAAAGCCTTCAGAGGTCAGAGAAGAGAGTTCATCTTTGGCAGTGACTGAATGCTAACCACGCTCTCACTAAAACAAATGCTGTTTTTTTTCCCTTCAATGGTGGCAGCAGCCTGCTTTTAGCATCATCCTGGCAGAGAACAGAGATTATTTGTATGATGCAGCGTCAAAGTGTCCATCTCCTAGTTGAGTCTTTAGAGAAGAAGACAGCCCTTTGCTAATGCCCTGCGTATTCACTGAGGAAGTAGGTCATTCGACAATGGAGCCGGCAGCAGTCGGCACTCTTCCCTTGCATAATACATTAAGTGTAATGTGCAGCAACTATTCAGAGCCCCCCGAAAGCTGTTATTTTATTCTGTAAATGCACATGGACATGACATTTAATATTGTCAGCAAGCGTTGAATGACAGGGTTTCATTGTGCGTCAAGTACAACATGATGCCAAGTTTAATCTGAGCACAAAGCAACATGACAAACGGGAAAACACGGTGTGTTCTGCAAAGCATGAACTCTGAATAAATGATGGTGGCTGAGCTGTGGGCGCCGTAGACTGGAAGGAGAAGATTACACAGGAAAAACCTGAGCGCTGCAAAGAGGGCCACGGCCCCATTGTGTGCTCCGGATCACAAAGTATCGTTCTGTAAATCTATTTACAGCACCCCTGGCCCTCACTGTCTGTCTGCCTCCTGTCATCCATTATAACTGCCACTGAATAGAGAGATGAAAGAAAAAAGCTGCATCCAGCTCATGTCAAAAGAGCAGCTCTTCAAAAGAACCTCCATTTATCAAAGACACGTTCTTTAGAAAGAAAAAAAACTTAGAAATCCTGATGGGGTTATTTTTACAATCCTGTCATTGTAAAAACACAGATGTACCTGCTTCTCTCCCTGTGCCTAAGTGTTGGTGTTTTATTTCTGTAGGAGAGGACACATTTTGAGAGCACTGGGCACCACTTGGGCAAACTGGGTGAAGATGGGAAGATTGGCCACAGAGTCATTGACCTCACCAGGCCAGAGGATCTCGACGGTAAGGCCATTTTTAACTCCTTACAGTTACATCCGACAAGAAGGTTGTTTGTGGTTTGAGTCTGCACGAGAACACGAATGTGAGTTGAAGAGGTGTGCAGTGTGAGAGCTTTTTGAGTCGAGCCACGTCTCAAAGGATTTCACAGGTAGGTGAGCGATGGACAAGAGAGTCTGAAGACAAAGCTGGCTTTCTACCAGACTCTGCTCCTGCTGCTGTTGTGCCTGTCTCAGGTCATGGCCACAGGGGTGTAAATTTTTGTTGCACCAGTGTGACAAAGCGTCACGTCCCTTTGTGGCGCTACCTTCGCCACAGGAGACAAAGAACACCTCAGTGCACCAGTGTTTGTCCGACATAAATATTTGTGGCAGTTTCCATGGCGGAGAAGGAAAGAAAATGTTTCTGACTCATCTTTGATGCCTCGGAACGACTTGAGAAAGAGGGAAAGATATTTCTCATGACAATGCCACCCATCAACATCTTCATACAGAGGTTCAGATACAGTTCCCATCTGTATAAGACAAAAAAAAAATCGTGTGAAAAGAATTAAAAACTTAAAAGCCTAAAAATAACAGGAAAGGCTAGGAATAAATGTTTTTACTTCTCACAAAAATGTTTGTTTACTTACTCTACACTCATTTAGTTTCACATCACACCCTGTCCTGATGATGAGAATTAGTGGCGTGTTGAGTGGTTTGATTGGCATGTGACCCGTGTTAGCCACAGAGGCAGATCTCATCCCACCCATGTTAGTCTCTGGACAAATACACTCCCAGTGGGAACCTTTTCTCTGTGGCTGCAGTCGAGTCACACAGTGAAACACAAAGTGTGCACAGGGCCAGTCAAACCAGAGCCCTCACACCAGCATTTCCCAGTGTGCGATGGATGAGGAGCGAGCAGAGGTTAGAGAAGAGAAAACCAGAGGAGAGGTCAGAGAAGGGGAGAGGTCCTCTTCCCAGGACGAAAAAGCTTGGAGCCACAGTAGCAAACATAACTCAAACACGAGGCATTTCTTCTCAGGCACCACAAATAGCTGCGTGTGTTTCTTTTAACTTCACCAACAGGAAAACACATGTGGTCGAATGTTCTAATGCAAACATGTTTACTGTATTCAGAGGACACGGATGAATTGACAAGAAACAATAATAAATAAGCCTGTGTCCTTTACTCACCTTTGATTTACTGCAACGGTTCCCAACGGTGGGGCAGCTTTTAGTATTTGGTTAGTATTAACCTTTTTTTGGAATTTTAAAACCAAAATAAAGGTGTAAATGCAATGTTATATTATATTAATCTAGCATGTGTCGCTGCATATTCAAATTGATTTGGCCAACCATGACCAGAAAAAAAAAAAAAAAAACATCAGTCCGAGTGTGAATGTGTTTTTTCAGTTACACATATTGCACTTAAAGTTTAGAGACTGCTCTTAGCATGAGGATGTTTTTTTTCCCAGTGAGTTACATTCCGTTTTCATTATTTTTACTATTCAAACTGACACATTATAAACAGATGTAGTTTTTGACCAAACTTGAACCCCGTCATTTGGATGTTTTCTGACCAGCAAGTTCCCTGGATAATTTGAAAATTTATAATTCAAGTCATAAACATATTTATTTTGGGAGCATTTTGGAGCCAGGATGGAATATTCACTTGGAATCTCCTCAGCATTTCAACACACTCGTCCACAGTTATTCAGGACATACTGTATCTACTTTGGTGTTTCCTGAAAAGGAAAATTACTGGGTGTCCCTCCCAACCCCGACATTGGGTGTGAAAGCCCCTTGGTGTGTGACTGCCTTCCCTCCAGAACAGAGCAGCCTCAATGCACGGGTTCCAGTGCACAGCGGACGTCTGTCATCGCAGCGGCTCACAGAAAACTTTCAGTTGCTTAAGCTAATATTTGGAAAGCATGCAGCAACCAACGCTGTAATGAATAAACCCTGTAAAAATTCTAAAAAGGAATAAAAATGTACATATTTTTTGTGGAAAAAAAAAAGACAAGTCCAACATACAAGCTCAATGCTAATTCATTAGGGCCTTTTTAAGTTCTAATAAAATATTACAAACTACCACACAGGCCTGGAGTCAGTGTCCATTCACACACAGAGTAGATGTGGAGCTGTGGCTGTGTTTGCCTAACAGTCCCCCCCACCCCTTCTCTGTCACTCAGGGTCCAGAGAGAGAACAAAGAGGTTGTTGAGAGATATCTGGAGACAGGAAACAGAATTAATCTTAACGCCCAGTTTGATGATATTGAGCAGACACACACAGAGAAGACAAAGCTTCAGTCAGTGTCTTTATCTCCGTCCTGGTGGAATAGGACGACAAGAACAGAAATGTTGCATTGTTGCCACAGATCACTCAAGATGGACTTAACTTCTGTAGCGCTGGGATTTTTTTTTTTTTTCAAGTTTAAAGAAGACTTTGCTGCTGTTTTTCTTGCAGTGAGGCTGTGGGAATCAAGCTGTTGATTTTATGGTTGAGGATGTTTCCTCTAGTGAAGATCAGGAGGAGTCTCTAATGATCTATTAACACAGGACAGACAGGAGACGAACAGGTCAACACAACAGTCAGTGAGCCAGTTTTGTTTTGAAGTTGACAAATTGAAAGTTTACCAGAATAGATCAAACTTCTGCAGCCTTTGTGCAGTCACTCTTGTCAGTGCAAAGCCGCTACGTCGTAGAAGATCAGACTAACGTTTACTCTTAATGCACGAGCAAAGAGATAAGGCAGACAAAAGGAAAAGCCACAGCTCTGCATGTTGAAACAGATTGCTTTGTTACCAAAGTTAAAAAAGTGCGTGCACTCACACACCCTCCCACGCACTAGGGAACACAAGCTTCAGAAAACTTAAATAACCCCCGAATAAAATAAAATAAAATTGTGGATTGGCGTATTAATAGAAGACCTTATTGTACCTTTTGCAATTTGTAAAGATTTAATTGGCCTCAGATTAGGGTTTAGTGTTAGTTGTACTGTCTGTCTTTGTCCGTCTGTGCACAATAATCCTGCCTGATAGTGCACTGTGGGAGAGGCTCTATTGTCAGCAGTGAATGCCTTTAGTCAGAGGTGATGTGTTGATCCTGACAGGGAGTGTTTGGCAGGTTTGCGTGATTGTGGCCTGCTCACTGAGGCTCATCCTCTTGAGCGGATTCCTGGTTGACATTATGTTTGCCTGCAGAACAAAGATGAGTAAGAAGAAGAAAAGGAGGAGGAGAGGGGACGGCTGGGGCAGTGCTACCCTCTGGCTGGGTACACGGTCAGGTCTGAGCCTGCAGCCCACAGGTGTGATAGGCTTATGGGCCTCACTAAAGTATTTTTACCTCCGTTTTTTTTTTTTTTTTTTTCAGGCGAGACCAAAGTTCCTGTGCTCACGCACAAACACTCGAGCCGTCAGTTACAATTGTTTTGTTGTTTTTTTTTCTCACTGTAATTCACGCTGCTCATCTGATGTGTTTCCAGGAGAGACAAATAAAAAAGGGATTCTGTCACAGTTGAGCCGCAGGCCTCATGAATCATAATAAATTCTATTAAGCGGCACTCCCTCTGTTTTGCTCCCTCCCCAGCTCCCACCCAGGGGGGCTGGCCCTGTCACTGCCAAACATCTGTGTTTATTTACACAATCA
>NC_024311.1:4890719-4901355 GCF_000523025.1 Cynoglossus semilaevis | reverse complement strand
CCTACCAAAATGCTACGAAAAAACATTGTCGGAGAAAATTGCATGTGACAGTTTGCGGAGGATTTTCAAAGACTGCTAAGATGCCTCTAATTAACATTTGCGTTTGTATGCCCTTACGTGCTGATGATACGGTAATTAATAAAAGGTCATGAAAGACAGAAAAAGGCAGACACTGATCCTCACACACATTTGCGAAAATATCCATGACGTGAAAAAAAAGATTATTTTACAAAACAAAAAACAATGAGAGAAACTGAACTTGTACTTGGGACGAGGCTCCTCCTTAAATTGATTCCAATCTATAGTGTTCCCCAAGAGCAGACCACTGTATCATTGCGGCAGGGCAGACAGACACTCTGCTATGTGCCATGCTTCATGCGGCTTTCCTCCAGTGAACCAAGACGTGCGGCTGGTTTCCTGGCTAACTATGGATGTGGCACCAACTGATGGCAGGCGGTTGTTTTTGTCCCCTCCCTGTAAGAGGCTCACCTCTGCCCGTGTGCATGCAAACCAGTATATAAATTGCTGAATCAGTGTCAGTGATAGAGTGATGGCAGAGGAGGCGTCGTAAATCACAGCAAGCGTTCCCGGGGTGAAGACACAGGCTGTCGTGTCTGAGTGAGCGTTGCGCTCCTGAGCTAATGAATACCTTCATCTGGCCCCGACAGTCAGCAGATTGCCCCGCGTTGATGGATACTGTCAGCCGCTCGCCACACCACATTTCATTGCACAATAAACATGGTTGTCAAAACCAAACAAAGTGAAATCAATTCATCGTGTACAGTGAGTGCATGCTAAATGAAATTAACGTACTGTGAGGCCTGTGTGGCAGCAAAGGTAGTGTATTATTTCTGGATTGATGGCAGCTTTAGGGGCCGTAGCAAAGTGTCTGCATTCATTTTAATTTCCTTTTGGATGCAGATTTTGAGACTGTGAGTTGAAATAAGAGCAGAAAGAGATGGAAGGCTTTTCTACAGTTCCATAAAGATTAAATGTATTTTTTATTTTATTCTCAAGTTTATTAAATGATCTATTGTTATATCATTCTACAGCGATTTTTGCCACATATCAAATAGTTTGTGAGAAAGAGATTTCCTTTTCCTTCATTGATGTTTTCATACGTTGATATTCTAACTCTTTACCTTAATTTTCGACCAGGATTTTTTAAATTTTTTTATAAATCGTTTTATTGTGCAGATCCTTGTTCTTGTGGGAACATTTTTCAGGTCCCCACTACAAAGAAGGAAGTCTTTTTAATGATTTCTAAAAATTGAAATTAAGGGTGGGTTTGGGTTAAGATTAGACAACATTTGTAATTAAGATTAGAACATAGTGTTGAGTGCATTAGGTTGATGTGAAGTACTAAAAAACCAGAGTGTGTGTGTCCGTGTGTGTGTGTAAACCCATTAAAGTGATTAAGCTCTGAAAGAATCGGGTTTCAAACTTCGAACCTAAAACATTTTTGTTCACATATCCCAGCCGCGCTCCCTCGCAGTTCTTAGCAGGTAGACGTATAATTACATTTACTGTACGCTGCCATTCCGACACTTGTCTCCAGTAATGGCTCTGACAAGAGAGTAACTCAAACAGAGTTAAAGCTGTACAGTGTTTCCAGTGATTAGAGCAGTTTTTCTGTCCCTGCTCTGCCTCATTAAGAGTTTCATTCTGTTTATCCACTGAAATAATAATAATAGAAATCAAACCCCAGGTAACATGTGCCAAAGCTGCTACTGCGATGGTCTAATGAGAAGACTTCACATGTGGATGATGAAATATGCATGAGTCATCCAGAGCTTTCTTTTCCAGATTTGAGATCATTAAAGATGTATCGTAGCATATGGAAGGGCTTTTTTTTTTTTGTCTTCTTTTTCAAGCGTTGTTTATCAACATGTTTTTGTTTGTTTAAATATTCATACTGCTTTTATTTAATTCTTTCACATCTTACATTTAAAGGGCAGCAAATGTGCATGCAAACAGAAATCATTATCAGTCTGATGTACAGTTTAATACTGGGAGAAACTCTCCTATGCTGATTGTGAATGCCCTGATTGAGAAACGGCTTTTTTTTTTCAGAAACGGCACACTCTCATCTGGTTTGTTTGTTTGTGTGTGTGTGTCTGTGTGAGTGTGTGTGTGTCTGAGAGAGAGAGGAAAGCAGGGGAATGTTTGTCTGAATATATAAAGAATGTTTTATTAAGATTTTCCAGGCTTGAAGTACTGTATGTGATACTCATGTTGACACTCTTGAACTGAAAGCCAAAGAAGTCCAAGGCTTTTTCTTTCATATTTCAGTTCTAAATAAATATTGTATTTACTTTTTTACTTATTAAAATACAAGATGCTGATGTTTTTCTTTACTATCTATATTTTTATTATATAGTTCCTTTGTTTGCAGTTACATTGGCCACTCTTTTAAAACAAAACTTTTATGGAAATGGCATCTACGAAGGAGAGTTAAAAAAAAAAGGCTCATCATTTATTGGATGCCCTGCCGTGCTCTCTCTTCTTGTTCCTGCTCTGGCTATTCCAGGGGCCAAGGAAGTCAATGGCTCTTCAGTTAAACCCCAACCCTATTATTATTGGCCAACAGGAGGTGCAGCATCCATCGAAGCGAGAGTCTTCAGGGAATCTCGAGGAAGGAACAACAACGAACCCCACATCAAGAGGCCAATGAATGCGTTCATGGTTTGGGCCAAGGACGAACGCCGCAAGATCCTGCAGGCTTTTCCTGACATGCACAACTCCAACATCAGCAAAATATTGGGTAGGTCTTTCTAAACCAAACAATACAACTTTTGTTAGGTGAATCAAACAGTAATGATAATGAACTAAGTAAGGCCTGAAAGATATAACGAAAAAGATGAATGCATATGAATGTCAGATTGATAGAAAATACAATTGATATCCTATGACTGTGGTTTGTATCATGTCAGAAAAAGAAGATTTAGTGCAGACCAAAGGCACAGAAAAAAACAGATATTTGGTGTTAACCCAAATATTTTCATCCATTCTTACCAATATTACATGATTATGCTAATATCGGGCCGATATTGGTCAGCCAATACTATCGGACATCCCTATTTTTTACATACAATAGCTATGTTAGATAGAATGTTTGTCGTCTTCCTGTAAACCACTTCCACCCAGTCTACAGATGGATTTATGGCCCATCGCTAACGTAAGTGTTTGTCATGAAAAATGACAGGGGCTAAATGGGTCTTGCCCTCTCAGCATTGGAGTCCATATATCAATGGTGTTAAAAGTACCGTCATTCACTACCTTCTGGGCCCGGACTATTTACTACACCGTCGTAGATGTGTCTTTTTTTTCTGTATGCTATCAAAATACATGTTAGATAATTGTGTGATGTGAAAAAAAAATTGTAAAACCATCTGCTGTCATTTAGGTTCTCGATGGAAGTCCATGTCGAACCAGGACAAGCAGCCATACTACGAGGAGCAGGCCCGTCTGAGTAAACTCCACCTAGAGAAGTATCCCAACTACAAGTACAAGCCCCGACCTAAAAGAACCTGCATTATCGATGGAAAGAAGCTACGCATCGGAGAGTACAAGCAGATGATGCGCTCACGGCGACAAGAAATGCGGCAGTTCTTCACCGTAGGGTAGGCAGGAAGTTAAAAAAAATTATACTCATTTGACACTTGTGCTTTCATCCATACCTTTAATTATAAACTGTTTTGTTTTAAATTCACTTAAGCTTTTCAATAGTTGTGTCTTTAATGGTAGACAATTGCAATCATTTAGTGCAGGGTGAAGTGCAGATGTTATTACAGAATAGAAGCTGTAAGTGTAGGCTTACAGAAGCCTGGAGGGCAGCAGTCTGAAGCTTAACACTTAATTTACTGTGTGTGGTTTAGCAGGAGAAGCCTTCTCCAGGTGTTCCCATGTCACTCATAAGCTTCAGCGCCTGGACTATCAATCATCCGGCACAGCGGCAGACGAGAGCTACGCTGACCGTGTATTGGTTTTATGTCACCAATAAACTGGGTAGTGTTTCTGAACAGCTCAAAACGGGAGCTATCAGGAGAAAGCCCTCTTTTCCCAAATCATTTTCACAGAGCCTTTGGCTCCGTGCTCACTGCTGCGGGAAATGCCTAATTCAGCCATCTCAGTGAAAGTGTGAAAAAAAATGTTGTTAAAAGTGTTTTTCTTAGCAGAAATAAGGAGCTTTCCTAGTGGGAAAAAAAAAAAAACTCAACCGTGACATTAAGTGACTTAACTGTTCAGTGATTGGTACACGGGCCCCACCTGGCCACCGGACAACTGTGTTGTCATTGGTTGTTCCAGCACTGTGATATTTAAACTGTAATGGTGGCTGTAGGAAATGTATGCTTTTAATTTTCACAACTGCCTCTGTCATTGTGAATATCTAAAGCAAATAGTTACTTTATGTTTGTTTGTTTTTGGTTCTGTTCTTTACAGTCCACAATGAGTTCCTTTCATCATACTGTACTTTTTTACTCCTACTCTACTACTTACCTTGTCATCTCCTATTTTCTTTGTTTTTCTGTCCACAAGCCACCTTAATTGACAAAACCACATATTTTTTCAGAAAAACCCAAGGAAACGTGATTGAGACAATGACAGAAACCGGTTTTATTATTTAAGGAAGAACAAACCTCATGTTAAAAATACTCACGTAACACATAAATAAACATAAATATATATAAATATACATACAATCATGACCACCAAAAATAGTGAATTCTAGAAAAAAAACGTATTTCTTTTTGTATCTATACAGACAAAAAAATACACAAATAAATCCTCTGCATTCCCTCCATAGCTATCGATTCTATATTATCACATTGATTTTATATATATATATATAATATTATTATTATTATATTAAACATAGACAAGACTGTAAAATTGATTAACAGTGCAGTTGTTAATAATATAAATATATATTTTAATTCTGCATACAGGCAGCCACCACAAATTCCCATCACAACCAGTGCCAGCATGGTTTATCCCGGTGCCATCACCATGGCGACCACCACACCGTCACCTCAGATGACGTCAGAGTGCTCAAGTGCTTCAGTGAGTCCTGAGCCATCCATTCCTGTCATTCAGGCCACTTACAACATGAAGGTGGAGCCCATCAGCATGGCGAACAACAACGAGGCGGTCAACGGCGAGGACGACATGGACATGTACGAGGACTTCGAGGACGAGCCCAAATCAGACTATAGTAGTGAAAATGACACACAAGAGCCGGTCAATGCCAACTGAGACGAGTGTACCAGAAGAGGCCAACACAAACACAGTACTGACCCAGGAGGATGCACAGAGGGACGACGTGATCTGAGGGAGAGCAAAATAAAATGTCAAAAACACAAAAATAAGAACAAAGTTGTATCAGTTGGGAGCCAGCATGCATATGTGGCTTCAAAAGCTATTTGGTCTTAAGTATTTCTAAGAGTGTGTGAAGCAGTTTGGTTGTTGTTGTTGTTGTTGTTGTTTTTATTATCATATTTGTTCACCATGTTCATGGACATTTTACACACGGTTAGGTTAACGCCTAGAACAAAAGACAGAACTTGAAAGAAAATATATTTAAAAGAAATGTTCAAAATAACAACAGTTGAATCACAATTTTAGCAGTAATTTAAACATGTTGGAAATTAGATGTTCAAGATGGGAATAATATATTAACTCAGGTAAAGTGTGCCAGTCAACAGCTTGTGAATGTTGAAATCTAGAGTGAGTCTGGCAGATTACTGGATTACCAGAACAAAATGTCTTTTTTTCTCTCTTTTTTATTTGGCAATTTCAATTTCTAGTCAAGGAAATTATTATTATTATTATTATTATTATTATTATTATTATTATTATTATTATTATTATTATTATTATTATTATTATTATTATTATTATTATTATTATTATTATTATTATTATTATTATTATTATTATTATTATTATTATTATTATTATTATTATTATTTGCCAGTGTGCCCGACAGTTTTTTTTTTCTTAAAGGTTAAAGTCTTAGCCAAATTTCTGCCGAAACACTTCAATCCATGGTCCACCCAACCAGCAGCACCACAGTAGTCCCTGAACTAAGGAACTTGGGAAAAAAAGTTAGCTCTGTAGAAATCTACAGTATGTGGCATCTGTGATGGCTTCATCACTCTGTCTTTTCTCCAGGCGCCTAATGCAGTGATCATTAATGTAATTGACCAGCACTTCCATGTCCTCAACCATGTCCACGTACAACATCCCAGCATCCTTCATTCTTTTCAAGCGCTTCAGCCAAATCTGACTCAACCACGTTTTAGCCAGACTGTCCCTAATTAGTCCGAGGATGATAAAGGCCTCCAATCTGTGGGATTAGAACCACAGTGAAAGGCAGCTTTGGGGGAATTACAATTCTAAATCAATGTTGTACAGTGTGTAGTCACAGGATATTTTCAGTTCTTTAGCTCCATTTGAATGGCAGCACTTAGGTGTTTTTAGTGATAAATCTTGAAATGACACAACAAAGTCTTAAAGCAGAGCACAGTCGTTGAGTGGGTGCAAATAGACGATTGATACTGAAGCAGTCTTAAAGAAAAATGTTAAAAATCACGTTTAATTCCATTTAATACAGATGATACTGGAAACAAGAGTTGGATTTTACATCTTAGCACTTAAAATCATTCTCTTTCTGTCAACTATGAGCCTTTTTCTGCCCAAACCTTATCAGCTTTTGGTATGCACTTATCTCTTGCAGTTAAAGATAAGAACATGCAATCTCTCCGAAACAAGGACAAAGTTTTTATCCAGATTTAGGCAAAAAACAAAACAAAACAGTGACCTTCTGGAGGCCGCAGCTACACAAAGCTCCTCCAGTGGTCAAGGCCTTGATATTGGAAACTCAGATCCTCTTTACACGGCTAAAGGTATAAGTGGCTCCACCTCCCTGCCCCTCATGCCCTGCCCTGCTCTGCTCTGACCCCGGTCTATGGCAACCTCAGCACCCAGGGGGCACCATCTGGCTTAGGGAAGGCAAAACACCAGGGAAAGATGAGGAAACAATACAAATGGGTGTGTGTGCCAGTCATTGTGCTCTCCATCAAAGTGCTGGAAGTACGGCCTCAACAGGGCTCACACCCTGGGCCAATCACCAGGCACTGGCGAGCAGATGGAACAAGTACATCAAGCTGTGGGGGATTATTAAAATGACTGACGACTGGATATCATCTGAAACACAGCATTATTAATGCATGATTCCAGCCATTCCCCTCACTTGCCCTTGAACCTGTCCATTCAGAGCAGAAGCCACACTTTTCTGCAGGATCTGACGGCTGGTCACTGTATTTAAATAATCCCACTGCTGCTCTCTTCATTTTTCTCCTATAGCGCTGATAAATGCAGATGGTTTATTCAATCTGTGAGCACCGCACCTTTTATGGTTTTATCACCATCACTCATTTACACCAGGCTATTCTTTCTACTCTGTTTAGAATCGATTTTATCAAGTTTTTCCTGAGCAATTCCTGTTTTTTTTTCTTTTAAGTCACGACTTTTGTATGTTGCTCTCCTTTCAAGGTGCAAAAAGTACATTTTAAGGACGCTCTCTAAAGAAACCCGAGAAGACAACTTCCCTCATCATAAAAAAAAAACTCTTTGATATTTTAAAGCTGTTTGCTCCTGTTTGCTGGTGGTTAGATAGATATGTTTGTGAGTGTAAATATTTTAATGACCATGCCACAATCCTTTTGTTGGCTGATACGTATCATGGACTCTTCACAGAGCTGAAACTTGACTGTGCTAACACGGATAAAAAAGGTTATAAAAAAACAAAAACAAAAACAAAAACAAAAAAAATAACATGAACTCACGGGGAGACAATGTTTCAGAAGTGTTATAAGCACTGGATTTAAATGGTATTTTTTATCAACTCTGATTAATGTGAAGCTGTTTGAGAAAATCATGAACAAACAATTTGCCAGCTGGATTCAAGTGGATTTGCTCACGCAGTTGCCAGATTTTTCGTCTTTTTTTCCCAATCTAGTTTGTTTATTTATGCAAAAAAAAAAAAAACAAACAAAAAACACATATGATGAATGAAGACTTTGCTCTAAGCTTCAGGCTAAGGCTGCCTGGTGGAGACACTCAGCACAAGAAAGTGAGCAGAAAAATCAAGAGCGAGGCTCAGTTTAGCCGTGAAACACTAGATTTTAGCCCATTGTATATTGTATTTGAGACTGTAGATTATCAACATATTGTATTTATTATTATTATCAGCCACCTCCGGCTCTAAAACGGTCTTAGAACAAACAAAACCATGGACAATCACAGAAAACAAGCAACGGGCGTGATGAATTTGGAGCTAAGCATTGTTTTGGCGGGAGAATTCACCATCTCATTAGGAAATTTATTGTAAATAAAGGAAAATATATGTTTTTGTTCATTAGTGAAGTACAATAACTTATGTATTTGGCTGTCCTAAGGTTTTATTCTGTACATGGTTTCATGTTTTTAAGAACCTGACAAGTCACTGTACCTCATGTGGATGCTGAATTTTACCGCTCATTGGAAGAGAGCGGTATTGGACCTGAGACAGAGACAGAGGCTCCTCATTTGCTCACATTTTTACGTAGTTTCCCTGGACTATTTAAAGCTGTAATAGTTAGCCTATTTAACGCAGAGGAGCTAATTTAAATAAGCTACTCATTTGAACAAAGAGCACTTGACCCTGACACCTTTTCCTGCCCAATCACAATACAATGCTGTACATCTTAGTTTTTATCGCAACAATTTCTTATGAGTGCCATTTTGTCCCAGGAAACCCACATGCACCAGAAGTTGACTAAACCATTTCTTTATGGTTTTTTTTTCGTATTAATTACAAGTTTCACAGCATTTAAAGTTGTTTTACAAGGTCAAAATACACCAACATACAGCCCTGGGTTAATTCTCACCATTTTCATGGTTGATAGGTTTTATACTGAACACATGTCATGTGACCTATCTGCCAAAGTTTGCTGCCAATTCACCTTTTTGACATGCAGAAGCTTGTATGCTGTTTAACATGAAATTACTGTAATTTGAATTTTTTTTTGTCACTTCTGTCTGAACATTGTGATTTTAAATGATGGGAATGTTATCTGTGTTCATTAATTTAATCAGCACAATTCACTGACATGCTGGACTGACATGCTAGCTGCTGTTCAGAAGTGTTTTTCGTTCAGGGCAATGTTTATACTTGTCTTTGGTACTTTTGCTTCTGTTAGACACGTCTCTCAAGCAACACTGTGTGTGGCTCTTCAATCACTGGAGCCATTGTTCTTAAATTGCTGGCAGCCTGATAAGATTTTCTGCATTGATTTTTTTTTTTTTCCGTTTGTTTGTTTGTTAATGTGTTTCTGGCAGGTACCTACGTAGGCCCGTGGCAAGTATTGTTGGGGTGTAATTGGAAGATTTAAAAAAAAAAGAGTACATTGTGTCTGTTGCTGCTTTTAAAAAAAAGTTTATGTCTGAATATGTACATAGTTTATCATAATATCCTGTACAGTCCAATGTAAAGTTTTTAATTCAACCTTAAAAAATGTTGCCATCACAGTTCTGTTCACGTTTTTTCTTTATACAGTACAAGAGATCAAATATTTGCTAGGGTTATAATTGCGTACAAAAAAAAGAAAGAACAAATACTTTTTAATGTTTCTTTTGTTTGTTTTGCTTGGCTTCAAGTTGTACACCAGCGAATCTTTGGTTTCCATGTGCAGTCCTGACGTGAGGTAAAAAAATAAAAATGAATCATTTTACAGTGGTGTGTCTGTGGAGATGAACCTTCTCCACTTTAGTGATATTGAAACATTATATCATTTTAAATCAAAGTCGATGAGATGTGCAAATACCACAGAAATGTGGAGATGAAGCACGGATGAATTATTGCCACAGGTTGGATTCAGGCCTGTTATATTGTGACACCGGTTTTTAAATGTAATAAAACAGCAGTGGCCTGAACGCCTGCCTGTTTAAACTCATTTACCTCAAGAATCTTAAAAATATTATCCTGTAAAAAGACAAGACATCGTGTCACACGAAGCTTCTCACATCACTCCATCTTTTGTACTGCTGTTGACACTTACAAATTAAAGAGACCTTTGTTTTAACAGGCTTGTTTTTTCATTGTGTTTATCATTTTATGTGCAACTGTGCAGACACTCTGCAAAGATATTTCCGTCACAAACATCATACTTGACACTAAATACATTTAACTTTAAAGATAAATCTCCAAAATATTTTAAATTAGTCATTAAATCTATAACCCGACAAACTCATTGAAGCATAACTTCATTGTTTACATGTAAATATGTTTTTAGTAATTTTAATGAAATTTGCGTAACATGTTTCTATTTTGTCAACATTATGGAGAAGTTTGTAGCAAAATGTTTGTAATTGTATACAAAAAAGTTTCTCAACAAAATAAAGCATTTTGAGAATTATTTTAGAATTATTAAAAAATTGAGAATTTTCAGAACTTCATTGTTTACATGTAAATATGTTTTTAGTAATTTTAATGAAATTTGCGTAACATGTTTCTATTTTGTCAACATTATGGAGAAGTTTGTAGCAAAATGTTTGTAATTGTATGCAAAAAAGTTTCTCAACAAAATAAAGC
>NC_024311.1:4886000-4890619 GCF_000523025.1 Cynoglossus semilaevis | reverse complement strand
CAAGTGAATAATTTGTAATAAAAACGCTAAGAAATATTTTACCTGAATATTTAAAAAATATCACCAAAACATGTAAAAAATGAAAAAGTGCCAGAAATTTCTCAAAATGCATTTTGTGCCCTAACACAGGGGTGCCAAATAAGTAGATCAGTATCTACCAGTAGATCTCAAAGGGAGTGCTCATCAATCCTGAGTATTTACATTTTAACAAACAAAAAAAATTAAAAACGATAGATTTAATTCTATTTTAAGATGCTAATCACTAAAGCTAAAGTAAGGACTATAGAAGTATTGAGTCAGACGGTATTGTGCCATACAACTCCAACCATTTCATCAAAGTAGTAAATATATATTTATACGTGTATAGTTTTCAATATAGGTAGATCACATTACTCCGGTCATTTGAAAAGTAGCTCCCAACCCAAAAAAGTGTGGACACCCCTGCCCTAACACATGCTGCCAAGTGAAACATTATTGTTAAAACTTCAAAAACCATCTTGTTTTAACATATCAAAATATCACTAAGCTAAATTACCATTATGCTAAAAAAAATGTCCTGCAAAACATTTAAAAAAATCTCTAAATGCTGTAATATGGTCATAAATATGCAGACGAGATAAAAAAATTACAAAAAAATGTAAAACTGTAAATTTTATCTTGCATGTATCGCATCATCACATCTCATCAAATTAACTTTTTCATTTTTTTTTTCATGAAGTCTTCTATGGCTTCATCATAAAGTGTAAAATTCCAAAAATGCTCTAATTTGATGGAAAACATGCAGAAAATGCCCAAAAGATTTCATCATATTTTTCCACATTTGACAAAAAATTTAGAAAAAAATATTTTTAAACATTTTCTCAAAATGCTCTAATTTGATGAAAACAGACAAGATAAAAAAACATTTGAAAAACAATTTTGACAAACATTTTATCATAATCTTTCTGTCCAAAATCTGTGGGTTTGGTTCAAGTGGTCCTCTGCACTAGAAAGGCACCATACACCGGGTGTACGGATCATTTACAGACTCCAAAAATAAGGAACTATTTTGAGCAAAAATGTTCAAACTCTGAATGAATGGGTTTTGGATTCTTCTCTCTATTCAGATGTTTTCCCTTTGAATTAAACATTTCTGACTGTTTCACTTGATTTGAGGTCTCTGTCATTTACCTAAAGATACAAATGTGTTTTCAGAACTTTAGTTTGAGGTTTAGACTTTCCAGTTTCCTTCTTTCTATCAGTTTACTTTCTATCAGTTTTGGACACAAGTACATATGTTAGTCAAAATAATACAAAAATTGAAATCCACCCTCTAGCACATTTAATATGAAAGAACAATAACAAAACTATTTTTTAAATTCTTCAGGTTTACGCGTACCCTTGAATAAAATAAGTCTTTTTTTGTTGTAATACAAAGAAGGTCGGACTTAGTTAGAAGTTCAAAAACATTTACCTGTGGAACTGGGGAGTCGAATGGTGTTAACAGCACCCTCTGCAGGGAAGGGAGAAAAAGACAATAACCAAGTATTTTTGCATAATCTACCTTTAATGTTGAACTGTAACACAATTAAAGCATCTCACGAAAATACTTTTTTTAAAACAAAAATAAATCAAATAAATAATGTATAGACAATTCATTTTGTTAAGTATTTATATTTGGTAATGGAAACAGTGCAGCCCAACACTTTGAGCCTTCAAAGAAAAAATGCAGGAGCAAATCTACTTAACAGCTCTAAAATGTCCTGAGAATGTCAACATGAAATACTTTAAATGATGAATGACTGGCTGTATGACTTTTGGTCTGTGTTTTCCTGTTATCACTTCTACATACTGCAGTCTGCCACACTTGACTGGATCCAAGGAGGCCTTTATCGCTTCTCAATTCAATGCTTGAGGATATTTAAGGCATTAATAACAATTATTGGGGTGGTTTTAGTTTCCTCCGACACCTTAAGTGTTGTGTATTGACTGCTTTCCTCGAAAGAATGTTGCTTATTGATTTGGCAACAGCAGAAAGTGATGGTGTCTTTTTCCTGCAAAGATAGAAGAATTAATCCCTACACTCTGCCTCTGTGTGAATATCTTAGCAGTCAGCAGCAGTGACGCCACCTTCAGCTCATGTCCTCACATTTCCTTTCTCGCCTATCCTCTTTGTAACATTATAAGAGCGGAGCCCAGAGAAGTAGGGAGAGACCACAGGCTGTATGCATCAACACAATTTCTCCTACATTTGCAGTGTAGGAGAAATCTTTGCAGTTCTTGTTTAACTCAGCAATGAAATTCATACTGAACTTTTTTTTAAAATGTTGTTTCGGTAAGTCGCTCACAAAGCTTTATTTCAGTACAAAACAACAACACTGCCATTAGCATCTGTGCATACATGTAAGAAATGAATGTAAGACCATGGTTTCACAGGGCTTTTGTCTCATCCCTCAACAACACTTGTGTACAACCGATCGAGGTCTACGTCCCAGTGGACCGTATGGTTGCTAACAGCTCATCCACTATTGCTTAGGGGTCTTATCTTGTTCTAGAAGAAAGACTTTATACTGTCAAACTCAGACATCCCATGTGATTGATGGCCGGTGGGCATGGAACTCTCAGAGCTGCCCTCAAAGCTGCAACAATGCCTGCTTTCACGCAGCCAACTGGTGGTGGGTGGAGTGGAGGAACAAAGGGATGCTTGTTAGGATTTGGATGCCTCTATTATTCTTTTATTTCGCAGCAATCTCATGTCTATCTTCTCATATTCATTAAGAGTTGGCTGCGGCAGAGTGTGAGGTCTGTAAGAGTACTAGTGTTTACTAAAACACTAACAAGCTCCACTTTTCTCCAGCAGAAATCAAAGAAAAGAGACTTGATCATAAAAAATACATTTCACAATTCCTTTCGGCTGGTGTATTTACTTCACATTTTCCAGATATAATGAATATTATTTTTACTGCAGGATAGTAAGACAAGTAGATTTTCACAGAAACCACAGTGTGTGGTTATTAGCACTGTAATGTTTTTTAATAATGTATAATTTCTACGTCTATAAAAAGACTTCTCATAAAGTAATAACATATATTTTAGACCAAGAGCTTACACTAAGTAGATTTTGCAGATTAGTGAGGTCTTGCGCTCAATTATTAGGCTGAGCCTTTAGTATTTTAGTAGACAAGTAGATGCAAATAATTATGAGCAATGTGTACTACTGCATATATGACAAACAGGGCCCTACTTCATGGACTTGACGCGAGTAATATGGCAGTCAAACAAAACTGCAACCGATTTTTTTCTGAAAATTTCTGTAGGACAGGCAGATGTTTCAGTTACTGTATATCCCAAAATAAGATAGAGATATGACCTTCACTGAAGCCAGCAGCCACACAGTATGACTGTTGGCTGCAGCCCATAAATAAAGACTTGGCTATTTGATCAGATCCACCTTGGTCTGATGTTAACAGAATTGTTGTTTTTTTAGGAGAATCACTACAGTATTTTCAGGTGTATATAGACACATTTATGTCACACTTTTTTTGGGATTTAAACAGTGGGCTGCAAGTTAAGATGATTTGGGCCACATACTAATGAATCAATGAACAGCGGGAGAAAAGTGTCAGGCGTGATCTGTGATAGAAGAGTGTCAGCTAAGGTGAAGGGAAAGGTTTACAGGACGGTGGTGAGACCAGCCATGATGTATGGTTTAGAGACAGTAGCACCATGATGTATGGTTTAGAGACGGTAGCAATAGGCAGAAGACAGGAGGCGGAGCTAGAGGTGGCAGAGTTAAAGATGCTAAGATTCCCTTTAGGAATGACAAGAATGGACAGTAAATTGTAAAAAGAAAAAAAAAACAGCGTTGGAAACATTATGAATTATTTTGAATTACAGAACAAACAACGTTTGAAACTAATCCGACCAATGTCCTGGTTTAAACCAGCTGCACCTGTCAGTTTAGATCTAGACTAAACAAATAAACAATGTGTTTGTAAATCCACCCCTAATGATGTCTCATGTGGATTAGGTTCGAATCATCTGCCAATCAAACCTTTTTGTGTTTGTGTCACTTGCACAGTTAAAAGTTGACTTACCAGAAGAGTGAGCAGGTCTCCTGCAGCTGCTGCTGTGTCACCGACTTTTGGGTCGATATTTACAGTGGCTGGAGGGAGAAAAACATCGACTGTCAGCTCTGGAGATCACAGGAGTTAAAACCCTCCTATAACAATGCCGCCTAAATCCCCAATCAGGAACTGCTTGTTGTGCTTCTCTCCCTCTGTCAAAACACTCCCTTATTACCTGATTGGAGCAAAAATATTGATGTTTTTTTTTATTATTTGTAAAACATGTCTCTAACCAGATGTAAATTCTAACAGAATGCAAATTTGCCCTGTTTTCTCTGTCTGACTTTCCACAATGTCCCAATCTCTCTTAAGGGTCTTGTTGACCACGTTTGCCAGTTTAATTGGCTCCTCAGCTATTCCGACTGCATCGTTAATGTCTGCCCTTTTGTGCTGCTCAATTTCGCCAGAATAAACACAATCACGTGTACAAAATATTTTCTCACTCAGATAATTAGCTGTAAAAATAATTCCGAGAATGAATAATAATGGGCTTCTCACTAACATTAGAACTTT
>NC_024311.1:4833226-4885962 GCF_000523025.1 Cynoglossus semilaevis | reverse complement strand
GAAACAAGCTTATCAAATAAAGCTCGAAAATGTGCAGTGAATGAAATGAGTCAATCATTTTAATGTGAGATGGGAGCCCTGAGGAGAATAAATAAGCAATCGTCACATCATGCAGGGAGAACAAATGAGCATGGTACACAATTAGGCGGGGTCACATGCTGCCAGAGCTGTGAGCGTGGGATGGGCTAATGAGCTGTGTGAGTGCACGGTGAGTGTTTGTGTCTCTGCTTGTGTGTAAATGTGCACAGGATTTAAAAAGACGGAAGGATGAGATGAAGAAAAACAAGCAGATCCCCACCCTTCAGAAATCCTCATATACAGGCTACGACAGACAAACACACGAGTGGCAAGTCGGGCGAAAGACAGGAGAGGTGCTGCCGCGCTATCGGTTGTTTTGCCATGGGGCAAGAAGACATGTGGGCAGACAGAGCGATGGGCAGGTAGAGCGTCCAAAGAGACAAGAAAGAAGAGAAGTGGCTGAGGAGGGCTGGCGGCACTGAGCTTTCAAAAGCAACTCATAGTTATTAACTATTCAATCACATAAAGGAGAGCTGAAGGCGTGAAAGGTTGCGGACCGAAGCACTTTTGCTTCAGTGCATTAAGAGCCTGGTCCAGCACTCTGCTGTGTGAAAGAGAAATAGATTGCCTCCCAGGAAGATGACTGCTGCAAGGAGTTGCCTTTTCCCCCTTTAATAACAGCAATCTGCTGTGAAAATCTAATCCTAAGTACCATTTTCACACAATCTAGATAACTTCTGCCTGGAAAAGCTTGCAATATGAATAGCTTGCTCATTGATGTTCAAACAGAAAGGACAAGATGCTCATCAGCCTGGGGCGAGTTCCAAAAATATGTCGACTGCAAAAGCAAACAGTTGACGAATGGCAATTTTGCTAGAAATGTACATTTTAAAGGGCATTGTGTTCGCGGTGTGATTTGTTCACCAAAACATGACACAAACGGACGGTTCGGACACATCTGCACACGACCCGTATGCTGACAAAAAAGGGAAAATATTAAGAGAATGCCTCACGGTGTCCAAAACACAACAGTGATGCGAGCACAACTGCAAATCAAGCGTGAAACATCGTCCCTGGACTCGTGAACTAATGGCTCTTTCTCTGCCATTAAAGTCAAATATGGATGCAGCCTTTAAGCCACCAATTCCCTTTTCACTATTCGCCTATTTCTGCCCATCTTCAGAGGTGGATGAGAGGGATCAGAAGTCCATCCATATGCATGGCCTGTCTGTGCAGAGGATGTCAGGTCTCAGACTGTCCAGCTTTGTGAAAGTGCTGGTAATGACACTTAATGAAAGCTGTGGAGCTGCCCTGTGAGGGGGGAAGCCTGTACAAGTATTCCCCCAGCCTCAGCCTCAGCCACCACCCAGCCTTCAGACACCATAAATAAACAAACACGCTGCGTGAGAATAGACCGTGGTATTTCACTGGCCTCTCTCATGCCATTTCATCCTCTCATTTTATCTATTTATTATTATTCCCTGGTTCCCTGGTTTGCTTTTAGCCCAGCTCTGTGCTCCTGGCTCCCTGCAGGGTTTTTCTGAATACTCCCACAACGTTACTTAGACTTTGTGGCCCTGCAGCCATTAATGGTGAGACTTTGCATCAGCCCTCAACAAATAAAACACACATAGGAGGGCAATAAAGTATTTATATACTCTAAAATTTGACACAAAGCATGTGATTACATGAACATAATCTATTGTGATTGGCATAGGTCCAATGATAAAGGCCTGTTTTTTATTGATTCTCTAGACTTAATGAACACTTTGCGTGTTTCAAACTAAAGTTTTGACCTGCACTCGCATACGATGGACTGCAATCATTGACTGCTCAGAGTCGACTTTTGCTATTTTTTTCACCATAGGAGAGATTAGCATTATGTTAGTTATTGTTAAACAATTTTATTATAAGTTGAAAAAGGTCAAAAAGATGTTTGTGGTGTTTAAAAACGTTTGGACCAGGTTTCTGACCTTCACTGCAGTTTCATGTCACATCAGTGTTATCATCGATCTATTATTAACACCATTCACCTTTCTTTATGCATGCTCTCAGCAAACCCTCCTTAGTCTGGATATGATTGAGATTTTTGGTCTGCGTTCAGATGGAGGTGACCTCTCAGAGGTCATGTCATGCAGAAGAATAGGAGCATCTCCTGGCCACAGCCATACTGGTGCTAAACAGCTTGGTTAGGCCCCATGTCAACAGAGGGAATGAAGGGATAGAGGGGCTCTTCTGCTAAGTATGGTCCACACATAGCAGATTGGGTTGGTGGCGTCCTCTCCTTGCTCTCCTGCTGCATCTTTTTCCACATGGACGGAAATCGTATCCCTTTAATCGGCGGCAATTTCCCTGCTTTTACTCGGAGATGACATCAGATAGAAATGTGGGGCAGGTCAACGCAGGGCGACAGCGTCAGGGCTTTACTGTAAAGCTGTAAAGGGTGGTATGGCCTGGGCAAATTAAATAGCCTCAAAAGTGGGGCTTGTGTTACCAACAAATGACCTTTTCCCCCAACGACACATGAGAATCAGAAAAAAAAGTTTTCACTGGTGCAGTCCTCAACTGTGGTCTCACTGGGCGTTAACAGGGTGAAAAGTTTGACAACCTTAAACTGCGAGAACAGGGAGAGGAGACCCTTGTCATTTTACCGCTTCATGTCCTGATAAATGCATTAATGCGTCTACAGTGTTACCAGATTGAGCCATCAGTGGAGGCTGGGCATCGGCAGGCAAAACCTGAGTAGGAGAGACTACAGGTTGTAGCGGATGCTGGTGGAGGAAAGTGCAAAACACATTAGTGTGTAAAGAACAGCGTGTTCCTGAGGAGACCGGGAGAAAAACACAGGGATTCAAACCTGTTCTGGGCCCTTGATTTTTCAGGCAGAAAAGACAGACCATTGGTCTGAAGTACACTGAACTCTATGCTAATCCCAGAACAGGAAAAACATCAGAGCCAGTAAAATCCAGGGAGAAATGCAGCAGGTTTGCTTTTCAGTGATATGGTCTGTGATGAGTGAGGAGTGTCTGCTGCTGAGTGTTTGTATTGACCCAGTGTTTTAGATGAGCCACTCCAGAAACACTCTGGAGGCTCTTAGTGAAAGCTCAGCGCTCTGTCAGTGACACTGTCTCTGGAGTTGAATGTAGGTTTCCACCAGGGCTGGGTCAACAGAGTTCAAGTAGAAGGACCAGAGTGAATGATGCACTCTCGCAGGTCAGGAGTCTGGACACAGAAGATGGAGAATTGGAAGCAACAGAAATGGGAATGATTTTTTTGTAATTACATTATTTAAATTTAAATACTTTTTATTCTCCATCTTTTTTTTTAACATATCACATATGTGTGTTTTATTTTTCCTTTTTGGAAAAAAACACTTTTGAACCAAATCTAAGTTGATTTACTCGGGGCTCTTCATCAATTAAAATGTAATAAAATTAATCACAATGTGGCCTTAGATTAATGATGATGTATAATGATGAATCAACACCTTATACTATCATGACTAATCATGATTAATCACAAAAGCTCATTTTTTACCAAACATGTTACATGTTAAGTGCATCTGGAGATTTAAAAAAAAAATTACTATTATACTATTTTTTTAAATTTGCAAAGGCTAATTTTTATCTATTTTTTCTTATATACTTTTCACATTTGGACCATTATTTAGCTTTATTTGCTTTTGTTCAGTGCCAACTTCTAGCTGGTTGTTTCAATTCCATTTTTAACAACCTTTATTTTACTATGTTTGACATTTATTTGTTTTTGCCAGAAATATTACAAAGTAAAAATAGTTGTCCTCAGTCCTGGTGGAAATCTTTCATCTTTCAAGTTTGATCTAAAGTTTTCTTCACACTGTGCCACATATATCCCTATTTATATTATCTCTGATTTGACTTGAATTTCCAGTTCTGCTAATAATGTCTGCCCACGGGCAATAAAGACACTTTTAATAATAATAATGATAATATATGTGCCCATTAGAATTCCTTTGAGTCTTGGTCAGAGTCTTCATATAGACAGTTGAAATGAGAACCTATATCTCCACTAATAAGGCCGCCTGCACATGATGCCCCTGATATTTCTGAATGATGCACATCAAGCAGCCATTTGTGAGCTGGTAGTCACCTCTCTGTTGTGTCACTCAATTCCCCAGCTCCACAGCCATCTAGAGCCGTGTCAGGGAGGAGGCTGTGAGCGAGGCACCGACATCACAATGACCTTTCCTCGAGCCCTGGGAGCAGGCAATGCAGAGGAGAGGCAATAAAAGTAATGAAAGAAGCGAAGGCAATTAAAGTGGTGTGTGTGAGCGGAGCGTGGTGGAGATGAGCTTTACTGGAGGCGGCCCTGCGATGCACTATAGCTCCATATCCCCCATAATCCTTGTGTGATCACAGAGCAACCTCTGGTGCGCTCCCAGTCTGATCATCGCCTCGCTGCATTCACCAGCTAATCTGTACGAAAGGACAGCCATACTCGTGCACTGAACACACACACTGCACCCAGTGCTAAAGTAATAATTATCAGCTGCATACAACACATACTCTACAGCATTATGAAAAACCTACTGCAAATAAAATAATAAGTGCACACACACACATTCATTTGTGGAGAATGGGTTGCCCTCTGCAGTGCAGTGTTTCCCTACGTCCGGTGAGAGTCATTATTGCCCTTCCTGTGATTCGGCCACACCACCAACAGCAATTATTTCTAAAAGCAAAAAGTGAAAACAGACGGCTAACGCACAAATATATACACGGCACAAAATCATGACTGTTTTTCGCTACGCTGTATCTGTGAGGGTTAAGGAGGTGGCACCAGCTTGGACTGGATTTTACACAGTGCAAAATGACAAGGAGCCAATTAAAAAGCTGTCGTGGTGCCGTGACATTGACGGCACCCAAAGAAGCTGATGTCAGGCCTGAGAGATAAGCCTCAGATGTGCATCTGGCTAAAGTGTGATCAAAAATGCAAAACACAACAGCCCAGATATCACACGTATCATTTGTCACTGCCAGTGATTGACAGCTAAATCATCCATAAGAGACCTGTACTTCAGAGAAGAACTAGAAGTCCTACGATGAGGCAAAGGTGTTGGTTTGTCATAAAACTGCAGGAAGTGACAGTTGGTAACATCTGATGTCATAAAAAGCAATGAGTACAGAATCCAGTGAGACATCAGATAAACTCTGTTCAGTAGACAATCTGTTGACTCCAATGGAAAATCTGTTTCTTTAAATAATGTAAATAGAGTTTAGATTTATGTGAATACAGCCCAGCACACTCAGCTCAAGGACAAGGACAAGGGTGATAAAACGGCATTATTGGGAATGTGTAACTGACTCAAACTGGGATTTTATCCATATTAATGTAGTTATTAAAACCACTCAGTTTTTACAGCTTTTTTTTTAACATATCACATTAAAGTAAAAATAGTTTGAAAATGGATGGATGGATGGATGGATATTTTTTTATTATGTTTATCCCTACAATCAAATCACAAAGCGGTGGCTAGATATTTATTAAGTGAAAAATCAAAGATTATCTGCACTTTTTCAAATTAATCATAATAATAGTATTTAATTTTTTTTTTTACATACATCACTCAATACTGAGTGGGATTTCTAGGGCTTTAGAGAAAATGTTATGTAAACACTGAGATAAGGAGGTAGTCCCAAAAATTATATGGAAGTGCCTTAAGAAATTGTTTAACATGAGGCTGGAAGTGAGCTACACTTTCACTACTGAAAGTCAAAGGTCAGCGCAGACTCTACCCTTCAACAGTCACTGTCTCAAAGACAACTGTCTATAAACTTGTCCATAATCCATCACTTTAAACCACACACATGCATGCGCACGCATGCATACACACATACACAGGAAGAACTTAAGCATGTACTGGCATAATATCAGTTAAGTTTTAACTGAAATGTAGAATATGAATATTTTTGACTTGTGACCCCATTTTGGCTTATGCCTGCATCCACATCATCAAATGCATTAAAATGCAGAATACTAAGTTAGTAAAGAATAATTTTAACATCACACAATTTAAAAAAAAATACAGGATGAAGAAATCAGTGCCTGATGCAGAGGAAATATTTTACAATTTTTTATCTATTTATTTAATTCCTGGCACAGCTCTGCTGTTTCACTCCCACTGCTGAACACTGCCGTGGCAGTCGGTAGTCCTGTCACACATGGAAGCTGCTCAGACTGTTCCACCAGGTAAGGACAAAGATAATGGATGGCTGTCAGTCACAGTCCTGTCCTCATCTAATCAGCTGCAACATCTCCTGGAGCTGCCAGACTGTCGGTGTTTGACGTTTGTCTAACCTCTGGTGTGAGGGCTTCCAGCCCGTACAGTGGGCGGGCAGATGAGAGATGTACATTATATGCATGAAAGAGATCAAATTGGGATTAGTGAGATTAATTTCACACCATAATTGAGAGAGAAACTTTTTCATCATATCCATCTAACTCTGTAAAGGACGTCAAATGTGATTTAATTTGCTAACAGATGCACGGGCGGTAAATTGCTGCGCTTCAGGCTCGCGTCCCTTCGGCTGGTGCGTCGTGAGTCGTATATTATCAAATTTGGCAAGTGGTGAAGATCTGACTCGTTTCTCTTGGCTTCCTCTGGGGTTAAAAAATAATTACTAGTTTTGAAACACAAATTCAGATTAAAACTAATTCAATTTGTGAACATGGCTGCAGGCTGGCTCTGAGTGGTGTATAAACGGTTGTAACTAGACTTCAATCAGAGGACAATCACTGAAAAACAATTCCCACCTTCAGATCTGACAAAACGACCTTGGGAAATTGGAATCAGATTGAAATATTGATTCAAACCAGGAAGTTCACTGGGTGGAAGGCTAAATGTCATTAATATTGACTTAAAATGACTGTAATCACAGCCTGCTCACCTGGAAGATGGAAATGTTACGTTACATGTACGGTAATTATTTATACAAAATAATCACAACAACATTCCAGAAGTAAAGAAAAAACTAATTCTGACATGTTTTTGTCTCAGCTTGGGTAACGTCACAACTCAATTATCAAAGAAAAACAAAGCAACAAACTTTACACTGGAATTAATCATTATCATCACAATGAATGGAAAAAACAACACAACTTAGATTTGTTCAGTAAGTTCTTTGGAAATATGTCATTTTGTTGTCTGAATAAAATACTGATTTTATAATAATTCATCAACCTAAAACTACCGTAATCTAATCTACCATGAAAACTTATTTTTTTGGTTTCTTGTTGGATAACAGTTTCAAAGGGAAGGAGATAAATATATATATATTTATTTTTAGAAAAAAACCCAATCATTTAACCTGTTCCTATAAATCCATTGATGTTGGGTTAAGACTACAAGGTTAAGGACATAAAAGGTCAATTGAAGTTCAGTGATTTTCTCCCAGATACTTTGTCGTGAACTCTGTTCTTCCGCTTGGAAAACATTGCATCTCTATCTACTGATGCATTACTGTAAAGATAATATTATTTTTTTAAGTATTTTTTTAAGCTATTTTAAGTATTGGAATACGACGTTCGTAGTCTATTAAATACTGTACGCTGAAAGTGGAGGGATTTAAGTCTCGGGTTCAAATTGGGTAAAATCCAAGCTAGAAAAAAAATGTAAATCTTGATAAGATTCAACCAGATAAAACATGCACAGCTAAACCGACTGTGTTTACAGAGCAGCACACAGAGACACTTACTTGGATCAATGTATTGATGTTTTGTAATAGGTTCTAAATGACTCAGGTTAGAGACTGCCGTGGAGCAAACCCTCTCACTACTTAGGTTTTCTCCAATTTATTTCAAATCTGAAGCAGCTCCGTAAAAGGAAGGAGCTATGGAAAAATCAGGCTTTTAGTTATCTAAAAAAACAACAACAAGAAAATCCCTCACACATACGCGCACATACATGCACATACACACATAAACACACAAACAAATAACACATGGCGGTGTGACCTTGTCACAGATTGTCCCACAGTAAATCATGTGGGTTTGTCTCTCAGGAGAGCGACATGATGGTGTCCTTGTTAAAAATGTCCTTCAGTATTTTCCTGGTCACTGACTGGAAGATGTTCCAGATTAATAGAAAAAAAACAACCCAGAAATAAAACAAACGTGCCATGTTCTGCACATGATGTACTGAAATACACTATTTAACCATAGGTTCAGGATTATAATAATATATATATATATTAATATAATATATATAATCATTTTTAAATAGTTACAGACAGCTTTTTTCATGCTTTGCTTGTGTATTTAAACATCTTTACAGGCAAATGCACTAAGATTACAGTCTGTGAATTCAACTTCACACATTCTGCTTTATCAGCTTTTAATTTTCAGCTTAATGAACATCAGTTTTCTGGATTGATTCAGATCTGGCCTTTTAAAGGCTGTGATTCTAATTTTGGGGTAATACTCTAGACTCTAGGCTTTTCCTAACTTTTTACCTCAGACGATACCTTTTCATTGTAAATAGTAATAACTTGGCCCTGGAAACAAAACAATAGTGACTTATTCTCATGTTCTGCGTGGAACTCAATCGATACATGACGACGTGTGACAGGTTTAATCTGACCAGTTAGGCTTCGTCTTTAATGAGAGTATATTTAGTGATTCTGCCTGAGCTGTGTTTTTACAGCAGTGCTTTGTGTTAGTGATGGACGAACGGAGCTCAGTTAACAGACTAGAGAACCACAAGAGTTTGTTTATGTGTGTGTGTGGTGTATGTAGGTATCACTATCCTTGTGAGGACAGTTTTCAGGTACCTACAAGGAAAGAGGGTATTTTGATCTTTACAGTTTAGTTTGGATTTAGGACTATAATTTGTGCTGGGTTAGGGTTAGTGTAAGATAAGACTAGACATACATTTGTAAATGTTGATGTTAGGGTAAAGGGTTAGGGACGGCGTAATGTCTATGTGAAGTCCTCACAGCTGAATGAAACTCTAATTGTGTGTGTGTGTGTGTGTGTGTGCGTCCAGACCTGGGTGTATTTTCTACCAGGTGAAGCAGCTAATTAAAACCAGCGATGTCCCCCTGGTCTGTCTCTTATTCAAACACTAACCAGAGCCACAGCCAGGGGTGAGAGCTCCAGCTGTAAGACATTCATGAAGGTGTGTTTTAAGAGAAAGAAAAGAGCAAAGAGGGGAGAGGAGAGGACAGTGTGGGTGAGGGAGGTTGATATCTCACTGTGTGCCAACACAGCCACAGGTCCAGACCCTGCTGCTTCTCTCCCTGACATACAGGATAAAGCATTAGCAGAGCACTTTCTCTACAACCTGCTGTGTCACTGACTCCCTCACTGCCTGCACACGTGTGTCAGGAGCCACTGATGGTGAGGCATAGTGTGGGGAAAGCCCTGAGCCTCTGCAACGTGAACCTCCCTGTTTCATTGACAAGTGAGGTGAAGTAACAGCTAATCAATGGCTAGTGAATTCCCTGTCCACCCCCCGCACCAGGTTGATCGATACTGCTGGCAATTAGAATCCTCTATCTGCATGGCTGTAGGGACCTCAGGGTGGCTCACCAGCCCACAAACACCCAATTTAGTCCTCAGCCTAGCACTTAATTACTAAAGCCTCCCTAATGTCTATTGGCAGGTGGCGAGGATATTCACAGCAGCCCCGGTGGCTGAGTGAACACGAGACCTTTGGCAAGGTGCTGGTTAAGATGATTCAGTCCCACTTCAGCCGACCACTTAAACATCTGGTTTCACACACGGGCCACGACCGGATGTGACCTGCACTAAAGGGCGACTAGCCTACACGTAGCCCAGATGGAGTGGGACAGAGAGACAGGGAGGGAGTCCTAAAACCTCTCTCTCTGACGCTAGTTGTGTTGTGTAGTCAGGGTTTGGAACAACACATTAAAAAAATGTTATTCCATATTCAGCAGCAGATGATATGAAGAGTGATTAAAATGACTAGCAGAATATCATCACTAAAGGCATGTGCTGACCATTAGTGGTCAAGTTTGTCCACCTGAGAGAGGAGGAAAAACTTTCGTCAGGAAACAAATTCAATTTAAACTATATTAAAACTGTTTGGGAGTGAAAAATATAATTTGATTATCAGCTTTTTTTTTTTTTTTTTTGCAAATGCCACTCCTCTACCTCTACCTGCCAGAGAGCTGCAGCTGAGTTTTTTGAGTCTGGACACCTTAACTTAGTTGAAAACACTTCAACACACAATCCAAACTCCACTCCTGGGGTGCCTCAGGCAGACTGCTGCAGGGCCGGGGTTGAGCCTGCTGATGCATGCACACACCAACTATACACTATACGCACACACACACACACACACACAGAGTTGGTTGTCACTTTCCTGTCACCAACTCATGGAAATGGCCCGAGGTGAAGTAAGGATAGGTGCCTGGAGCTTTACAAACCCTCTTGAAGGACAGAGCAGAGAAGTGCAGTGCACTCACTCAGCTGACTGCCCCTAATTTGGTATTTCCATAAAGATGACATATGTATCAGTGGGAGCAGGAAATGTCCCGGGTCGACACCGAACAGCTTCCTGACAGGCGTCACCTCCAATCAGCACAGGCCCGCCTCTGATGTGTTAACTATTCAATTAACCAGCACATGGTGCTGAGTCGGTGCCAGCACCTAATTACCTGTGAGACCCTGCCTGTGAATGGAGTGAAATGTGTGCGTGTGGTGTGGGGATGACAGGTCACACATCATGTTACTGTTGAGGCTTCTTCTCCCTCTGAACCACCGTGACATTCACACAGCATCTGTGTAGCGTATGTGTGTGAGAGTCACAGACGGAGGGGCAGGTGTTCACTTCTATCCTCGCTCTACTTTTTTTTCTTGTTTGCAACAAGCAGCGCAGTAAGAAATATGGTGTTTTTTCACTTTTTTCTGTGCTTTGAATTAAATATGAGTCCAACATTAAACGAAAAATAAAAACAGTATCATTTAGCCATGTTTGGAAATTGCTCCTGCCAAGAGGCCTCTTCATCTCACGCCATTAAAATAACGAGGTGTCACCCTGCTCCTGCTTTCATAGCTCCAATGTTGACACCCATCAAGACAAATTTATATTTCATGGCCATTTACAGATGTATAAATAGGCAAATGAGGTGTGCTTACCATCTATAAAACAGCGCTAAAAGGTTGCCAGAAAATGGTGGCGTGTCACGAGCCAGTTGTATTAGTAATCAATCTGGGCTGAGAGGAGAGGACAGGGGAGAAGAGTAAAGCAGAGGAGTGGGCTGCAATGCATGGCTAAGGAGCCCAGACACAACACGGCGCAACGAGCCTGGCAGTAAATCACATCTGTGCGGCACGCTGGCCCCTCTGACACACAGCCACTTCAACAGACACGGGGCTCCGCTCGACAGTCTGATGGATGACCACACTACACTCCATTAAAGGCAAACGGGCACGACAAGCCCTGAGAAAACAAACAATTAGTCACTTCTGTGGGTTTGTGGGTTTTCTGTGCCCCAGGCCTGACTGGCTGTGGGCACTCACCCATGTTCCCGGGCAGTGACGACCATCAGATGACTTATAATCCTCAGAGGACCAATACTGCGGGAACCATGGGTAATTCCAGGGACATTACCAGCCCACTTTGTTGTGCTACACAAAATGCAACAAAATAGAAATTCAAGTTCAAAGATGTTGTCTTAATGGAAGACTCTGTCTTCGTCTCATTCACCATCAAACCCAAAGCTGTTAGTTGTTGATCTGGAACCTCGTCGATCTTTCATGAACTGCTCTGTCTTATCTCTGTTTATACTATATAATAGTATATACTCTGTTATAATAGGGTTAGCAATAAAGTTTCAGAAAGTCTGATGTAGCATATGATTAATGGACAGGTCAAACTGTAGCAACTGCTGACTCAGGATCAGACCTAAAATGAAAATGTTCTCAAAACAGAGGATGCCAAGACACAATAGTTGTCTGTAAAAGTGTCACCCAGTTGAGTGGTTTCCAGTCTCAAATTTCCTCCTGAAGGTAGACTTTAACAGACACATCCATGTTCTACTGGGAAAATAAAAACAGTGATTTCATGTCTTACACTGAATGAACCGTGCTTACAAAACACTTCTCACAACATCTCAAGTTGTGACTGATTCTTTTTTACTGTTTCACAATGATTCTCTACTCCCCAGCACAGTGGTCTCTGAGGTTTAAATGGCCAAACACTTTTAGCCTTAGTTTTCTCTTTAACAACAGCTGTGACAAGTGTTTGTATTTCAGTTTGGGTTCTGACTGACTAAAATGGTTAGTTGATACAAATACTTGTCCCGTTGAAATGTATTTGTAGTTACAATACTCTTCATTTGTTGGTTCTTTTGTTGGTTCTTTAAACATACACTTTATCAACCTATGAATTATTATTATTATTATTATTATTATTTTAATAACCAGGGCCTCCAAATGTTAAAGCCAAACTGTGGACTGACCATCTCTCTCCTGAGCAGCTTCCTGTTTATCAGTACAGCTTCTAAACAGCTGCAAGACACAGATTTTAGCCCCAGGTGGAGGCTGTCAGTATTTCAGTGTTAGCCAGTTTCTATCTCTAAGTGTGTTAGAGCTTATGTCATTACTGCTATTATAAACAAATGTGTCCGAGACTTGGGCTTGGTGCAGCTTCACTATCCAGCAGTCACTACAAAAAATAAGCTTGTATAAGAAACTGTAGCAATAAACAGCAAATGCATAAGGAGAAGCCACATGGTGTCACTCTGGGTTGTCAAAAAATGTACATTACTATGTAAGAAATGGCTAACATCTCGCCTGACAGTGTTTTCACCGAAAAAGAAAATATTTACCTACAAGCTACTATAAAAATTTAGTTTTTTTAAAAAGAAAATTATACATTGGCAGTATTAGTGAACCCCCGACTGTAACAGCTCAGCTTGTACACAAAATAACAATGGGATGAGTTACCTTCTGTTTAGATTAAAATATTATGATGCACTGTCAAGAAGACTGTGTTTAAAGCTTGAGGTTGTTCTACCTGCGTACAATTGCCCTGTCCACCTAATAACACCAACTCCATTCCAGTAACGTAGCATCAATCTAGACAAAACCAAACACCCTGTATGAGGTTTGCTTATTTTCTTGTGGCCTGATGTGAAAACCAGTAGCAGCAGCTCCAAAATGTACAGTCAGTGTGATCAAATTCAAAAGCTAACATAATCAACAATCAAGGTACATAACCAAGATTAGACCGAGAAACAGGAGCAACCAAAACCAAACACATATAGTTATTTTAATTCAATAGTAGCAGTTGTCATTCCTTGGCTTTGTGTTGTGTTGTTTACCTGCGCTATGGGAAGAGAAGGCTACACACCTCCACATGGCCAACTACTATTGTATCTCTGACTGGATTCCTTAGAACAAGGTCAAATGGATATTCAGCTCTCTTAAACATCACATCATTAGGCTCCAGAGTGTAACATCTCTGACTGGTTTGTTTACATCATAAAATAATGGATCTCCCTGAAAAAAATAAAATCATTCACTAACACACCCACATAACATCCAGTGATTCATTTAGTCTCTTTACACCAACTGAGCAGCAAGTGAAAAGAGGAAATGAGACAGACCAAATGGAGTAAAACAGCTATTAGTATGCATTAACTTGCAAACATCATTAGGGCCTGGCTACTAATTGTGTTGTTTTAAACGCCTGTGATCTAATAAAGACTTCATTAGTGAATATAATGATGACGACCAGGGTTCATAGAAATACAGAAATAAATGCAAGGAGGCAAAGAAAGTGTTTGTGTGTGTGACACAAATATAAATGGAAAAAAAAAGTAGACATTCTAATAAAATACAGCCAAAAAGCTGAGCAGGTAAATACAATAATAACAGGACAACACACATACAGTAGGCATGGACGTGTGTGTGTGTGTTTGTGTCCTCTCTGTGAGGCATAAGGGAACTGCTTGAAAAGCGAAGAGGTCTAATCCATAATATGGCACCTTGCTGCATGGCTGCATACATTACTGCATCAATCAGAGCTAAGCTGCAGTGTAATTTTCTAACTCCCCATTTCTCTCCCTACACCATCACATAGACAACACCCCATGGCTATTTCTGATGAGATTGGGTTTATAGAGCAGCCCACCTCCCTCTTCCTTCATCCATCCAGCCCTCTGATTAATTTCCAACTAGATTGCTTTGCTAGCAACACTATTAGCATAAAATTTCCATGGATCAAGTCCGGCTATGAAAGCCTTTCATCAAGTTGCTTGTCAAACACCAAATTTCAAATCTTATTTTGTTTCTAATATCATTTTCATAGTAGGGTTGTGATGGGGAGACGAAACAGGGGCTACACTGAGGCTATCAACAACATGCGTGGGGGAGAGTGGGGGGGTTACGGGGGAATGGGGGTATCACCGAGTTGTTATTCCACAGATAAATAGAGTCATCAATCAAAATTAAAATAATAAAAAACAAACTCTGTATCTTTCCGTTTACCAACAGACATTTGCAGGAGACTCTGCGTGGTTCTCCACGCTACAGTTAGCCCAGCTGCCAAGGTCAGTGCTGGATAAACAGTAAGGTTAACATCAGCAGGATCAATGTAGACAAAACAAAACCTATCAGTTTTGCTTAATCTCCTGTCACTTGGTGTGAAAATCAGTAGCAGCAGCTCCTGACAACACTACAGTGGGACAGAGCCACTAACAAGAACAGAATCAATGCCCTACAGTCAGTCTGAGCTCATCAAAAGCTAAAACAGTGAATAATCAAGGTGCATAAACAAGATTAGAATGAGAAACTGGTGCAACCACAACCAAACAATAACCTTATTTAATTCAATAGTTGTCATACCATGACTTGTTGTTTACCTGCACCATGAGAAGTGAAAACTACACACCTACAAATGGCTAACTTCTATTGCATCTCTAACAGGATTTCCTTTCAATTTCTGGATACAGAATATGTTAAGAAGGAGCTTCAAACAACAGCTAAAACCAAATGTTTCTGCTAGAAGTTTGTCTAAAACATATTAATGTTTGATTGTGCATGCTGTGTCAAAGCCCTGGTCTGGGGTAAGTTCTCAAACTATGGTATGCATACGACTTGGGGTACATGAGGGAATCTGATTCCCTTTAATATTAGGTGACTATATCCTTACATATGAATACTACTTGGTATCGTTATTGGGTATTTAGCAGTTCTACCAAAAAGTCATAATTATTAGAGATGCATAAGAGTTAGGGAATAATTAATTAATCATATCTAGGTGAAGTGCTTTCAAAACATAACAGCAACATGTGTGTGTGTGTGTTTCAGATTTGAATTTGATTGTCAGTTGTAGAGCTTTTATGTAGCATATACTGTGCTTTTGGCTACTAAATATGTAATAATTGCAGTACACTGTACATAAGACTTGGATGTGGCTGTGGGCTTTCAAAATAAAGGTCAAAGAAGAAAACAGTACCAGCAGTTAGCCTCCAAACCACAGCTGGTTGCAAAAAGAACAGGACAAGTAAGCCCTGGATTTTAGTCCTATATTTCAACTCCTCTAAATTGAACAACTAACATATATATTATATATTTGATATCAATCCATGCCTCATTGTCTTTCCTTTTAAAAATAAAACACAGACCTTTATTTGCTACCGATTCTTTTCCGAGTCCCATTTCCTTATCTATTGTCCTGTCTCCTTTTCCTGTTTTCTGCTGACCCATGTGCTCAGATAAAAACGATGCTCTCTGGTAAATCTAAGGAAACACCACGTAAAGCAATTACTAACAAGCCTGATGTTCCTCTCCCTCCTCTCCATTTGTGTAAGGGGCGGGGGGTAGAGTGGGGCCAAGTGCCCTTCAGCAAAAATGAATTTTCCAATTTCAGTTAGTTCTTTCATGAATAAATAAACAAATGAATAATTGAAGGGAGCAACATAAATAAATAACATCACAAACATTTCAGTGGTACTCATAAGTATTCTGCAGATAACTTTGGCTGTATGCTAATGATAAAAACAGTACATGTAGCAGGGTTAAAATGCATTATTCACCACTTGTCCAAACAAAAATAAATAAATAAAACTTACTCTCAAGGAGCTCCAAACATCCTCTCGGCTTGAAGTGACAGCCCTGACCATTTTTATAACACACAAGGACAATGTGGCAAACAAATAAGGGAAGAGCTCAAAGAGAACTCAACTGAGGAAAAGCTGCAAAACACTGACAGGAGACTCAAATATATTTATATAAAAGTTTTTAGAAATAGAGAACCACTTCAAAAAGTTTTAACTGCATACAGAAAAGACAATATGCTGACACCTGTCTATGTACAACAGTTCAGCTCCTTGAACTGAAGCGCGGGGGGTGGGGGGGATTTGATGATTTTGAGGCCAACAGGTAAGAAATTATTAAAAAGTGATAATGCTGATACATAAATCAAAACTAAATCCAATCACTATATTTCAGATTAATTCAAACCTAGTTAGATTGAGTTAGCTAAAAGCCAAAACATGGAAAATACCCAACTTCCATACATGCTAACTATTGGTCTATGTCCAACATAATGTCAACCTTGTATCATTGGTGTCGGCATGAATGGGTTCTACCGTCCTCAAACAAGACCTGAAGAACTGTGGCACTGACTGCAGCAGCTGGTAGCAGCTGGCTGAGGATCATTGAACAATGCAGGAGCAGATGTCTCTCTGCCGACTCGTTCATTTACTGCAATTACTGTAGAACCGAGCAGACGTGTCGCAAGGAGACACACTGGCCATATGGTGATGCACCAGTTAAAAAGAACCTATCTGACAAGTAATATATTCACCCTTAAGGTAACCCAAACCTAACTAAATATTATGTATTTATTTTCTTTATCTTTTCAGGTAAAGTTAACTGTTAAGATAAAGAACTGTATAAAAAATAGTCAAATAAGAAAAAGGAGGTAATTTTTTACGTGGTGAAAAAACAGAAGCGTAATCATGTAAAAACACAAAATGACACAGATAATCAATGCAGAACCATCTCCATTTATGTTGTGCACGTAAGTCTAGTGAAACACAAAAGGTTTTATAGTACAAAGTAAAAAGTAAGGATCATGCCTTCTACAGGTACAGACATACTGACATGTCATTATTGTTTGGTTTTCAACCAAATCATTTAATGTTGTTCTAAAGAAAATGTTTGCAGACTGACAGGTAGCTCTTGTTTTTGTTTTGTTTTTTGCTTGTTAATGTATTCATCGCAGATATCCCCAATCAATGTGCTGCAGCACATCAGTGTGCTGTGAGATCATCAGGTGTACCGTGGAAAATGATCCCATTTTCCTTAATTGGTGATGACTTATTATTTATTTACTGCAAATAATTTGTCCTTGTATATAAGACAGAGACAGGCAGAACAAACAAATACTCTTCCACTTGGTGGCAGCAGATGGCTATGAAGACTAAGAACTGTTGAAGAAGAACTTCATGTATTGCTCTCTTCAATTCCTGTGAGTACTTAGTATAACATTGTGTTCAACTAAACAGGCCCACTGATGCACACTGACTAAATAAATTAGAACTAGAAGATTGTTAAATTACATTTAATATACATATAAGAATAGAGAGCCCTGGATCCACAAGACAATAGCTACTTAGCTAATTAGCATTTAAAATCATTTTTATGACTTTCTCCCAGGTAGCTGGTAATTTCTTCTAACATGAAGATCCCAAAACAAATGTGAAGTGGTTGATGAAGACAACATGCATTTTAACTAGACACATCAAAATGTGTTACCACTTTGTGACTCCAAAATGCGTCCAATGTTGTCCCACTCAAATATAATCTTTGTCCTAAATTGTAATGCCGGGGTCTGGTCACCCTAACCCATTTTAAGTAGTAGTAGCAGCAACAGTTTGAATAGCATGAGATTTCAGTTTTATTAATCTGAAACATTAGGGGAAACTTCAACCTGAGAAAAAAGGCAATCCTTAATAGGTAAATTATTCTGAATGTACACAGTAAGGCGAATGGATCAGGACAAATCTCTATTCCCCAGCCAATGGCCTCACTCCATCACTGCTAATGTCCTATTATATGAGAACCGAGGTGGGGCCTAAGTTAACATAGGATGTTTTTTTTTATTAATTCCCCTCAGGGGAAATTCATAGTGATGTGTGATATGTGCAGGCAGTATTGAATTAGGTCTTAAACAATGATTACTCATCTTACTGCATTAGAATAAAGAGCAGCACATCAGCAAATCCGGAGAGAAGTTACCCTTTGTCCTCTGTGTGGCTTGTTTTTAAACAAAGCTCATTATGGGATACTGTTAACATGCTTTCCAGGCAGAAAATGTTAATTAAAACACAAGGCTAATATGCATTGTAATGCCGATCTTTTGAATGCCAAAGAAAAAAAAAAAAACTAATTTCCTCAGTGGTTCTACTGATTGCTGTCTGATACGGTGCTGAAAGTTAATTAGAATCCTGTGACCACAGAGTGTAAAAAGGTGACCAGACGATGATGATGATGAGAAGTGACCCTACCTCTTTCTCCCTCATAGAACGAACCTAAAGAACAGTGCTGATGTAGAAATTTCATTAAGGCACTGTTATTTTCTTATCATCTACTTTCTTCCCCACCATTTGTTGCTGCAGAGGTCTCTTACATGACACGACTAAAAACACTGTCTACGTTTCAAGCTTTACTGCCTTAATCGCAAATAAAAAGCCAAATTTTTCATTCGACACCTTTTTCTCACCAAGTGCTCTGCAAATGTATTTTTTCCCCATCTATTTTATGGAGCCTGGCTTTGAAATCCAAAATGACTCGGTTGATGGATGTTAGTGTCAGCAGTTCATAAACAATAATCATCAAAAAAACAGCAAGAATGCAGTTTTTTTTGTTGTTGTTTTTTAAGGTAAATAAAAGGTTTATTAGGGCACAGGCAGAGAGGGAAGAGAAGAAATCCTGAACACCAGTGATAAAGAATGGACCTGTCAGTGTAACGACCTACAAAAATACAGGTCACAAAAGATGCAAAACACTTGCACTTTCGACATCTCACAGACAAACCATTGCGGTGCAAAACATTATTATTACATGGTTATACACTTGTAAAAACCATCGTCTTCAGTGCCCATCCTTGCCTTTAAAGACTCAACTTGGATGGATGCAGATTGTTTTAGCCAAACATTTCAACAATAACGTAACCATTTAGGAACATCTATGTGTTCATCATCATTATTCTGTACTAGGGTTGTGATTTTGTCTCAAGGACAAAATAAATACAAGAAATATAAATCAATGAACACTTTCTACACAGCCAGCTGAACAGAAAGTGAGCAGAGCTTTTACACCCAATGGCCAGCTGTCTAGTAAACATAGTGCAAATTAAAATTAGAAGCACTTTGTGTTTGTTTCAATAAACAAAAAAAAATAGACACTTTTGGTTGAATAACTGTCAAAACAGCAGTGACTTAGCGATATATGCTACACTGAGTCTTCATGTGTTAAATTAAGTACTATAACAGAACAAACTTTACAGTAAGTCTTGGGCCTGTCTTTGCCCCTAATGTGAAAATACCCCTGAACTACTGACATTGTTGACCTACCAAAATAAAACCTTGAGGACAATCAGACACTGAACTGAAGAAGGAAAATGCACAAGCTGGTTGTGGTGAAAAGACGTCAGAGAGTATCGAGTCGAGCGATCAACACTTCTGCGCTCAAGTACGAGTGAATGTACACGGTTCTGAATGAAGTATTAAGCCTGATACTGATACTGGGAAAGGTATTGGTTTATCCCAACTTTGTACAGTTATACTTGGTGTATACACTGTAAAGTAAAGTCAGTAATGGCCTTTTTATGGTGACTGAACTTTGTTGCCCTCTGCTGTCACAGTTTGCTCCCCTGACATTAAAACAACACTTGTGCAACAGATTTGATAAGTTTTCACTGAAAGACACTCAAAGAGAGCAACAATTTTTATGAAGTGACAAACTCACTCAGTGACAGGATCAGCACATAAATGTCCATGAAAATAAAATGAGCACTTTTTCGCTGGGTGTGAAAATATACTGCAGCACGCACCTCTGCAGGCCCTTCTATTAATCAACCTGTCTGCACTTTGTTTTGAGAGTGTTCTCGTCAAACCACCAGAGAAGCACTCAGCGGTAAGTGGCGCTTGGTTGTGCTTTGAAGGCCGTGGTTTATTGCCATCCCATAGCACAGCAAGACTAACTGTGCTGTGAAAACACACCATCTCAGTCCTCAGCATTGGCCTACTGTTACACATCGAACACACACTCACACCCTGTGGATCCAGTATAAGTGGTAACATATTCCCAACACTTCCAAAAATTAAAAACCCTGAACTAATTTAAAAAAATCACAAGTAGAAACTGTTGCATACACACTCAAAACAGATTTAGTTATTACTTCGACTTCACACACCAACACTTTGTCTGACTGAAAAGATTCCCAGTGGTTCACGGTCATCATAACAGCTGTCTGCATCCAACTTCAAAATAACTTTTAAATAGTGTATACTTATTTATAGCCTATGTTGAAAAGAAAAAGAAATGGGCTACATTTAATGTCCAAATAGGCTACCTATGGGTACCTTTTTTGCTGGTTGAATTACCTAACCCTAACCCGTTTTTCATTGATTAAAACTTGCGGAATACTAATTGTTCAGATATCTTTCGGTCAACAATAAAATATCCTCATTAATGTTCAATAATGGTCAAGTACACCTTTATTTTGTGATCTATGAATAATGTCTATTGACTTGGGTCGTGAAGGTTTGGGACCTTAAAAATATGGGTCCCAGAAAAAAAGTTTGGGAAACACTGCCATATACTGTCGGAGCTACATGTCTTCAATCACTATTTCAACAGATAAAGTAGATGAGTAAATATAAAGTGTACTCACTGTTTGCTGTCGGCTGTGCACTTTTCCTTTTCCTGTCATATTATAACAAAAGCACTGGTCTGCTCTCAAAGAACAGGGCTGACTGAGGTCATGTTCTTTATAAAACTTTTATACTTACACAACTAAAAAGTTACAATTACTATTTCATAGTTTTTAGAAAAACTTGCTAACTTTAAAAAAAATTAAGAAATTTAAGACACTTAATCCACTTAGAGATGATGTATTCATGAAGGTCAGCCTGGTCGTGGTGACAAATTATTAAACATTTCTTTGGACTAACCCGTCTTCGAATTATCAAGGCGACAGCTGCACACGTGTGTCTCTGAGTGTGTGGCTCTGTATTCCTGTGGACAATTCTCAGGGCTGTATCTTGTCCTTCAGCTGCAGTGTTTCGTGAATCTTTGGTGAAGCCAAGCACACAAAGGCAGCACTTATAAACCACCGAGTTGAAGCAAAAAACTAAAAAAAAAAGTGGAATCATTACTGCAACACGGAGGACAAAGCCTTTACAGAAATGTATTTGTTACAGTTTCCTAAAGTCTGACAAGGTTTTTTCTTGTCATCTTGAGTGCTTTGGCCAGGGACGCTGACCCCCGCTTACATTCTCCCTCCTCTTGACTACAGTGGGAGACATCTAAAACCTGAACATAACCAAGTGTCTTTTCTTGTTAGCTGACCCCTTCAAGGACACCTTTTCATTTTTTTCAATATCACAACAGAGAGGGCCAGGGAAATTCAAAGAGATTGGAGGATTTTGAAGACCGTGCTGTTGTGGAGGGTTCTATGAGCACTGATTTAAAAAAACAAAACAAAACAAAAAAAACCTCATTAGTTCTTATTGTGAATGCAGTCTAAAACAAAACTGTGAGGGTGCTCTCTGTTCCTAAGAACGGTGAAGTGTTGGTCTGAATGTCTGGAGGAAACACGTGTGGGAATGTGGGGGTCTCCTCATCTGGTTAGGAGCTGATGTTTTAAAGAGAAATAAAATAAAAATAAACTGAATGGATTCATACAAACAACAATCCTGCAAAGAATATGGGTTGGTGCTGCTTTTATTCCTATGAAGTACACTTGTACTTGTACTAGTCACCAGTTAACCCTCTTATTCTACACAATAACACACGATGGTGTCTCATTAGAAGGCTCATCATGTTGACCTCAATGATTTTTTTAATGTCACACTTTGAAAGGCAAAAAAAAATCGTTAATTACATTTATCCATGTTTGATTCGAGCTGGAACTACAACACACTGCATTCATTCACTCTGTCCTTAAACATGCGCTGTATAAGGTATTAAAATGACTGTAATCACACACTTCTATCAATGTTAAAATTCTTTGAAAAGTTCTTCTGTTAGTTACTGCAGCAACATTAAACCACATCTATATACAAAGGTAAAACTAAGTGAGAAAACTAGTTCACAAATTCAAAACTAGGAGCTCCTCGACTTCTGTTCCTTAATGTCCCTCACCTACGCCAACACAGTGTTCACATCATAACGTACGACATAAAAACATCAGAAGAGTCTGACTAATGCGTAGGAGCCATAATGAAGGACGTAAAGTTCCCCAACAAAAACAACACAAACCAAAGAAAGTGAATGCAGTACAAATCAATGTATGGTGTACAACTGGTGAATGTAAACAAAGATGTCTTAGACGTAGAGTGCCGCATAACAACGTATATGTCCACTCTACTCCATGTAGTTCCTATGCAAACTAGTTGAGAAGTTCTAACGCCGTACATCGGAATGATGGATCAAGACTTTCTTAATACATTTACTAAATGGGAGATGGCGACCTAAACACTTTGAATCGAGGACGTCCTAAACCGAGGACTCTCTGTATTTGCTTTCAAAAAATTGGAAATTCATCATTCAGCTGAGAACTAGCACGTGTCTGTGTTGCCAAGTAAAGCGAGTAGAACTCAGAGAACATGAAGAGTTCTTCAACCGACAAACCAACTTCTTTTCAAACTCTTCCTACAGTAAAAGTTAAATGTAAACATAACATTCAGTTCTGAGGACACAATGTTTCCTCCCAACAGCAAGGATGAAAGTTCTGACCTAAACCTTTAAGGTAATGTTTGTGGCAAAGCTACGGTGCTCCTTATACTGAGGTGGTCAGCGGGTGCAGAGCTGCAGGCCTGTGGCCTTCTTGGTATTCACTTGATTTTTTTCTTTCAGATCAATGAAAGGTCAGATTGAATTGAAACCACGCATGAGCACTTATATGGAGTAGAAAACCTTTAGTTGTTTCAAAGAAAAGAAAGGATGTGTGTGTGTGGACCTGTGGTCAACAACCACTGACCTTCTTTCTTTCCAGTTATTCTTTACCACCATCTTTGGTTCATTTATCTTCATCTTTGGCTCAGAGATTTCTTCAAAAAATATTCACTATACAAGAATAAAAAAAGACAAAAAGACAGGTGTGAAGCAAAAAGAGAGCTGTAGTTGTCTGTTTGTAAATGTGTCACCACACTGTGTTTTTGCATAATACATGTCACACCTCACAGACGATCCATTAGCAGGTCACAGCGTCAGAACCAAGCAGTCGTCTGACAGGATATCGCTGCAGGAGGGCCACAAAAAGACAAACACATCACACATGAATACACATGGACATTACTTCCACTTTTACAACCAGAAAAATTAAGTGCCAAAGTCCCCGTGGAGCACAATGCACTGAACACCACTTTTACCGCATCGACTTCTAGGCTTTGACTGTCCCAGCAGAGAGTGAGGACAGAGGAAAATGAGGGAGACAGAGAGGGGGAGAGAGAAAGAGGGAGAGGGAGGGAAGCCATCACACCCCCTTTCACTCCCAGACACTGATTTATAATTTTAATATCTTTAATTTCCACAGCAGAGCCCATTTTCTAAATGTCATTTTCCAATTTATGTCAAACTGTGTGAGCATTCTTCTTAATACAGCTTATGACAGGCTTGGTGGCAGGGCGGATGTGCAATTCAGATGGAGTGTTCTACAGGCACAGCAGCAGACACACTGCTGTTTGTGTGTTTGTCTCCATCAGTTTTTGTTTTTTTGTTTTTTTTTTTTTTTGGAGAGAAAAGACCTGGGAGCTCATATTCACACGGAATTATTAGATTCACAGCAAAATGCATGCCACCAAGGAACCAAACTGTAATTGTGCCATAAATCTACTAATTATAGTGATCATAATCAAGGTTATGATGGTGGTAATGGTGGTGTATTAAAATATGCATTAACACTAAGGGCTTGAAATGGAATGTTGCTTGGCTTTACGATCATTACATGAGTATGGATGTTAATTAAAACAGAACCTCCCTTTTTTATGTCACACTCCATCTTGTTGTAATGGTTACACTTAGACAAGGTGGAGACCAAGATGAGGCGAAGCCGCTGCTGACGTCTTTAAGCTGCACGAGGCGCTGAGAGACTCATCACAAGGCCCTGAGTGTTATGGTTCTGACCTCCATAATGTGGTAGGAATGTGTTTTTGTTGGATGATGTTGAATTTTTATATGCTGCAGTGTGTGTTTTCTACAACCCATTATGAACAATGCTTTAAAAGTTGTGTGGAGCCACAATCTAATTTGAATGACATTTAATTGTTCTAGTGGAGTTTAAATCATTTTGACAAGACAAAATATTTGAGGAAATTTGGGGGAAAACAGACTACATCTAAAGCTCCTTGTTAATAATTTCCATATCTGTTTTATAAATATAACATTTAGCTCATTTGGCTAAATTGTTAGAAATCCTAAAGCTAACTGCACAGACCAATCATATTGCCAATGAATGTCAAAACTTGGAAAACAATAATTACTGTCAGCACAGTGATCAAAGCTCATTTCAAACAAAGTAACAGTTTCTCAAATTTTACTCATCCTAATCCAAATCACCGCAGATGTGTAGGACAATATTTTACATCTAATTGGTATGGTAAAACCCAGCTCCAACATTTAGCCCCAGAGAAACACTTGGCCCAAATGTGCTGTGTATATCACTGTGGTTCTGACACCTGGATCAGTCCAAAACTGTTGGATTCTAACGTTTATTTCAGGCCAGTCAATGTGCTGTAAACACAGTAGTTTCCAGTGGAATCAAAGTAAGAGAGTTGGACCCGTGTATAGTCTCCCAGAGTCAACAACTGCTTAGAGTAATCTAAGCAGTCTCACCTCTAACCCCCTCCTCTCCCTCATCTCCCCCCTGAGCTACGCGCTGATCGACTCTCTGAGTGGCAGTCAGCCAGTGCATGTTCTCCACTATTGAAAGAAGGGTAAAAATAACAGGAACAACTTGTCGGAAATGAAATTTCAATTCATTCAGTCCCTTTATACACTGGTGCAAGAGCCTGTCGTTGAGAGGGAAGGATCAATAGTGTTTAGACAGCAGGGCAGATTTTCTAAGCGCCGGATCAATAGGAAGGAGAGAGGGGAAAAAATACCCTGGCTTTTCTTTGCTGTTGTAGTAAATGCGGACAAATCAGTGGCCTTAGGCTAAATGGATTGACCAGCTGTTTCCGACTTGTGTGTTGTAAATAAAGATCCATTCTGAGGTGTGTAACTGTGGCCCATAGGTAAACGTGTAAGTGCCACTGTTCAGGTTCAGGTACAGCTGCGTGGGCTGTGATGGACCACGTGGAATGCTGTACCTGAAAGGGAAAAGATCTTATAGACACCACAGGAGGGACGGATGAGATTTCAGTGATCGCTGAAGGAACTCAACAGCTTCATTCGCAAAGTTAACCTTCATTAGCCAACACTGTCCCACACACATGGACATGTCTGAGACTGAGAGAGTATGTCTTCTTTTTTACTGGGCTTAAGTCAACGACCACAGTCTGCAATGAAAAAAACATTTGCTTCTGGTCCTCATACATGGTCTCTGACCAAAATTAAACAGGTCAGTTCACCACTAGGTGGTGCAAAATCTTACAAGGTGCACCTTAAAGATGTTGGAAAGATAAGTTGCTGTGAAGCTATTTGAATCATTCTAACATAACAAATGAAGCAAACATCTGTACAGACATTAGACCAGAAGACAACTCACACAGTAAATGTTGAGACAAATAAGGGATTCTATTTATTTATGTATGAACAACAATTATGAACGAGTGTCACTTTAAGCTTCTAATTACGTTTAATGAAGTTGGCAGGGGGGGAAAAAAGCAAGTTTGGTCAACAATAATGAGTCATTATTTTGAATAAATGGTTTTGTGTTGCAGAGTAAATATCTCTAATGAAACAGTGAGGGTAATCAGAGGACCAGGTCCTGACAGAATGACTGATGTCCTGCTTACTCTACCACTTCTCTGGACTTATTAAAGACAACACCACGAACTACGCTCCCCACAAAACTCGGTCAACCAGAGGTGAAAGCCGAGGCTGAGATTTATCACCAAAAACTCTTTAGTCAAATAAAAATAACAATAACATTGGAGAAGCAGAAAACATAAGAACCTTTGGTCAGTACTGACCACCTCAATATCCTGTGAGGGGACACTTTTAAAGACGAATGTATTTTAAAAAAGATTGTTTTTTTTTCTTCTCACAGCAGGTAAAAGGAATATAATGGGAGCGTTTAGGAAAATAGAAATGAGAGGTGACTGACAGTTGGATCGTCCAATAGGAGCCCAAAAATGTGTCATTGTCACAACATTGGTGACATTTCCCAACATTGACTGTTCTAACAGTCCGTGTGATGGGACCATGTAGGCACCAATCACACAAGGCAACATAAAAATCAACTTCACAATTTCTGTACTCCACCACTATTGAACCAAACAGAGCTTTTATTCTAAAGAGGAACAGCTATAGGCTAATGAAGTAATAGGCTAATAAAGTATATAAAACCACACAGCCTCAGCAGACAACCAGCCCTTCCCTGTGTGCTGCCACTGACGTCCAAACAGTTAAACCACAACATATGGTGCAGGTCATCATGACGGCAGCAGTGCTTCAGTATGGTTGAAACACTGTTTTTTTGTTAATGACTGTGCACGCCCAGCTCACAAACTAACTGTACAAATGCAATGCACATAATAGACAAAGAAATGTCACAGGAACACATAACCAGGCACGCCGGCTGTGCGGCACGACCGGTTTGAGAGCAATTCCAGCATGTAATTGAGGCTGTGGATGTGCGTGCGTGTTGTTAGCGTCGTCTCCCTCTGATTAAGGTGACCTTAGATTGTGCACTTACCAAATTCTCAGGCTGAGCAGCAGAGGTTAGAGCACAACTCATTGGCTCCTTGAGCACATTACCTTAATGATGCCATTCTTTATGCCTTCGTCTCAACACATTTAGAGATGGAGCAGTTACATCTACTAAGACATTCAAATGTCTCCTCCAGCTATTTAGCCACTGCACCTTTTACCTGCACCGGAGAGTAGCCCAAATGAAGAGCGACAGTGCTGATTTGTTTTCCCATCCACACCCACAAAACACACAGACACAGTCATCACGTATGAACAGCCATTAAACATTTACATCCAGGCTCTATTGTTTTGTCAAGATGTTGCGTCTTTTCTGTTTATTATCATGACTATTTTTACTACGAACACCAAAGCGTTCCTTCAGTGACTTGTTGAATGGCCGACTTTAAAGGCCGTTTCTGCTGGTTTCTGGTAAACACACAAAAATACACACACAGCACATCTGCATTTAACACCTCTGTGTAGCAGATGTACTGGACTGTATTACTGGGCCCACTGAGCGTGGGAGTTTTTAATGCTTGCTTCACATTACTGAATTCAAACTGGTTGTCCTCCATTAGGCTAAATCCTTTAACCACTGAACTGCATGCTTTGCCTCTTGTATGATCTGAATGTATCAATGAATGAACGAAATGAGTGACATTCTAAATGTAGAACATGTCAACAATGTGCTGATAAGATAGGATATACTGTATACTGTATATGTAGGCTTATAGTTACAGACTGTATTTGGTGAGAACATCTGCAAAAGACTTGAATGAACTTTTGAAGGAACTGTTTATAAAAAGAAGCATGGGTGAAGTTAATATTCTCTTTCTGATCCATCATTTATCATCAACCCTTTTTTAAATAAGATTACCATCTTGTTGTTACAGTATAAGCCCAATCTTCTTGAGTAAATAATCAGATCAGTTTTGAATACTGCAGTTCCACATATCACATATGGGTTAACACTGTGGGACAGCCAATGACTGAATATAAGATCTGTGTTTTGTGTTTTTGTAAGCAAGGTGTGTAGAAAGCAGTCGCAGCATTCTGCAGTATCAGCTGTTTTCTATGAGTGGAGAGAAAGTGTTGAGAGAGTAAGGGTTGGCTGTGGGCAGTAGAGGGCAACACTACCCCTCTCTCCAAGTGTTCTTAACCCAACAGTTATACAGCATATAATGGCTTTTCCATTCATTTTCTTTATTTCTGGGGGGTGAGGGAGTGAGGGAGACAATCCCAGGGGTCAATGGGTGAAGGTGGGAGACACACTGGACAACATGCCAGGCCATCAGTCAGTTTAGAGTGATGGCTTATACTGTTTTGGGCAAATTTTCAAACACAAAAATAAGTTTCAAGAAGCGCTGAAGCAAATTAAACAAAAAAAGAAAAGTAAAATAAAAGCAACTGCCCACACATCTATCACTAGGCGATGCTGTTATTTAAAAAGACAGTGTGTTGTTTTATTCTGTTTAATGTAGTATGTCTTGTTTGTTTCAAAAGGCATAATCCTACCACCTCTCCCCTTCCCTCCTTTCTTTAGTTGATACTGCAATGCTGAGAAACTTTTGTCTTAGTTCAGGGTTTCTGGATGCCATTATGACTTCTAAACTGTTTATCATTCTTGGCCAGATCACTGCCCGTCCAGGTTCACATCTCAGTGAGTGGCCCTCACTGTGGTCAAGTCCCAGCAGATCATCTCCTCCATATGCTGGCCTGTGTAAGCGTTTTTCTCCCTCAGTTCTGAGGTATATGGGTAATTCTTGTGAGGAGACAAGGGCTATTGAGTGTGTTTACGTTCCTGGCTTCTCCAGAAGCTTCTAATGTGTAACACAAGGCGCTTCAGTATTCAGATGCCTGGGGCCATTCTCTAAGTGGTCTTTACTTTGAAAACACAGGTGCCCTCCAGGGGTTGATGAGTGGTGGTTGTGTGAACGAGTGCATATGTATGTACGAGGACCTAGTGAGCTGAGGAGGATAGGGAAAAAAAGGAAGCTGCAGTGTTCTGAAGCCGATGCAACGCTGTGAATAATATATCCATACATAATCAGTCCATGCCAGACTTTGATTCAGTGTGGTGGTCTTGCAGAAACCACTGTGGTATTATCTTTAATAATGCAAGCTGGGATTAGGCACTTACTCTCTCCTGATAAATATGGGCAAATCAATTAATTCCACTGACATTGCCCTCGCAGCATATTCAACGTTGTGCTTCCCCTGTTTTTGTCTCAGCTCTCCAAAGCAGGACTGAGTTGTTTTCATGTCCTTATATCCAATCTGTACAGGCTGGATTTGTTATCGTTACAGCAGCGCTTAAATAACTTATTGTTGGTATTTGGAAATGTAATAAGGTTTTGGAAGGTGCTCATAAATAACAAAAAGTTGAATATCCCACTATGCCACTTCATAAAAAATGAAATATGTGTGGTAAAAATTAATAAGAAAGACTTGACATAGCTCTCGATGTAATTACCACGCAGGCAACCATGACCACGGAGGGAAAAATATGCCTTATGGCGCACTGTAATTTAAACCTGTAGCTGTCAGGTTCATACAGCAGGGCTGCACCGTGGCCTAGCAGAACTCCATGTTTAAAAAGGAGTATGAAAGACAAGTTTACTGTGCATTTCACAGAGTTCTCCGTGTCACTGATGGAGAGGTCTGGCGGTGATTTTAAAGACTAAAGACCACTTAGCTGATCTCAGCTGATCCTGAGGCCGCTGACCTTGGCAATGAAAGGCAGTCATCATCTTCACCTCCAGGAACCATCTTTTATCTTCATAAAATCCGTTCAGCCTCACAAACAAAACACCAGTAACGACTGTAGGTGGCGTTGCAAAAACCTTATCAAAACATTTAAAAACAGGCCATGAATTGAAATAGATGCAGAAAAGATATTACATGTTTCTCCCAGAGTCACAATCTTGTGGGTCTAATTAAGCTGAATTCAACAGAATGAGAGGAGGAGCAGAGAGGAGAGGGAAGGAGAAGACAGGAACGGGTGACCCAATTAGAATTAAATCAAAACTCAGTCTACAGTGGGGCTCAGGCACACAATGAGTGGGGAAAGTGTGAAAACAAGTGGAACAACCTTTATTAGTCTCTAAAAAGCCCTGTTGCTACATTAATATTCCAGCGTAATGAAAGCTCCGCTCCCTCCCCTCATTTCCTACACTTTCCTGTCACCGTTCGCTCCATAAATATTGTCTTATTATGATCATCACGACTTTTTTTTCTCCATATGCAGGAAAAGTCAGAGCCAATTACCAGAATGACAGTTGAAATAGGAGCGTGCTGAGAAGAAATGAAGGGTTGCCATGGTAATGTAGCCAAAGAGAGAGAGAGAGAGAGTGTGTGTGTGTGCGTGGTCATGTGACCAATATGTGAACTGCTGCAATGCTCAGGCCCGGTACACCAAAGGACACTTAACCTCAATTGCAGGCAACAATTGCAGAGCCATCCAGCTGAATTTATTTGCTCTTCTGGCTGCAGGTTAGGAGAGAAGCACAGCTACAGGCAGAGCCACACTCATTTTCACCACTTCCAAAAACACCTTCTCTAACAGCTGGTGCCAAGGGAGAGCCCTTGTGGAAATATTTACAAAAATCTGCATCAAAGGAACGCTTCAAACAAAGTAACAGTACTTTGTAGGAAAAACACACCACATTTCAGAGCTCTGCCCATGGGTCTCAAACTCGTGGCCCATGCAAACTACCAGCATCTGGCCCATGACTAGATAATAATAAACAATAATTTAATTTTGCCCTTGAGGTATTATTAGTTTGTCATTTAATAGTTACAGTTTATATTATAGGAAGGTGTAGCCATGAAAATGATTGTTGTGTGAAATAGTTATAACAAGCAAAGAAATAAGCAAAGAAGAGCAATCTACCGAACAATATTTCGATTCAGAGTTCTTCAATATTTACAGGCCAACTTAGAGTATTTAGTATTCAAATACTAAAAAAAAAAGAAATTCAGCCCTAAACCGATAAAAAAGCCTCACAAATGCTTCTTTAAAGGCTCACCTGACATACTGCAGTTCTGATCTCTGTTCATGACCTTCTTAGATTTTCTACCTACAGACATTTTCACTACAGCTTCGGTGGAAACTTGATGGTGGAGGAAGTGTTCACTGAACTCAACCTCAGGATGAAATGACCTGCATGACTGAGAACCCAGATATAGAACGATAACCTGTTAGAAATCATTTACTGCGTCAGCAACACCTTCATGTTTTGTGCAGTATGTGCAATATGAACTGTAAAATAGATTTGTGTTTGTATATGTATCCTCCATAAATATGTGTGCACTACATTTCCCAAAGTTCATCATTAAAATGAGTGAATCTGGCAGATAGATCGGGGAGGCGTTTGCCTGGATTAGAAAATTAAACAAATACTTCTTCCTAGATTGTACTTCTGGTTTTTTTGTTTTTTTTGTTTTGTTTTTTTTTACTGTTTGCTTCTGCATTAGTTGAGGAAGACAACAAGACGACTTCTTTAGTGGCAGCCAGATGGGACCATGTCATCAAGTTTAAAACTTAAGTATGAAACTATAAAAAGTCATTCAAAGTAAAATGCAACACACACTCACGGACGTGCACCACTCGGTAATGATACTGGACCGAGGCACAAAAGTCAGACAAATAAATAAATAAATTTAAACAAAAGTGGGGAAAAAAACATCCCAGCGGAGCAATTATGGATCCAATCAGGTTTCTGCATGAAGGTACGGCTCTCCTATCTCACTCCCATTTGCATCATAACACAGTGTGCAATATTAATTTTAGAGTTTACTGCTTATTGGAAGTGCAAAGTATGAAAAGCCATTAAGGTCCCAAATAGAAAGCAATTTGCTGTCACATAGATTTGGCTCTATTAAAAAGAAAAATCTTGTTAACCACTGGAATTAGAGTCATTTTGCAAAAGGCATTCTGCAGCACTCCACTAAAATAAGTAATTATGCTTCCCTTCCTTCTATCACTCACTTTCTTTCATTTGTGCAGGCAAAGTGGGGAGTGGTGGACTGGGGGGAGAGACTGGATGCAGAGGTAGTTAAAGTTGTTGGCTATCTGTTTGGTTAATGCAGGGATCAGTCCAGCTGAGAGCCTCGGAGGCGAAGCGAGATGAGAAACACATCAATTTTGCTGTCTGTGCGTACCAGCCCCCACGGCTAACTCTCCTCTGGTCCATGTATCACCTCCGCCAAGCCCGCAGTACACAAGCTAAACAGGGAACTATCCATATAGAAAAACTTGAGCCCACTATTTCTTCAAGCTTATCTCCCTTTAATTTAGGTTCCAACTGAGTAAAATCTCATTATCAGTTTTAAGTAAGGAGTAGCCTACTGTTAAATTCACCCCATCTCTTCAGGCTGCGATGTCTTAGATTACAAACCCTGTACACTGAATGTTGTGCTCTGCACGCACATTTGCCATATATAGTTGGTTATGTCACTTGTTATTGGTCTCACACTTTAACTCTTTGTCAGGGTGTTTTGTCAGGGCCCAACAACAACAATTACATGGAGCCCTGTGTCATTATGCACAACAGAAGTGGCTCAGCGGGGCCCTCCGAAGTCAGCCTTGGAAAAGTATTTGTGGTTGTTGCACTAGATTTGATTGGTACGTGTATTACTGTAGAAAAGAGAGAGTCAGCTATTTTAGCAACATTAGCTAATTTTTCAACCTAAGGACCAAATGTACTGTAAGTTCAAGAGGATTTAGGACCATTTCTCTGATTATTCTTTCTGTTTAATTGTTACGTTTTTTTAAATTCAGTGTATTTGTTTTTCTGTTTGCTAGAGGTAAATCAGCACAGCAAAAACCTCAAATGCAGATCACATCAAATAAATAAATAAAATAAATACAAATGTTGCAGCTGCATCATATTAAAGATAAACTTCCTAAAATAGGAGATAGCCTGAGCTACGAGTGGCTCAAGTCGACATCCTCTGTGCAGTCAAAACACCTTGTTTTTTATGTATTTTCTTCGACATGTGTCCTAACCATTCCTTACCTCCGATTGGCTTACACTGATAATTTACCCTCGATTTAACCAACAGTCAGAATTATTTCATGAAATGGGAGGTAACATTTGCGGGAAGAAAAACACAAAAATAAAATAACAAGTTAAGTCAAATCCAATCAATCCAATCAAGACATTTAACGTCTACAGTGTAGTCAATGGAGGATCGTACTCTAACATCAACTGGGCTCATTGTCGTCTGACCTTGACCGTTTTAATTTTAATATCAACCTTCGAATCATCATTGTACTTTGTCACCTGTCTCACAGATGCTTAGCTGTCTCCCCCCCCCCCCCCCCCCCCCCCCCACTCATCTGACGGCACAGGTGCATTTAAACTTTTACAAGGAGATTTATGGCATGATATGCATGGCCTCCAATGTGCTTTATGGTCGGACCAGCAGGGCCTATTTAGGAAGCAGCGCGTGATCTGTCCTGACCACAGGTATTGATCGTCAGCAATGACCATGGTGTGGCCGACTAGTTAAAGCCCTGCGTGTGCCCTCACAGGGAGATGAAAATGAGACCTCGGAGTGTAATGATCTGTGTATGAGCAGGGAGAGAGTGAGAGAGAGAGAGAGAGAGAGAGCGAGAGAGAAAGAAAGAGAAAGAGAGAGAGAGAGAGAGAGAGAGAGAGAGAGGAGGTGAAATTAAATCATTTCTTTGCTCTTTCAGCAGAGACACTGCAGCTATGGTCATGCTTGGCCGCTTAATGTGGGTTCTGTTTTGAGGAGGGAAATTAGAAAGAGAGAGAGAGAGAGGAGGAGAGAGAAGGGGAAGATAAATGGCTGGATGTGGAGGTAGTAAATGAAAGCATCCTGATGCAAAAAGCCATGTGTGGCTGTTCTTAATGGGCTAGGCTGATGTGAGCGGCCTGGTAGCTGACCACCACCATGCCAACCTCCCCTTTAAGCCTCATCTTCTCACCACCAGGCCCTGCTCGTGCTGAGACAACCACGCTCCGTGCTAATTGGAAGAAAACGATACTTGCATAGCACCGACGTAGGAGACTCCGGCCTAATTTGAGCGGCTCTGAAACCATGTATAAAATATTTCTGAATACTAATAAAATGAGGCCTTTCTTGTCTATACGACTGTGGCTCCAGAGCCCAGAGTCAAAACAAATCCATGTGAATAAGAGGGTGGAAAAACACAAGTTGAAGTCTAAAATCCACTACCTTCATTTATTTATCAATAGGCTATTTTTTGGGATGGAGACCGTGACATAAACAAAGAAAAAAGTCACATATTCTCTATTAACAAAACGCATGTGTCCTTCAAGTTTATTTCTAAATTCTGTTACACTTTAAGATAACTTGTAAACTTTTACCGTGAAATGCAGTATTACTGCTCAGTAAATACTTGAAATCGCCACTCGAGAAGCTTTCACTCACATAAAATGCTGTCTTTCACCCTTAGTCTGTCCTTGTGGTCATTTTCACCTTAATAATGGTGTGTAAGAAGTGTAAGAATAGATTGACAAGTTATACTTTGTACTTAAATAATTAAATAATGATCAAAACCAGGGGGAGTGTTCAACATTCTGAGGGTTAACTCCACTTCGAAATCAGCAAACATCACATGTGGTTAAAACACAGTTTAAGTTCCTCCTTGTCCTCAGTCAGAGGGGAAACACATCGTTGTTCATCAACAGCAGGACTTGTATGTCTTAAATTACTCTAAGTTGTAGTTTCTAGTTAGAATAGTTAAAAAAACAACTGGAACATTATTTTCCTTCACTGAGAGAAAAAAAAATCCTTTGGCATGTATAAAATACCCCAGAGAGGTAATAAAAAAACATGACAAGAAACAAACCATGAAATAAGAGCCACAGTTTGACCCCGTCCTCAAAGCTTCCCTCTCCATCCCACCAGCAGGAGAGCCTGTTTACTCCACGTTACCAGCCTCATTAACGCAGCCCTCTGCCGTCATTAAGACATTTGCAGTTAAATTAATTGCAGGACAGATTAAAAGTAAATTAAGAAAAATGCGATGCACAATGCATACGTGCACTTCATAAATCACCGGGGCAAAGCCAGGAACTAGCTCCCTATAATTAACTGCAGACTATTTATTTTATCCTGACGGTATAAATTAGAATTCAGACACACAGATTATATTAGGGGCCGTCTGCCATGCGGAACTGCTGAGGGGTGTGCAGAATATTTTAAGTATACAAAGAGGAGAACAGAGAGAGGGGGAGATAATGTAGAAAGGCAAACAATGTGTAAATGCACACAAGGCAGAAAAGATAACGTTTGCAGGCGTGGAGAGAATTTTCTCCAGCCGTGAGAAAGGATAACAATAAACAAGCAATTAATGGAACCATTCAGACTCATGGTTAAACCAAACAACCGATGTTGGGTTCAATGAGCTGCGCCAACTGTTCCATCCACAATTCATCAATAAAACAAGTTCAACTGCAAGTTCAACTACCAAAGTTTCTTCAAAAAGATCCGAAACATGCAGGTGAGATCTACATGAAAGTGAGGGAGCAGCAGGGAGCTCAAGCGCCCGGGGAGCAGTGTGTAGGGATGGTGCCATGCTCAGTGCCCCTCAGTGGCACCTTGGCAGCTGGTGGATACGAACTTGTAACCTGAGTCTGCTTCCTTAACCACCAAGACACTACTGCCGACGTCAGAGCCCACATGGAAAAATGTGGAAGAAAACTTGTCTGAAGTGGGAATGATGCAAAAAAAAAAAAAAAAGGGAAAACAACAACCAACAAATGAACAAAGTTAGCTCAAAGGTAGAGTCGTTAGAATTTGATACAACTGTTATAAAGAAAAACATTACTTTAAATACTGCATTACTTCTGTAGCCATTTACAAACAATGTGTTGAGAATACTCATCATTTATGCTGATTAAAAGTGATCAGACATAGATTTTTGACATGATGGTCCAATAACATATCTCAAAAACTAAACTATTTCCTGCCCAGCAACACTAGACATACTAGAAATAGTGTACTCAGACTTTCCTGGTACAGAGTAAACACATGGACCGTTTTTTTCATCAGAGCTAAAACACCAACAGCAACTGACTGGAAAAGTTTCCTACAAAAATGCATACATTAATCCAAGGAAAAACCTTGAAAATATGTGTATTATATGTATATAAGATTAATACGTTTGAATGTCTATCCTAAACTTTTACTTCGACAGCTACAGTACGGTAGAAGAGTGGTTAAATCACCAGTTTACTTGTTTGATCTTTGATTTTCAGTTTAGTTTTTACACAATTTCCTCAGTTTTGTAGGTGATTTCTACATATTCCAACGTCGTCATGTAGTTCAACAAAGTTGCAGATTGGAATTGGATTAATTCGAGGTAACAATGTTCAATAGCACTTACTGACCACATCCTATTCAAACCCCAAACCCCTCATTCTTTCTTCTGGTTACAACCAGGTCATAAATGCAGACATGAACTTTCTCTGCCTCAGAATCTCCCGCCCCTCCCTCCGCCACCCCCCACACCCACCTCCACCCTTCCAGAACACACCCCTGCCTCACTGCCTTTTTCTTGTTACCTGTGTTACAGACCTCAGTGTTAGCCATACAGTGCCTCCTTGTGGGCAAAATGCCCAGACTGGCACAGAGCCAAACCGGCTTTGCCACACAGGACTGGCAAAATGTTCTCTGACTGCGTCTCCCTTCCTCCACGTCTCCTCTCTCCATACTGCAGATTCTCCACACATCTTTTCATCAGAACGCCTGCGGCCCTCTCCTCCTGCCCCGTGTCTTTATTCTGCACCACAGCTGAGATCAACACTTTGAAAGTATGCCCTCCAACCAGCCAGAGGAAAAATAATGCAAGCACCACTGCTGCCAGGAACAAATGAAACACTCACTCACACATTTGAATGCCTGGTTATTATGCAATCATATTGAGGAGGCAAAAAAAAAAATCAAGATACGGCTGAACAATGTTACATCAATGCTGCGTGTCAGGTGAACAGTTTGGAAACAACAAAAGGCTGTAACCAGGAGTGTGTGTTAGGATTGTCTTATATTATAAGTAAAAAAAAATCAGGAAATATTAAGAATGGAACTATGAACCTACAAACAACTTTGATGTGTCAGAAAGGTGGGAATTTATTTTGAAATTCAATATTTTAAATACAGTTTGTATGTGACACATTCACCTTCAATTACTATCTATTTTTTCATCTCCTTTTTTTTACTGAGCTGGTCACAGTAACAGACAAGGTAGTGCATCAGGAAGATTTTTTGTTGTCTGTTGTGCAGATCTGTCTCCCACTGTGACAGTCTCACAGAGGGAGACTTGTGCACCGTGCTGCTCTCGGCAACACATCCAGTTTCACAAGGTTAGAGCCATTACCACTCGTATCACGCAGTTGTTCGATGAACGTGTCCCGTTTTTTGGTTTCATCTTGGAGTGTCCCTCCATATCTGTGTTTTGGTCATATTTGTTTCTCAACGGTTTAGTGTAAAGGTTGAAGACGCAGCTGGCTGCTTTATTCAGCGTGAGAAATGAAAAAGGAAATGTGACTCCAGTCGAAGTACAGACCTTGACTGATCACCGATCAGCTGTCAACAATGTTATCGTTGTGAAAAAAAAGCAGGTTGTCTTCTTTAACATGCAGCAAAAGACATATGCAACCAAGATTTAACCCAACTGGTATTAGCAAAACTAATACCTCCAAATACCTAGCAGGCTTTTAACAATCATAGCACGAAAAATAACCAGTCTGCCTCAGATGTATAATTTGGTTTCCCCGGTGAGTAAAAAGCCTTGGAGGCGAGTGCATACACAGCAGTCATGTTTGTTAAGATACATGGCTAGAGCCAGCCTTTTTTTTCTCAAGCACTGGGGGAAAAAAACTAGTAAATCACCAGCAAAGAAAATAAATATATACTTATTACATTCTGCACACTGCATATATTCACCCCCTTAACATATTGCACAGACAGTGTAAATGTGCAGTGCTGCACTCGGGCAAAAACATGCCATGAAAAATGACAGCAGGGAGGGGTAACTGTGGACCTGGAATATAATGGTGCGGCGGAGCGGAGGAGAAATAATCATACCTAGTGGTGGGGGGAGGTGGGAAGATGGGAGGAGCAGAAGGAAGATGAGTCTGTGCCCTGTAGCAGGAAAATACAGCTCCACTGCTCTGCTACTAACTGCCTGACCCCCCTCCCCCCCTCCCCCTCCAAAACCACAGCATTGAAGCTTCGTTCAGTGGTGTCTGTACTCTGCAGTCAAACACTCACCTGACAAGCAGCCGATACAGAAAATGATGCTGCGATATTACACTAAATTTTGTGTAAAATGTTTAGATTAAAAATATTGTAATCTTACATAAAATGTGTTTTTACTGATAAGTAGGGAAAAAAAACCCACTGATGTTCCAACAGATATTCTTCTTCCCTTATCTCAACTGTCATCAAAGATAAAAAAAAAAAGAAACTTGCAGTTCTAAGCGCGACCATGAGGTGTCTCTCTTTCACTTCACATCACTGACGCTCACTCCCTTCTACCCTGGGCTTCTGTGCTCCGTACCACCATCCACACAGATAATATATACAGCATCATTTGAAAATGGCAGCTTTTTGAAAATTCACCTTGATTATCAGACATTAAAAGTGACTTCTCCAGAGCTGAGTGTCTGGCTAGGGGGATGGCTGCAGACAGCTGAACAATGCAGCAGGCTTGGTATTAATGCCTAGCTGGGGTGTGCAGGGAGGAGAGAGGAGCCAACCCTTTGTTCTCTCCTGCAGCCAATTATTTTTTACGTGTGCCTCTTTTCTAACAACAAGAGAGATTTAATTTTAATGCACTCTGGATAAAAAAGTGGAGAGAGAGAGAGGGAAAAAAAAACATCTACTGTATTCTTAAACAGAGAAGCAGACGAGCATCAGCGGTTACGTCTATAGGCAGACAGACAACAAGGGCAACAAGAATGGTATCATCCCAAACATACACCGCAGCATGAATCCTCTTATGCAAAATGCTAAAATATACACAGCTGCAGCCCCTAAAACCCAGCCCAAAAACATAACTGCATGCAGCCCTATCAATATAAAAGAGAGACCAAGACAGAGGCACCAAAATAGAATCACCAATTCTTCATTATACAGCAGTAGGTGCAGTGGTGGGATGAACATTAACACGTGCGCAGCCGGGACACGATGATAAGGAGGCTCACTGTAAAAATAGCAAGGACTCCTGATCAAGTGACATGAAAAATAAAAAGCTAGAATTGCTGTTGGAAGGTATGTGGCCAAATATTTTTCTAATTGGAAGGGCACTTTATCTAGCTGTCAGGGAAGCAGTAAAAGCGGTGGTGTTCCCAGAAGGAGAGGAGCACAGCTTGCTGGCCTTTTATTAGTGCTGGAACTCTGATATATGCCTCTGCTCCAGGCTTTCATCAAGAACCTGCACCGTAAACACACATGCACACACACAAAGTAGGCGCGGTGAAGAGCCAACACAAGCACTGTTACACAAGTCACAATCCAGCTACGGGATTCTCTAAACATGCAATCAACATATGCTCAAAGGAAAATGACTGCTTTAAAGTTCCCGTCAACAACGCCGAGATAGCAGAAAAATCTGGGCTTATTATGGGCTATCACAGTGAAAACATGTTTTAACAAGGGCAAAAAATTACAATTCTGACTCCAGAGAGCAGAGGGCAGAGCAAAGACCCAAGTCCTAATATGGCCAAATGACACTGTTAAACTAGGAAGTCACGAGACAGTTAAAAAAAAAAAAGAAGAGAAAAGCAGCATGGACAAATAAATACAAGAGCATAAATGAAGTGGGCTAGGTTTTGCCACAGGGATGTTCTACTGTGATTCATGTAGATGGACAGACACTGAGACAAAGAAAGTCAGACCCACAAACGCATGCGCATTCAAATACACACACTCACTCTCTCTTTCTCTCTCTCTCTCTCTCACACACACCAAATTAAATTCCAGTCCTTGGGCAGACAACTAAACTGCTTGTGAGTAGGACCCACTCTGCAGCAAAGCCAAACCAATCCTCTGGAGATGGTGAAATTAAAGGGCAGAATTCAGCCTGTTTATGGTTCCCACCTTCTCCTGCTCTCAATCAAACGTTTTATTAGCAATCATTTGGTCCTAAAAGTCATGTTCTTGGAAGGTAGCGAACAGGATGGCAGAACCTTCTGGATGAACACCTCCACTCCTAATTATTTACATCCAGAGCCACAGGTCTACAAAGGTCTGAACAAGCCCGGGGTAGTGGTTTTTAGGAGACGATCCACGTCCAAGAGTCGGACATTTAAAAGTAAGACGAACACAGAAATAAACAACAGATAATAAAGTAATGAACAACCACAACAATATATATATATGGTGCACAGGACCAACGTTTGGGATCAAAATAAAAGGCAAACAAGAGGTTTAAATAAACCAGACAGCTGTGGATAGATCAACTGAAACAGTGACAATTATTACTATTTGCTCACACAGTCACATGACCACTGTGCTGACTGATCCCTTACAGCTGACCAGTAGCTGTCTCACCCTATTCCAGTTTAAAGAGTGTTGTTGTCATAGTTGACTGATGTGTGTATCATGGAAGAACCCATGTTAGATGTAGACACAAATATCAATATTTAAGTACTATTGGTTTACAAAAGTTTTCATTTAGTATTAAACTAGACAATTGGGAAACACAACTGACAGACATTTATGATAGAAATCTAGAATAGAAATGATAGACATTTGTAAAATAATATTTTCTCAACAACATTTGTTGGATGTTCATTATAATGCGTTGGTTTCCCATGTTGTAAAACATGTAAACATGCAAAAGAAAGATGGCGGTCTTCTTAAGGTTTCTACTGTAAACATTTTGACCTCCACAGAACACACGTATGTGCACGCTGACATGTATGTGTTGGCTCCTTCCATCACCCCGTACAGTACACTGTATCAGTGAGGCATCTTTTGCTACGGTCTCACCCCCACCACTCTGCTCCGCTCTGGTGTCTGGGAGCAGTAATCTGCTCCCGAGGCAGCGCTGCTGGGATTAGACAGCGAGTGGAGATAGGATATATGCATCATTAAGGCAGCAGGAGAGAGTGATGCAGACCAACAGAACCAAAGTCAACAAAGGTGACACAGAGGCAGAGGAGAGGACGTGCACACACTGCATGTCTCTCGCATGTAAGCAAAGGCACACACATACAAACACACATGCACCAAAGTACACATTTATACATAACCAGAGGTATAAAAAACACAAATAATCTCATCTGGACCTGCAAACTACCAAAAGTGTCTGTCAGCAAGCGGGGTCATTGAATTATGTCTTCTTTTACAATATCCTAAAACCTCCAGTGAACACAAATAAATGTCACAATGCAATATTATACGTCCAAGGCAGTAACGCAATACAATATTGTATACACATAAAAACTCTATACAGGTAATAACTCCGTGCACACTTGTGAGGTTAATGTGATGCCACTGCTCCTTCTACTTCTCTGTATTTAAATCAACTCTGTGGTAATGCTATCATCAGACTTCTGATGTTGCTTTATAGATTACAAAAAAAAAAAAAAAAAAAGCAACGGTGAGACAACAAACACTCACAGACAGGATCATGGATTTTGGAGTATTTTCATTTTGTCATACTTATGGGCAAAAGATCACAAGTGAGTGAGTGAGTGAGTGAAGTCTCATCTTCTCCACTTTTATATATGCAGGGTGATGTTTATTAGCAGGTTCATGTTCTGCCTGGCAGCATACAGTATATATCATCTCGGAAATTAACTTTCACTTGATGTGTGACGCACATGTCTCACACTGAAGCCGAGGACACAGAAATGTGAGTATTTCTTTCACCAAATAAATTGTATTTTCAAGGTATTAGTAATAAAAAGACAGCCAAAGTTAGTTGAAGTTATTTGCAGCAAAACTAACATTTTGATCTTGATCAAGATCATGCTAATAGTGTTTTTGGACCCAATAATTGTCCGTTACCAAAACACAAACTGTCGGCCATGGTTTAGTTGATAACAGTAGCCCAGGTCAGCTCAGGAAAAAAAAAAAAAATAGCCAAAAGATTAAAAAAAAAGTTAGCTTAGGATGATCTCAAATAAAAAGTTATTACCAGAAATACAGCTAAAGAATTAGCCAAGAATTAGCTACAGGTTACTGATAAAGTCCAAAAAGTGAATTACCTGTTACACTTTGAAAAACAAACACGTGTTAGTCACAGTGACAACACCATAATCTAGGGCAGTGGTCCCAGAACTTTCTCAGCATGGCCCCCCCATCGCCCCTCCCCGTCTTCCTCTTTTTATTATTATTTGTTAAATGGTTTTAGATACTACTGCAAAGTGTTTGTGTGTGTGCTCAAGTGTTTGGTTGAGCAAAACTGACCTGTGCTCCTGGCTGATGCTTACTTTCAATTGATTGTTCATTTGTTGCTTCCATCAGGCCATGACCTCCCATTTATTCTAACTGTGGAAAACAATGAGAGGAAAATGATGAAAAACATTGTAAAAGTTTGCATTTAAATCAAATTAAAATGCAAAATCAATTTGAATCAAGTTAATAATGATTTTGGAGTGAGTCGATTTACTTAATTCATCCAAAACTGGGAAATTACAGGATGGAAGTGATTGTATTTCAAAACAAAAAAGTAAACATAGCTTTATATTTAAATCTTAATAAATATAATAATAAATATAATAAATATATATACAACTAAATACTTTGTATTTTGCTGTTGTTCTTGCTTCTCAGGATTAAAATTCCTTGCTTAGGGCAAAACAACATAGCATCACTGTCTTTTAAGGAATGGATTAACCATTAAAGAGAATTTTATAATTTTTTTGAAATTTTCCTTCCTTCCTACTTTTAACTTCAATGTTTTGGACATAAAAATATAAAATCTTAAAAAAACAGTCAGACAGTCTGAGTGAGTGACAGTTTTGATGGAATAGTGAGAAGAGAATGGTGAAAGATCATTATGGTCAGTGTCACTGCAGAAGAGTGGCAGGAAGACAGGCTGACGGAGAGAGAGAGAAGGTGAGACGTAAATGTGAAAGTTCCAGTCAACAACACAGAGAGAGTGTGAAGGAGGCGACGCCTCAGTGGCTGACTGACCGACACAGAGAGAGTCTGACCAAGGGCTTAGCAACAAGTGACACTGGACTTCAACAGTCAGGCACTCAGATTGGTCAGATTTCAATTCTCCTGTATCGCATGTTCTCATTTAGACACACTGCAGGAAAAAACATGGTTCTATACAGCATCTGGAGTTTGAAATCCCATCTAAATGTCCACCCTGTGTTTGTGGATGTGGCCCTGTGGTCAGAGGCCGGCCTTGGGTCAGACCAGTCTCCCTGAGCACAGGGTGGTGAATAGGTCTCTGACTGACACAGTTGTCAAATTTATTGTGAAGTACTGTAGCTCGAGTAATATTGTTGAGTACAACAGCTTCATCCAGAGCAACTCATTACATCCTCAATGAACCACTGTCTAAATGAACAGTCCTTATGAATTAGTCCACAATGAACCACTGTCTAAATGAACAGTCACAATTAGTCCTCCAACTCTATGAACCTAAATTTGAATACTTTTGCACATTTTCTTGAAATATTTTATTTAAATATTATTAATTTAATTTTTCACAAATAAAACAGGTTGATCACGATTAATGGTGAATACAGTATTTGTTATTAATCCACAGCTGCACAGTTTTTTTTTCATCAAATGACAGCCTCATTTTCATGTAGATTACTTTCTCGCAAATCTACGATAGAACAGACTCTCAGGCTCAACTTTTAGAATCGTACCTGTCTTCGTTCTCCAGGGTCTCCTGCTACTGGCTTTGTGCAGCTTGTTGTCCACTGGTGTCCATTCAGCCTTGTTGAATTTGAGGCACGTGCAAGGAGATCTGTGGTAATATGAATGCAACTATTAAACAAAAGAAAATGGTTAAAAAGGTGTCAATAGAAAAAAAAGGTTTCTAAAAATCATTATAATAGACAAGAAAAAATAGAATAAAAATAGAAATAGAAAATAATAATAAAAAAGACCCAGCCACCACCAGCCTCAGGAGACAAGAACTTGTCACCAAAACCAGGATTTGTGGTAAAAGTAAAAGACAAATATATTTGCTGGATGAATATTCACTCTACTGCAACAGGAGGATAATTTTAGGTTTGTTAAAAATATATTCCATGAATACAGGACTGGCCACAGGCAGAGAGACTGGAAGGAACATCCAGTTGATTAGTTATGAACAGAATGTTGTAATTGGACCAAAAATATATAGATGTAACTGCTATTAAAAAAATTAATAACAAAATATTATGGACAGGATTGTGGAACCGTCTGTCCCAGTGGAGAACAACTCTGTCTTTGAACACAGCTTCAGCTGCAGAAACAGGTGAAGTTCTGAGGCCATAAGGACAGATCAGAGATCTTAAATTAGGTGAAAATCCTCAAACAGATTTCACAAAAAATACTATTGTATTTATGTAAATTAAAATAGTGTATTAGTGCATTCCTTTTTATTTATAACAGCAGTGGTTTCATATGCATGCTAATTTACTGGTATTGATGTAACTGTGTACTTAGTGAACATGAATGTACTATATTATCTGACTAACTTATTCAATAGAGTAACATATTCAATATCATATGAATCCTGTTGGTATTTATATCATTTATGTCAGTTTAATGGCAGTGTAAATAGTAATTCTATCATTTAAATGTATCATATTATTTAGTTACACAATTAATAATGTTAACAATGTATATGTTATGTTATGTAGATAATGTAACGTTAATATTTCACACATCCAAGGTAACTCTAATATTAACAGATCGAGCGGCTGTTTCATATTGATTTCTGACAAAAATGAAATAAATCCAGGATAGAATGAGCGCAGCAACAGACAACAGCCCTGAACGCGAACAACAATGATGATAAACAGCAATTAATTAATACATCCTGAGCTAAATCACAAGAGGGGACGGGATGGAGGGGGGGCTAGAGAAACATACTGTAGGAGAGGGAGGAACAGGAGCGAGAGAGAGTAAGGGAGGACACCGAGGAGACGACAAACAGACAAACCTAGACCCTGGTTCACTGGGACGCAGGCTTCTGTCCACAGTCTCTGACGAAGCTGATGTTGTTGTCGATGTGAAGGTGGTTGAAGCCAGACTAGACGGAGAACTGTCCAAAAACTCGGACCATGGTGCGATTAGCCAACTGCAACTGGATGGCAGGTGCTGTCATTAAAAAAAAAAAAGAACATAAAAAAAAATTAAAAAACATCAGCAACAACAACAACAAAAAAACTGCTTTCATCTCCTTGTCCATTTCATGGAATAAGTCAGACTAAAGAGATCAGAACTTATTCCTGAATTTAAAAAAAACACAGATTATTCAAAAATCCAATTCATGGAATGACTAAAAACGTGTCTCATCCGTTAGCACTCTCTTTCTGTGTGCGATCCACACCGATAACCCTGGTCTTGCTTTCTTTCCCTCACAATCGCTCCCTCTCTCTCTCTATTCTCCCCTCCTAAACTGATCAATACTTCATTTAAATCACGACATTAGCACGCCGGCCGTGGAAAAAGAGGGCCAGATAAAACACAAATGAGTTTATTTTGTTAAGTCAAACACAAACAACAGGCTGTTTTATGGGCACAGATTTTAATAATTCTTTGCCACAAAATGTAGAACACAAAGGTAGAAGTCTGCGAAGGAGCACCAAGGCTGTGCCGCTGCCTTCATTTCAGCTCCTGAGCCTCGTCGTGATCAATACACATTTAAATCCGGGCTGAGAAAAGCTATCACAATAGCTCGTCTCATCAGGAGAAAGCAAACACACCGTCCCAATTATCATCCCAAATGACTGCTGTTGAAGGGACACAGGTTGGGTGCTGATAGAGGCATGTTTCATATTTATTCAGCAGAATTTTTACATTAGCACCTGAGCACATAATTGTCTAATATATATGCACGGTCACACTTTTATCTATTCACATAATTCTCAATGAGCACAATCAATACTGCCCTCACCATACTCTGCTCATAAAGTGCACCCGCATTAGATCATATAATAAGCCGTTCTGAAAACCCCAAACGAGACCGACTAATTTCCTGCCGCTTGAATTTACGAGCAAAATAACCGGCTAATCTCCCTGTTCGTCCTTAAACCTAGATATTTACCTGCACAGCTTGGGAGTCACGGGCCCGCTGAGATCAACCGGACGCTCTCATCTTGCTGGGATAAGTGAGTAGCAGCCGATCAGGTCAGAATCTTTCTATCTGTAACAGAAGCGAGGACAGGAAAAACAGAAAAGAGAGAGAGAGGAAGACTATGAGACCAACGGTGGGTTGAAAGTGTTGGGTCTGGAGTCGGAGTGGACACTCGAGGGAACGTGCACTTACATACCGTACAGTCTGGCGCCAATGTTCGACCAATGAGCAATTAGACAGACAAGACTAAAGTTATTGATCGTGGGTCCAGGCTTTATATCTCAGGGCTAACTAGGCTGCCTGAGGTTGTGTGACGGCTGCTACAGCTGTGGACTAAAGGCATATGTAGAAGGAGAGGGAGGACTGGTCCTCATGTGTCCAGGCCTTCACTGGACATTAACATTGAGGCTGCTGGACATCGTCACTGACCAATGAGCCCTCATGTCAAACAGGCCCAAAAGAAGGTGAGGCAGCCACAAAAATATTGTGGAAATCACACTGAAATGTTTCCACAGTGTATTCTCTATATACATTATATACAACAGGGATCACCAACTGTAACTGGTGCAGGGTCAGATTTGTTCTGGATGGACACCTTGGGACCGGACACTCAAATAAATTTAAATATTTTATTCTGTCTAACAATATTATTAGATTTTTATTTTGGCCCTAATACTCAGTTGTAGTCCTGTGCTGGGGCTTAGTTGAAAATTGTGTGTTTTGTACAAATAGAATATTAAAAATATAAAGACAAACAGGCAAAAATAATTTAGACTGCGGAAGTTCTGACAAAGTAAAATAAATAAATACCCTAAATATAGAGATAATTCATTCAGACAATCATGTTTGTACATTTTATTTAATTGTTTGAACCATTAAGACTTAAAGTAGATTCTATTCTTGGTCAAATAAATATATTTCTGGTATTTTACATATGAAGTAATAAAATCATGCTCAGGCAGCGTTTGCCCTATTGTGATGGCATTGATGACGACTTCAGACGTTTTGCCAGTATTTTCCTATTTCAAAAGATGTTCAATCAAAGGTCACAGTAGAGCTCTGTGATGCAATTGTTCATTAAACACAGCCACAAAAGCCTTTGAACACAAAGACCGCCTTTAATATTTGGACTTTTCACATCACTCTGTGCTTTATCTGCGCCACAGCAACGTATTCTGAATTCAGTGTGGAATAAATACAGTACTATTTGGTCCTGGAAAAGTCTCATCACAGTTATAATGTTTCCCTTGTCTTCTCAAAACACCATAATTATATTTAAGGACACACAAGGTGACGTTCAGCTGAAAGAATGAACTTCCTGTCAGCTGGTTTTTTTCAATCACTTTGAATATGTCACGTTTTGTGTAATAGGAAAAGCAGGCAGGAACCAAATGCAGCACTCATAGAACTGAAGTTGATTCAACAGAGTCCAAACTTAAACACATCAACTCTGCCGTAACAGAGGTGATCCAACCACCAACCACAAGGAGAACAGGAACATTCAGGACCACAGCAATAAGCAGTAAATGTACAGGGAACAACGTGTACTGAACAATGACCCAATATATGTATAAATATATACCTAGGGCACCAGGTGACACGTGAGAATAACAGCAGGGAATCACAGGACACAGGTGAGGGTGATAACCACAGAAAAACAGACAGACCCGACATATTCTGATCATATTTTATCAGACTGATTCTTTGCCATTCTCCAGTCCAGCGACAGAGGCACTGACACTGCAGTCAGTCTCTCCACTCTGTCGTCTGACATCATCAGTAAAACACACGCACTGCATCACCATTAACTCAATCAGGTCCTGTGAACTTTGCAGAAGCAGAGAAATGTTTGCTTTGCTCTAACATTTGATCCTCACGGCTTGACAAGGATCTGGAGGCGTCTCCTGGCAGATGAGTGCCGTCTGGAATTTCCTGAGGCGATGTTAAATCAAATCAGTCGATGCAATGTTAATTTCAAGCAGCATTTCATTAAAAGGGAAAAGACAATGAGCAATGGAGACTCCACGTCCTTCGGACTAATTCAATGACGCTACGTTTATTTGCTTTAATCATGTTCAATGGGTAAAGAGCAGAGACAGGGTCTTGGTCATGAGGATGGAGAGATCTCATAATCTCCCTGCCATGGACAAAATCTGATTTCCTGTCATTCGTCACAGTTGAAAAAGCAGCAATATGCAGGTGGGGTTTATACCCTCAAGTGATGTCTCGAGAGTTCCAGAAGCAACAAGGATGGAGTTCTCATCTTTGGAGGAACGGGGGGCCAAGGGTTCAGGTATTATCTTACTTTGAAGAGCTGCATTAGCGTATCGTAGCCATCCCACAAGTAGATACGGGTATTAAGGCTGAATTCTGTCAAACTGAGGCCTGGACACAAAAAGAATAATCTGGTTATGTCTAATTTATGGAGTCTGGTAAAGTGGGCAGCGCTGCTTGTCATGAGTCTGGATGACATCCATGTTAAAAGGAGAAAAACATGGAGGGACAGATAAGACGCTACCATGAGGTTCATCACGGTTTTTGATTTGAAATGTCTGGGAAGTATGAAATAGAAGACTCAACCTTGTTTGGTTCAATAGTTCTGAAAGATTCTGGAGTGTGAACATCTGTGCTTGCAGCAGCAGTTAGCTTCTACACTACATTAGAAGAATATATTAAAATGAACATCTTTTTTCAACAGATAATATTCCTAAATGACTGCAATATAATAAACTAAATAAATGACCTTATTAGAACATTATGTTTTAGATTATTGGTTTCTCATAGAGTTGGAAGAGTACGGCTCCACAGATCAGCGTTGGCTCACAGCTAACAGCAATCAGTCGACAAACTCTAACTGGCTGTTTTGACAGCTAGCTCAGCTGTGTCTGTCAATAAGGTGCACATCTATTCTGCAAGTTGCAGGATTATCTAAAACAATGATGTACCAGTGAATGTAATATGGACTATAATCTGCATTGTAGTGCCCCCTGTGGAGGACAAGGGAAGCAACATTCTCTTTTCAAACACAAAATACTAAAATTTTCCATATAGTATTGACTCTTGGAGCCTGCTGCTTGCTCACATACAGTACTCCTACGTGTCGTCACTTTTGTAACTACTGTGAAACAGTAAAGATGAGAGTTGATATGTTACAAAATACCATTTGTTGTTTGTATTTCTAGTAGTAAAAATGTTAATGATATAAGTCTGCTGAATTAGGTTGATAAAAAAAACAGAAATCTGCCCAAATCCACCTCCCTGAAAAATCATTTCTCATCAGTGGGTGCAATCATTTGAATGGAATCAATCAACTGTGTTACCCTCAGCTTTGCTTTTCATTGCTCTTGGTTTCTAAATCCAATCTCTTCCATGTCATCTTAGAGCACATTTTAAGGGGCCCAGTCTCTTGATTATCTCCCTCCCTTGCCTCCACTCCCCCGCTGTTGCATGCTCCAATGTATTAAATTAAATGAGGTGTCTGTCCAGGTCACCCTTGCCTCAGCTTCAGACTCCCACACCCCCTACTTTCTGTGCTGGTAATCAAGAGAGGGGACCCCGCCCTGCTGTTTTCCTTTTTTCTTCTCGTTTTTTTTTTTTTTTTTTTTTTTTAACCACTAGCCCGGCTGAATAAATTAGCATTAATGAGGACTGGAAAGACTTGCAGTTGAGAGGAGATGGACTGGAAACAGAAACTAGGGGAACAGCAACACCCACAAAAGGCTAACATTTTCTGCGCTCCAACTGTTTTCATTTTAACACATATCTTAGCATTTTGAAACCCAGCCTCTGTCTGTTGGCTATCTCCCACAAACAGGCTGGAATCAGCTCTGAACAGTGAAGCAGTGGTGGCTTGGGTTCAGGCAACAAATGAATCATAGATGAGGTTGTTTGAACACTTTTAACATAATCCCATGGCTCCAGCTCAAAAATACTGCAGGGCACTAACATCTTTGTTGTTCATCAAATATTGATGCATACATAATTATTTAAGCACAAGTGTGTGGTTGTTGAGAATATGCAGATAAATCTCAGTGGAAGTATTCTAGCACTATCTTCGCGAAATCAAATTTGATCCTGGTTGATCTAATTAAACTTAATTACCTGAGGGATGCATACAATCATTTTATAATACTGCAATGAATATGCGCAGGGTCTTTGACAGTGATTATCTGGAAACACTGCCAAGTGTTGTGCTCATCTGCAGCTTACTGCTGATGTTTGAGGAAGCTAACAAGAGAAAATAAAAGTCATTACATCCCTTCATTACAGCACACCATACCCTAAACGCTTAATGCGGCCTTTACTGCTGTGTTTATTTCTTCCTTCCGTCTTATACTTAAATTCTCATTTTCTTGACTGTCAAGACATTTACTACTTTATGCTGGTAATTAGCATTTATGTTTATGTAGACAATAACAGAGAAGAAGGGGCTGCATAGGGGCAAAGGGATTTTAAATGTTCTTCACTTGCTTAGCTACATAACACAGTGTACAACTGAGCTTCTTTCAAACGTTAGCAGGTTGTGATCTAAATCTTCAGCCTCACGGACAGCGACCGTCAGACTGACAGATGTCCGTCATCAATGTACAGGACACCAGGCAACAGCAGGTGGACAATCAATCAATCAAACAATTATCTTATTATCTATTCTTTTGCACATTTTCTACTTGATGCTCAGGGTAGGGGGGAGGAGAACAGGACCCAATCCCATCAGTCATTGGGTGAGAACGGGATATACCCTGGACAGGTCTAGTAAATTGTCCCAACAACCTCATCCTGCCTGTTTTCAGGATGTGTGGGGAAACCGCAGTACCTCATGAAACCTGTGCAAACTCCATACAGCGAGACACCATCAGTTACCACCACGTCTGGAGCAAGAACTGTGACAATACACCTGTCACAATTTCATGCATACAATTTTACGACTTTAATTACAGCATCAAGAAAGGTGGTGAGGGTGTGGGAGGGAGGGGGTCGCTCTCTGAGAATCTTATTGGCTTCCTCCTGCCGCACTAGCATAGATTTATCTTTTTAGTAAGTAGACTGTTTTCGGTGAAAGGCATTAGCTCGTCCTTACTGCTCTGTGGTCTGTGTTGTGGAGGAGAAGTGGGCCACAGATGTGGAAGTGTTAATGTGAGGATGATAAACCAGTTCCACCTCCTCTGTCAGTGACAGAGCAGGTGTGATGAAGTAGACTTTTTCTTTCTATACACAAACACACACACACACAAACCAATGACAGATGTAGAGCCTGGCTTATCATGGCGTACGTAAAGCCAAAAACTCCGCACAGACACAGAGAGAAAGAAAATATCTCCTTTAATCAGGGAGCAGCATCCCCAAAAAACAAATGTTTTCACACAATGTAGTTAAAATAAACAAGAAAATATTCAAATTTGACTGAAACCTAAATGTCAGCAGCCATTAGTGTGTTCTATTCTTTATTCCTGTGTATGAGAAACACTAACAGATAAAATATTAAAATGTCATGTCACCACTGAAAATACTGTCACAGCATTAATGACGTATCCAGAAAATATAGGACATGGCCTTACATGTGGCTGAAAATATCTGAAAACTTGAATTTTCAAATTGCTTTGCCAACGTAGAATGGAAAAACTTCACTCTGTTCACTCCAATGCTTATAGAAATAATTATCAGACCTGTGCAGACCTGCACAGTCTGTGCACATCTGCAGTCAACCATTATGCAGCTGGAAACCTCTGCTGACAGCAGCCTCCAAAAGAAGCTGTTATTAGACAGCGGGCCAGAGTCTGTGCATGAGCGACCAAGCACAATAAAACATTCCCTGTCTTTAATTAACTTTTATGGCCGGCAAAAGGACACGCTGACATCTGTCTCGTCTGCAGTACCGCTGATTGTTTTTGCCCCGCATCAGAATGTGTGCTTGGTGTGTGTGTGTGTGTGTGTGTGTGTGTGTGTGTAAGATTGCCATTTGCCTATACTGGGGGAACGCTGCAACCATGAAACAGTGCCTTTGTAGTACTGTAGGAGCCATAATGACTAGTTTGTATGTTGAAGATACAGTGGTATCTTAGAAGGTTTAGGCAGCTGATGACACTCAGGTCTCTGCAACTACAGCATAACAAATGCGTTGTAATTTGTCATCCATTTTCCTCTAAATGGGATCATGATGAACATCATGTGGATGGAAACATGCATTTTCTATTTTCTATTGTAGTCAAATTGGAAATATTTGTACTGCTAGCCATATGATGTTTTGCAAACTGATGTATGAAATACTTACTTTAAGTAAAGTTTGTTACCAGGTCAGTTATTGTTTTTTTTTTTTTTTTACACCTCCTTCACTTATATCGACCCCCCGCTCAACCTCCAC